>NC_137791.1:71793910-72111410 GCF_963383645.1 Muscardinus avellanarius | reverse complement strand
AATAAAATGTATTTTTCTGCATTTCACAAAAAGGGCCTGAATGTTTCTCAGGGGGAGTTGTCCTGCTCTGGGACAAGCTGATTTCTCCCTTTTTTCTACCATTATTTCTGGAGAAGCAATCTGCCTTCTACCTAGTACACCTGCTACACAACATAAAGTCTCCCACTCAGCAAGCATCAGAAGAGAAAAAAAATTATAAAATAAATCTTCTGCTTCCAGGGTAGGGGAAAACCACAGGAACAGTGAGAACTGATAATGTGGTGAGGTTTACAGGTAGAAAACACTAGATTTAACAAGAAACTTGGAAAATTGGTTATGATTTGAATACAGTTTGGCCTTCTATTCACACACACACCAAAAAAAATCATGCTGAAATTGTATTGCCATTGTAGCAGGGTTGGGAGGTAGAATCTTTAAGAGATGATCAAGTCATTAAGAGGGATTAAACCTTTTCATGGGAGTAGGTTCATTCTTGTAAAGCAAGGCCACCTCTCACACTTTGACTCTCATGTGAATCTCCTTGCCTTTCTGCTTTCCATCCAAAGAAGCAGCCCAATACCCGCTCCAGAGGCTCAGCTTGCCATGTTAGTGGCATTTGGAAGTGGGGCTTAGTATTAAATGAGGCCATAAGGTGTGGGGGGCATGATAGCATTAATGGCTCCAAGAGGGTGCAAAGAGCTAGCACAATTACTCTATAGCACATGTGATGATGCCCTCCACCGTGTTATAAGTCCTCATGAAGCCGCTCATCAGATGCCAGCACGATGCCCTTGGACTTCCCAGGCTCTAGGAGTGTGAACCAAATAAACTTCTTTCCTTTATACTCAGTCTCACGTATTCTGTTATAGCATTAGAAAACAGACCAAGACACTATTTTTTGCTATTTTGCCTTCTTGGCATACTAGGCCTAGATTTTGTTGTGGAAAGTGTTAGAAATTAAACTTGCACTACTATTTTAGTTTGCCTCCTAAAGCTAAACAGAAGATAAAAGAAGAAAAATCTGGATCTTTGAAAGATCTTTTTCAAAGCAGTCAAAAATAAATCTTGATATTCTGATGCCCCTCTAAGAAGTCTGGGAGCCTTAAGTTTGTCTAACTCAGGATTTCTTGATGGCTGACTAAGCTGAGTAAGGTTTCATTTCCCTAATACTGACTTTATCTCCTTGGTGAGTCCATTTATGTTCTTAAATTTATTTGGTAGAGAGAAGATATTCTTTATACAATTTTAATTTTATTTTAAAAGACAGTACTGCCATTTAGTTGGCAAAACTATTTTTTCAGCAAATTACCAACTAAGAATACATGCTAATACACTTCAGTCTTAGAGATTATCAGCACTATAAAATATTGATTTGAAAGAGAGAAAACAAAATAAGAAAAAGGCAAAGGAAAAACAGCTTTGACATCAAGCAGATGTGTTTTAAAATTCTACCTCTGCCACATAATGACTTTAGGCAAATCACTAAACATGTAAACAGCTGTTTGTTCATCTCTAAAAGATAAGGGTAATAATAAATTGCAGCAATCTGTATTACCTTAGACATTTGTGAATATTACCTGAGAAACAACAAAGAATAAATATCCATGGGGCAAATTTTATATATTCATTCTCTTTGATTCAATTTGAAAAAAAGTTTTCTGGAGATTCAGTTTAATTAATACCTGCTATAATTTGAATGTGTCCTTTACAATATTCAGCTATTGCTAATGTGAAGCCTTTAAAATGTGATTAGTCTATCAGAATTCCTCCCCTATAAATGGGATTAGTTACCTTATAAAATGGCCTGATGGAGGAAGTTCAGTCCTTTTTTACCTCTCTATTTTCTGCCATGTGAGTACCCAGCATTCCTTTCCACCAAAGAAGAAGCATTCAAGGACCCGTCTTAGACAGCAGCCTATAGGTTTTCAGACAGAGAACCTGCCAACACCTTGTTCCTGTACTTCTCAGCTTCGAGAATTGTAAGAAACAAATTTATGTTCTTCATAAGTTACCTGGTCTGTGGTATTTTGTCATAGGAGTAGAAATAGACTAAGACAGTATACTCAACACCTACACAGTCCAGCCAACTCTGTGGCTGATGTTAAGACAAATTATAAAGAACTAGAAAACAAATCTGTATCTTAGGAGAACATTCCTTCTAAAGTGCAATTCGGAAACAATTAGGGCACATATGGACAAGTTATTAGATGTTTTCATTTAAGTTGCAGGTATCAAAAAAGATTATGGGAAAGAGATGGGTTTTATTTGGGCTTTTATGATGTATAGAATTCTAATTGGCATAAGCAAAACAAAACACTCCAAAATGAAAAAAGCTAGGGGACTTGTTTAATGGGAAGAATATGCTTTAAGAGTTAAAGAAATGAACAGAGCATGTGTCTTCAAGAACCTGACATACTCAAGGCAGAGAGCTTTACTGGGGAAAATGGCTCCAACAAAGTAGATTGGAATCAATTAACAGAGGGCCTTGCATATTTTCCTAATAGAATCTGATCTATGAGCTCCTCAGAAAGAGAATGAAAACAGATTTTGAAGAGTTTATGCCCATCCAGGATTGACTAGGACAAAGTTTAGCTCCAGAAACTTGCTGGATTCTTGAAAGTAAAGGTGATTTAAAAGGTTTTTGATTCCTGAGTGTTTCCTTCTAAGATGTGTGCTCCAAGCAATCAGCTCAATTACCTAGAGATGGCTTGATCAAACCAACGCATGACTTGATCAAACCATTTAACCTATAGATTGTTTGATCCAAATTAACTAAACTCAGAAAAGGCTGGTTCATAAAAGCCAATTTAATTACCAATTTAGAAAGTTAAACATGATCATTAAAAGGAACAGGGTATAAATATGTTAATTTAGCTTTTCTAGTTTCTCTCTAATAGGAATGCCATTCTGGGTACTAAACTAATATTAGAAAGCTTATTGTTCATTCAAATTTATTGGTCATTCATCAATTTTCAAGTATTTACTAAGCATGTACCAAACAAGAGTCATTTAAAAAAGAAATAGCATGATGATGCTGAGACATACAAATGATTTAGTATTGTTGAAGGTGAAGCATCAGGCCATCAGGAAGTGAACGAAGAAGGAAAGGTAGGATCTAGGACAAAAAGGCCCACATATTTCCTGTGAAGGAGCTTGGAAATGTTTATATCTATCATCAAAAGTCATTAAAATATTTTGATTAATTTAGAAAAAGAAACATCTTTTAATTTCTAAAGATCTTATTACTTAATTGATATAGAATTGATAAATATTTGATAATTTACCAAGTGCAGAAAACATGTTTGTACCAATAATACCAGTAGATGCATTTTGAGTATAAAAATGAACCACAGCTTTGAGACCTCATTATGAGTCATAGAAGTTATTTTTATAAACAAGCCAGAATTACATGTTTTTAAATCAAGGAACAGATTAAATATAAAGTAGAGAGAACAAAATGAAATGGAATAAAATATGAGAGGAACCACTACAATTAAAATAGGTAGACTTGTCTATCAGGGAAGTCCCAAGTTAAGCTTCATTACAGATTTTTTTCATTTAACTTTTGGTACTAATACATTTTCATGGTTCAATTCCAAAGCAATATATATATGATGAAGCCATATTCCCACCCCTGGCCCTATCTACTTGTACCCTCTCCCAAGATTCTTTTGATAAGTGCCTAGTTAATTATTGCTGTCCATTTCTAGTCTTTCTTCATGTATACCCTGAGTACCTTTTGGCAAATTTAAAATTTGATTTGGAAAAAAGAGAAAGGAAACAAACTAAAATTTATTGGACCACCACTACTTGCAAGACACTGTTGTTTTCCCGCAGGTTACATCTAATTCTTTAGAGCAGAACTGAAGTTGATATTTTTCTCTGCCACTTTGTGTCAAGTGGGCAGAAAACCCCATCTTTTCCATTATACTTTGGAAATACTTTCTCTATGATCTTCTATGTCTAATGTCATGATGATCACGCTTTTTGATTACCACACTTTAACTGATCACCTCCACCCCCCTACTTCATAACATCTTTCAAATACCTACCTATCAGGGTTATTTTGAAGATTTGAGCCATCAAGAAAGTATGAGGCATCTAGTGAGTGTTGTATAAGTGGATGATGCTATTACTATAATCCCTCCAGGAGAAGTTCCTGTGTTGGGCTAAGCTCATTTAATATGTATTGATTTCGATTTAACTCATGGAGATGGCCCCCTTTTGGGTTTGGTCTATTCTCCTGCCAACATTACTCCTCAGTGAGTAATAACCACCATCTGTTCCTTAAATAAATAGAAATAAATCTAGAAATTAGGTGACTAGACTTTCTCTTGGACATCCAAATTTAAAGCCTAGAGGCAGAAACGGCCACATTCACCCTACTTCAGGGTTTGTAAACTTCTGTAAAGAGCCAGATAGTAAATATTTTGGGCTTTGCAGGTTTTTGTTAGAAACTACTCAACTCTGCCTTATAGCAGAAAAGCAGCCACTTTAGTAATGAATGTGGCTATGTTCCAACCAGACTTTATTATGGATGCTGACATTTGAATTTTATGTAATTTACATGTGTAACAAAAACATTCTTTTTTTGATTTTTCCCAACTGCATGAAAATATAAAAATCATTCTTAGACTGTGGGCCAAACCAAAACAGGTGGTAGGCTAAATTTGGTCCAAGGGACAGAGTTTACCAACTCCTACTTTAAAAGATGATCTGATAACCTGCCCAAGCAACTCACTCTTTCTCTGTCTCTGTTTCTTTTTCTCTCAGTGTCTCACTCTTTCTCTCATTTTCATAAACACAAAAAAAAGACACAGGAAACTAAAGACCCTTTTGGAATGAATATTTCTTTTTTTCCCTGGGAGCTTCTACTTTATTTATCTCAACAATAGCTTAGTGTTTTGCAAATATAGATTAATGATTTATACACAAATTTAGATTCAGGTTTGAGTTGAATTGATATCAACCAAATTACCTTAATGCTGAAAAACATAGAGAATTTGTCCAGATGCCAGGAAATCAAGCAACATTGGAATATGAAAGCCTATAATTACTTCATTTAAAAACCGAACTTCAGAATGAGTGAAGGTATCTTTACACCTTGTTACTGTGTTCTTTGCAGGTATGAGTGTCCTGTATTGCACAGAGCTGACCAGGGGCATCCTGAGCAGGGAGCTCAGAATTCCTTCTTTGGCCTCCCTGGGGTCTCTGCATCAGCTGAGAACCCAAAGGCCAGACTTATTGAGGATATACATCCACTGCCATCTTTCTGGGATACTGTTCCTCTGTCCCTTGAGATTTTTACAGTGTTGTCTCCAAGTCTTGTGTTCAACACTTTCATTTCTCCCTTCTTACAAGCTCAGGCTTCTAGAAATAAGTTATGAAACAAGTTGTCTGTAGAAACCTTCTGCTTTTCTCAATACACTCCTCCCCTAGACAAAGGAACCCAAACATCTCACTCATTGCTTGGAAATGGCTAGAGAAAAAAATGCTTTAGTGATTCCATAAATTATACTACAACTCAACTATCTCCTTATCTTCTAGAAGTCAACCATTCTAAGAGGGAAAATAGTGGGTGACCATAGGACAATTCCATCTGTACCTTTGATTTTTCAGAGTAATGGACTTCTGACAGTAAGATCTGGGATGTTGGGGTAGTCAGTGAATGGCTTTGGAATTCATTTTGGAACCTTCATTGTTAGCACAGAGAAGAGCCCTTCTCTATTCTTGAAAAAAAAAAACTCTAAATGATAGAATTTTTATGAAGAAATATTTGAACTGGGGCTGAAAAAATAGCAAGAAATGAGTGAGAAATAGGAAATTAACATGATCATAGGAAGATGAGGGCGTAAGATTGTTTCAGTCTGGGAAAACAGAACTTGTCTTATATTCACTGTGATGTTCTTCACCACTAGATCTTGTAAGAGTAGCTGGCTCAACTAATATTTGTTGGATGGATGGATGCATAGATGGATGAATAGATGGATGGACGGATAGATGGATGGGTAGATTAGTGTAGACAGGAGAGGAGACTAAGACTAGAAACACAAGGACTATCAGTCAGATTTTAACAGGACACAGAATTTTCCTCAGATAATTCAAGAGAAGAGATGTTAGTGAAAGTATGACCTGAAGAGGTTGGGTTAGGGTTAAGAGAGTAAGGATGTTGAAGCACTGAACACTAACCATAGGAGGCTGATACCACCTCTAAGGCTAAAGGGGCAAGAGCAGCCCCTTGCCTGAAAAGATGTAATTATTGCCCCATAAGTATACTGAAGTAGGAAGGGCATGAGGAAAGAAAGACGATGAAGCTTGCTCTGAATTCTTCTCTATCAGTGCTTCCCATTAGCTGAAACAAAATGCAAGAAGCCAGAGGGCATGAGAGCGTGACAGAGAAGTTGAAAGACTGGATCTGAGGATGGAAGTCAACAGAATCATCTCTTCATAGGGAAAGCCAAAATGTAAAGTTGGTGATTATATATATATATATATATATATATATATATATATATATATATATATATTCATATATATCACATAAATATATATGTATATATGGCATCATGTATATGGTGTCATATAATCATGCCTTCATTTCCTTATGCCTTAATGCAGTCTTTATTTCCCAAAGATATTTCTGAGATGAATCATTCATCTGCTATCAAATTAGATTAATAATCTATTAGCTAGTAAAGATTTTAATGAGAAAATTTAAAAATATAAAATTCTGAGAAGCTTTATTTATGTTCCCATTCTAGTCTAGTCACTATTTATCTATAAACCTTGGGCTAGTTGCTTCAAATTTCTGTTACTCAATTTTCTTATCTATAAAATGAAGGAAATTAGAATAGCTACTTCATAGTGTTATTATAATGATCAAATGAGATAATCTAGGTAAAGTCCTCAGTTCTTATGAAACTTAAAACCTTACTTTGGATATACATATTTAAGCAAATGTGTCTTATATTGAATCACAAAGAAGACTAGAGTCGTGGTATGATTCCATGATCAGGCAATTTGACTTACCTTTATCTGTGCAGGTGGTGGAAGTTCTGTTTCTTAGACATTGGGTTTTTCTTCTTTAAATAAAACTGGGATATTATAGAGGCTTTAGGTAACACCAGCAAAGTCCAGTTACATGTGATCTCAACATACAGCTGCAATTTAGCTACCAATGCATTTCTGAAAATTGCTTCCTTGGCATTTCAGCATTTTATTTGAAAGAACAACTGAAGCAGAAAGGAAATCAAGCAACAACAGGAGGGCTTGTTTCTGAACTCATTAGCTGGCAAGCTGAAAAATTTGCTTAGATCAGTTGGGGTTTCAGAGGTGCGAATTGGCTTGTGATAGAAAAGTCAGTGGCTGCAGTCTAAGTCTGAGGCACGTTCCCCGCCCACTTCCTCATTTTCTAATAAAAGTTTCCTGTGCCTTGTTAATAGGTGAGATGTGTGAGACCTGTGGAGTGCAGTCATCATTAAAATTTAAACAGACACATACTTTACTATGGCAAGGCCAGCTCTAATTATGATGGTTTACTCCCCTCTTCGATTTCCAGCATTATTATAAAAGAAACATTGTTCTGACTGAGTTCTTGATGAATATTTGTGGACATTTCTAAAATTATAAATGTAATTACAATTCTGACACATCAACTAAACTTGTATAGGTTAAGTCATAAGAGAATATAAAAGTCTTAAATCTCATTTTGATAACCTGAGACTTGTGGTGATTTCAACATGTCGGTGATCTCTCATGATGATTTCTTAAAAATAAGTGGCTTATTATTGTCACATATATTTCATACAAGTAAATGATTTGTAAATGACTACTTCTCTAGTGAGTTAATTTTTAAAAATATACAAAATAATCGTATTACCTGAGCTATGTATGAAAGCTTGAAATAAGAACATCTCTGTCACTAATACTTAATATTTAAGGCCCATGGCCAGTTACAAAATATATTTTTAAGATGGTATATACTATATGATTATAGGTCTATATTTTTTTGTGTGGTACTGGGGATGAAACCCAGGGGCATTCTATCCCGGAGCTATATTCCCAGCCCATTTTTTTATATTATTATTCTTTATTTTGAAACAGGGTCTCACTGAGTTGCAAAGGGCCTCACTAGTAGCTAAGGCTGACCACGAACCATAATCCTCCTATCTCAGCCTCCCAAATGCTGGGATTACAAGCGTGTGTCACCATGCCCGGTTTATAGATCTATTTTTTAAAAGAGCAGCAAAATCAATTGCCTAGAATATGAAAGAAAATTCACCAAACTCTTCACAGTAGTTCCCTGTAGAGGATAGGAATTCAGGGAAGGTTTAAATAAATGCTAATCTCTCCTCAGAGATTCTTGATCCCTTTTTTAATTAATTAATTTTTTTTTTTTGGTGGTACTGGGGTTCCTGGAAATCCTTCTACCTCTGGGCTACACTCCCAGATATCTATTTTCTATATTTTTGTTTGGAAACAAGGTCTTTTAAGCCAGTGAGGCTGGCTTCGAACCTGCGTGATCCTCCTGTCTCCACCTCCCAAGCGCGGGTTTTACAAGCGTGCGCCACCACTCCCGGAGAACCTTGATTCCTTTTCTTACTACTTCATGGCCTTGTTCAAGTATAGAAATCACTGTTCCTCAGCGCCATTTGTAAGAAGCGAAAGCAGTAATACTTCTCTAACAGGGCTACCCTAAGACTTAATGAGCAAATGCTTGCAAATCCTTAGAACAGTGGCAGGAACTCATTTGGAATAAAAAAGTAAGAGCTATCATTTTGTCATTTATAATTAACCTCAGAGAATCCCATCTCTTGTAGTAGAACATGACCTCCTGAGGGGAGTCTAGAACACTTCTTTCTTTTGTCCCTCACTATTCAACATCTGCTCTGAAGGTGTTCCAAGTCTGTATGCCTTGATCCAATCACTATGGCAAAGGGGTCAGCTCATGATGATACCTTTACAGGACGATAAGAAGTCCTTCAGAAGAGGAGTGTTATTCTAAAACACAGTAGGAACTTCAGTCACCTTCCTGATTCTTACCTGGGTCATAAAGACTAGGTGACATCTGAATCCTAAGTTCAATAGAGTCAAAGCCACTTGGTCCATACAGAGAATTGGGGTTGAGAAACCAGTCAGCATCTTTCTTTGCCTTTGTTGTCCTTCTCAGCAAGTCACCACAACTACTGGACAAAGCTGCACTGGCCTTATAGATTTTTCTGGAGCAGCTAGGCGTGGTGGTACACACTTGTAATCCCAGCATTTGGGAGGCTAAGAATGGAGGATCACAAATTCAAAGTCAATCTTAGCAACTTAGCAAGACTTTCAGCAACTTAGTGACATTTAGTTTTAAAATAAAATAGGACTAGGGATGTTATTTCAAAAGTAGAATGTCCCTGGGATCAACCCCAGCAATTTCTTTCTGGAAAAACTAAAAGTATACATAAACAGCTGGACTCTACCTTCATTGAGATGAGTTTGATTTCCTGAATTTTCTTCCACTTTTCTTTTCTTTTGATTCTTCAAATAAATAGCATTTTGAAAAAGTACAATATGCAAAAGACCTATTCAGAATTTCTTGTGATGAAGCAAAAATGATTATGATCATGTTTAATCAATATGTAGTAATTGGGAATACTTGTTTCTCCTTGTTAAGTTTCCTTCTGTCCATGTTTCAGCTCAAATTCTTGCCCTCTTGCTTATGCAGATGTCATACTTTAAAGATACTAAACACATATGTGCACACACACATGCACACACAGGCATGTGCTGCACATGCACATCTATGTATTCACTTATTTTAGTAAAGAAGACTTGAGGTACCTGGAAGAAGGAGCAACTAAATCACCTTGGGGGAAATCTTCAAAGGGCTGTATCCTAATCTTTAACTGCCCTTTATTAACCCATTATGGGTTATTACTTTATTAAACATAACTATTAAAATACCCAAGGGATGAAGTAGAAGGAATGGATTGGTGGGAATTAGTAAGTACCAAGTAATTAAGATGTAGTAGAGGGAATTCAGTATAGAGAAGAGTGAGTAATAGCTCACTTTAGTGCTTACACACATCTAATAAGTTACAAAGCGATATTTACATACAGGAGGGTAATCAACAGAAAGAATGGAGAAGAGGACAGTGAATAATGTGGGATAGTGAGACTTCACTTACAAGTGGTCTTTAGATCTACACTGGTGTTGTTACCCGAGACAGTGAGAAGCAGGTAGACTACAGGTATCCACTAGGCATCCCTTTCATCATTCTGAACTGTAAAACACGTGGGTTAAAATCTTTCTTACAGTTTTGTAACTTTTGATATCATCACTCCTGCCATTAGTATGGAGAAAACAGGTTTATTTTGATCATTTTCAATTCCTAGTCACAAAGTGGTGCCAGGAGATAGGGTTTCTAAGAGCTTTCATTCCCTGTTCCCAAGAGCTACCTGGGGATGCGGACATGACATATTCATATATCACAGCAGAATCATAGCACATGGGAAAACATGACTGAAGGCCCTCCAACTCCTCTTTCTGAGCACTTACTCTCAGGCCAGCTCTGACTCCATAAACCGGGTGAAGGAGCACAGCAGTATTTTTATTCAGGTGACCCAGGAAGCTCTTAACTCTGTGACAGTTTGTTTTCTCCAATCGTGGACTGGAACACACCCAAATCCCATAAGATGCAGGCCCTCTGCTCTGAAGAAAAATATTATTCCATATGAAGCTATAGTAGAGGAAAGTGTGAAGGCCTGAGAGCCAAGCCTACCCCCACTGCAGGAGGCCATAATGTGCCATTTTACTGCAATTTCTTTTGGCTTTGTTTTTCTCAATAATGCATTTAACTGCTGCATGTAGAGAGAAACCCTATTCAAGAGAGTGGGGTCATTATCCACACACAAAAGGCCATTTAGAGAAAGAACAGCTCAGTCAGTTCAAGCTGTGGCTGCCAGAGTCCAGACCCATTAGAAAAAAAAAGGTTAGCTGTTTAAGTGGGACTGTGAAACAAAAATGTAATAATTAGGACTAACTGGCCCCCCCACACACACATACACAAAAAGCTGCCAGGGATTGTAAACGAATTCCGCGAAAGTCCTAAGCTTAAGGGAAAGCAAATTGTCAGCTTCAAATGACAGTTCAGTTGTTAACCTTTACCCTAAAGGCTAGGTTTCATTCGTTTTTTTTTTTTTTTTTTTTCCTCCTTCTTGGTATGTTTTTTACAGATGTCACTTTTATTAGAATTGGGCTGTTCTCTTTCTAGCTTCCCACTATTAACATATTTCAGATCACTCTGAGTGTGTGTGTGTGTGTGTGTGTGTGTGTGTGTGTGTGTGTGTAAGAAACATGAAAACAAGTGTCCTCAAATTAAATAAATTATTTTAGTGATGAAATATATGGAGGAATGTGGGATTATTTTTTCACACCCCTAAATGCTTTGTAGTTGTCTTTCTTATTGACATACAATGTAAAAAAGGAAAAAAAGATGCCAAAATATTTCAGATAAAATTTTTTTTTAATGAAAAACAGTTTCAGTATGAATACTCCAGAAGAGAAAGCAGCTTCCAGCTTCAGAAAAGAGACAGTATCAGGAGGTATGATGGGCAGGAGTATTAACCAGGCCTCCATCTGTCCTTAGACCAGTTAGTGTTATCTGCATAAACATAGTTTCAAGCTCACAGATATTTTGCAGTTGTTGGTATTACAGTAAATTCTCAGCATTTAGTATGTTCACAGGAGCAGTGTCCGGTGCTAGGGTAAACAGATGCTAGGTGTTTAATAGACATTTTCTGTTGGATAGATTAGTTGGTATATTTTGCTTACCAGACAGTAATCATAAATGCAGGGCATAGATAACTAATATTCAGTGAATAAGATGGGTCTAAAAGCTATTGAAAATGTAATGATTTAGAAGGTACTTTGAGATCTTACAGAGCCTAAGTAATCATTTTGAACATGAATGATGAAAATAACACAGAGGGACCAAAGTGCAAATTGATAAGGAGTTCCTTTTTTAGATTATATGATAAATTTGCTTTCTAGCTGCTATTTCCTTTTGTTTGTTTGTTTGTTTGGTGGTACTAGGGGTGGAATGCAGGGGCTTTCTACCTCTGGGCTATACTCCCAGACCTATTTTATATTTTATTTGGAATCAGGGTCTCACTGAGTTGCTGAGAGCCTCACTAAGTAGCTGGGGCTGGCTTCGATCCTGTGCGATCCTCCTGTCTCAGCCTCCCAAGCGCGGGGATTACAAGCGTGCGCCACCACGCCCGACTCTAGCTGCTATTTCTAAAGTGACTTTCAGATAGAATGGAAACAGAAATTGTTTGGCAAACAGAAATTAGACATCTCACTTCCATCTTTACAGGCTTTCATTAACACATTGCCTTCATTTTTATTACTCTCATAGCAAAGTATTTACCAAGTGCCTGACATTTAATGCAGAAAACATGACTCCTATGTTCACATTGCTCAATTAAGATTTTTGGGGGGAGGAAAAGGGGCACTAAGGACTGAACCCAGGGGCATTCTACCTCCCAGCTACACCCTTAGCCTTTTCTCAAATTTTTGGTTTTGAAACAGGTTCTCGCTAGGTCACTGAAAGTTTCACTACATTGCTGAGCCTTTCCTCAAACCTGTGATCCTCCTATGATCTCGAGTACTGGGATTACACCCAAGCCCCAAGCACCAGTAACTCTGGATATTCAATTAAGGACTTTAGAAATATGTATGTAAGGCCATTTTCTTCAAATAACATGAGATTTTTAAAGATTTTTGCATCAAAGCTTCGCCCAGGTGTTCAAAGGACTGAGAGACAATTTTTGTATATGCCATTCTTTTGGTTTTGAGGAAAGGACTAGATATGATTGAAAAGGTGCGGAACAATCAAGGTCAGAGAAAAGGGTGGTTATTTGATTTATTCAAAAAATATGTTCAAAGCTGGGCATGGTGATACATGCCTATAATCCTAGTACTTGGAGGGCTGAGAGAGAAGGATTGCAGGTTCATGACTAGTCTCAGCAACTTAGTGAGATTATATATATATATGGAGGGAGGGAGGGAGGGAAGGAGGGAAGGAGGGAAAGAGAGTGGGGGGTAGAGATGTGGCTTGGATGTAGAATGCCCATGGGTTTGATCTCCAGTATCATTAAAAAAAAAGAAAAAAAGAAATATGTTCAGATGTCTTCTATGTGCTAAGCGTTGTTATGGGTACTTATAATACCTAGATTTTATTAGGAGGAGATAGATGATTATAAGTATTATAAATATATCAATGATGTTAGAGGATGAAAAATAAGGCAAGGAATGAGGAATTCAGAGAGTTCCTTCTGAAATTCTATCATCTATCTATCTATCTATCCTGGAGATTGAACCCAGAGAGGCATGCTACCTCTGAGAAACATTCATTCCTATATTATTTTTTTATTTTGAAACAAGGTCTCACTAAGTTACAGAGGGCCTCACTAAATTGCTGAGGCTGGCCGGCCATGAACCTGCGATCCTACCATCTCAGCCTCCCAAGTACTGGGATTACAAGCATGCACCACCACACCCTCCTCTGAAATTTTAAATAAAATTTTTCAGAGTAGGCTTCATAGAAAAGATTTCTGAACAAAATTTTGAAAAAGGTGAAGAATTCAGTCACATGGATAAGGGACAGGGGAGACATTTTAGGCTACACATAAAAGATAATAAAGGGGGAAAACTATTTGCTGAGGAAAATAAAACACAGTGTAGGTGAAGCATTTTAAAAAAGAAAAACATCTGACGTAAGAAAACAGCCAGCAAATTCCTACCATAATAGATCTTAGAAATGTGTGGCTTTAGAAATCGATTGGAATGAATAATAAAAAGTAATCTCTTTGCCCAAAATATAATTTGCATTTTAAACATGACCTTACAAAATGAGTAGATAAATATAGTTGATGTGCACACACCTAAAGATCACACACTTACTGAGGCTAGAAAAGGTAATGCATTCTTTTAGCAAGTATATTCTGAGCACTACATGCACCGGGCAATGTGTTAGGGATGGTGGTATAGTAGTAAGCAAAGCAGAGGTGATCCTACATTCAGGCAGAGAGGTGTTTTAATTAAGTGATATATTATTATCTGATTGCAAGAGCTCTGGAAGATTACACTGGGGGAGGAAAACACGTTGCAGTTACCTGACCTACTTTGTGAGTCAGGAAAAGCTTCCACTAGGAAATGGTATTTGAGCTGAAATTTGAGGGAGGACTTAGATTCGTCCAGGCAGAGGTGGATGGAAACATGGGATATTTGAAGAACTGAAAAGCCAGTAGTGGCTTAAGGAGAGGAGAATGGTTCAATCACTCTGAATCCTGGCAGAAAATAGAGATGACACTCAAATAGGTCAATTGAGGATAATGTAACTAAGGGGCTCTTCATAATTGTGTCTCAACAGATAAGGGAAATCAACAGTAACCTATAGTACACCAGGAGAACAAGAATGAAAAGCTGCTCCTATGCCTGGGAACCAGAGTGGAAGAAAGGGAATATTTGTTGTTGTTGCTAATGAAAATACTCTTTATTATATCAAGTAATAAATACAGACAAAGATGCAAACAGTTTTAGTCATTTTCTTCCTGGTGTTTTGATCAAATTACAATAAATGCAGAACTGAAATCTACATACAATCTCAGTAAGAAAATTCTTGGGGCCCTTGTTAGGTTTGGTAGGTTGCGCTTTCTTCTGTATTTATAAGTTGTGCATTTTGAAGATTGATTTCAAAGCACTAAGAGTCATACAGATTCTTAAGCAAAAAAGAAATTCCATTAAGCAGAATCTATGCTGTATGGCTAATGGGACCTCTTTTGAATACATTCATGTCACCCAAATCAACCTTTGTTCTTTTTATAAGTGCGTACAATTCTGAGGACTTTATTTTAAGACAGGGGATTTTATCAGAGAAACTACAGGGAAAGGGTGCCTGAGAGCATCAGTGGGATTCTGTGAAGAGATGCAGCCAGTCTGAGGCTATGCAGCAGGGAAAGACCCAGGGGAAAATTACATACTGCCATCTCCAGCCTCCTTCCCATCTCCCACCTTTTTTTCAGCCTGAGAGTGAGGGAGCCCCTTGATGAAGCCTATTAAGTTTGGCTATCAGGGCACAGAGCAGGGTGGAGAGGACACAGCAGAGAGATGGAAGATATACTGCACAGTATGAAACATCATAACAGACCTTTCTGACCATTTGAAGGATCTAGATATCAGTCTCTCTGAAAGTGATAGGCAGTGAGGGAATGATTGTCATCAGACCATGATGTGTGCACTCATCAAGGAAGGTTGGTCTTCCAATGTGAGCTGATTTAAGCCACTTGTGGAAGAGGCAGGAAGCTTAGTTGGAAGTCCTGTAAGGACCAGGGAGAGTGGGTGGGAACATCTAATAATCTGGTGATTGGGGAGAAGGGAAGAGTGTATGGAAGACTCTGGAGGTAACAAATTTGCATTAGTCTGGACAAGGGAAGCAGGAAAAGGGGAATGAGAAATGTCAGAGGAGAGCTGGGGATTGTGGTCTGTGTAAGCAGATGGATGATGGTGCTATTCCCTGCGGGAAAACCAGGTCTGCGAGTTGGATAAGGTCATAACTTGAACTTGGACATATTGAGTATTTGAGAAAACCAGCAGTAAATGTCAAATCAGTGCCTACACCTCAGTAGGTATTTAATAGCCTGCTTTTATTTTGCTCCAACAAGTCTCTGAGCTAGGCATTTTATATAAAATATTTTCTCCCATCCTCAAAATATCAAGACAGGTGTTTTTTCTCATTGTATAGATAGAAAAACTGAGGCTCAGGAAGGTTAAATTCTGTGCTTATGCTAAGGACTGAAACCTAGACATTTTAAACTCAGATTGCTGTATCTATAAGCCATTGATATATCAGAGAAGCCAGTAGAAGAGGTTGAGTAAAAGTGAACATTTTTGTGTTATGAAGTTTCATTTCATTTGGGGATAATATGGGCTTTGTCTCTGGATTCTAGAGTAGGCACATGTGAGTTTCAATTAACCAACACTCACTGAGCAATGATCATATGCTTAGAATTTTTCTGACCATTATAGAAAAGATTATGGATATTATAAAAATATCCTTGATTTGTGGGCTCAAAAATTAGTTGCGGAAGCAAAGAAATACAGGAAACACTCTCACATGTAACATTATATGCTGATATAATATAAATATAAAATATAAAGATAAAATGACAAATAGCTTGAGGAAAGGACAGAGTGTTTCATGATGTTTTATTTAGGGAAGACAACATTGTGTGTACAAAAGGAAGTTGATAACGGATAGAGCACTGTGTGTTGATGGTCTGAGATCTCAGCAATTGAATGTTGGTCATATATTGGATATCACGTTCCCAGAAATTAATTAGAACTAGCTAAATGAAATATATATTGAATGGTCTAAAAGTCAGAGTTTGGGGATGCTATTTTTAACATTTGTTTCTGAGATTTCTATAAAAGAGAGTGCTGTTTTTGATAAATGGGACAGAAGTCTGTTCACATTTTTTTATTGAAAAGCTGTAAGTGCAACTGTGTTTAAATCTGATATAATCCAAATCATTCCCAGTAATGAAAAATGTTGTCAACAAATCTCAGTCTAAGATCTTTGAGGCTCTGTAAGTTTGTACTTTGTGGGAAAATAACCTCAAATTTATTTCCAAAGTGAAGGATAAAACCTTCCTTAAATAATGGAATCTAGGAAAACAGAAATTTTCTTCGCAGTTGGTATCAAAATAACTGATACTTGTATAGCACCTAATGGTCTGAAAAAGTCCTTATATACTTTATCTCGTGCCAGGCATGGCAGCACACATTTGTAATCCCAGTGCTTGGGAGGAGGATTGTAGGTTCGCAGTCTGCCTCAGCTACTTAGTGAGAACCCGTTTCAAAATAAAGAATATAAAATAGTGCTGGGTTTCATGCAATCCCATGTATTGATTTGCCTTTTAATTTGTTGTGCCTTTGGGGTCTTGTTGAGAAAGTGTTTATCTGTGCCTATGTGTTGCAGTGTTGGACCTTTGCCCTCCTTCAAGGAGCTTCAAGGTCTCTGGTTTAATTTCCAAGTCTTTGATCCATCTTGAATTGACTTTTATACAGGGTGAGAAAGTGGGATTAAGTTCCAATTTTCTGCATATGGTTAACCACTTTTGCCAACACCATTTGTTGAACAGGCTATCTTTTTTCCAGTGTATGTTTTTTGGCTCCTTTGTCAAAAATCAATTGGCTGAAAGTTTGTGAACTTATTTCTGGGTCTTCTATTCTGTTCCATTGGTCTATGTATCTGTTTTTGTGCCGGTAGCATGCTGTTTTTATTACAATGGCTTTGTAGTATAGTTTAAAGTCAGGTATTGTGATTCCTCGTGTGTGGTTTTTGTTGCTGAGAACTACTTTGGCTATTCTGGGCTTTTTGTTATTCCAAATAAATTTAGGAACTGATTTTTCTATGTCTGTGAGGAATGATCTTGGTAGTTTAATGGGCATTGCGTTGAATTGTAGATCATATTTGGAAGGATGGCCATTTTAGTGATATTTTTTCTGTCTATCCATGAATATGGAAGATCTTTTACCCAGAAGTGGTATTGCTGGGTTGAATGGTAGATTTGTTCCCATTCTTCTGAGGATTCTCCATACTCTTTCCAAAGTGGTTGCACTAATTTGCAATCCCACCAATAATGCTTTACAGTTCCCACTTCTCCACATCCTCACCAGCATTTGTTGTCATTTGTGTTTTGAATGGTTGCCATTCTAGTCGGAGATAGGTGAAATCTCTGAGTAGTTTTGATTTGCATCTCTCTGATTGCCAATGATGTTGAACATATTTTATGCAATTATTGGTCATTTGAATATCTTCTTCCATGAAGTGTCTATTTAAGTTTGATTGCCCATTTTTTTGATTGGATAATTTGTTTTTTTAGTGTTGAGTTTCTTGAGTTCTCTGTATATTCTAGATATTAGTCCTCTATCAGAGGTGTAGGTGGCAAAAATCTTTTCCCATTATGTTGGCTCTTGGTTGAGGTTCTTAACAGTTTTCCTTTGCTTAACAGAAGCTCTTCAGTTCCAAAAGAAAGGAAACCAAACCACCAAACTAATGCATGTATGTTCATAGCTGTACAATTCACCATAGCCAAATTATGGAACCAACCAAGATGTCCATCAACTGTGAATGGATTACAAACCTGTGGGATATGTATACAATGGAATTTTACTCACCCACTTTAAAAAAAACTCAATTACATCATTTTCAGGGAAATGGATGGAACTGGAGGACATTATGTTAAGTGAGATTAGTCAGTCACAAAAAATAAGAAATCAGATGCTTTCCTTAATATGTGAAAGCTAAGGAGAAATGGGTCATAGGAGGAACTCTAGATGAAAAAGAAAATCCTATAGAGGAGCAAACAAGACAATCTAAATGAGGGAATGGGAGGGAGGAAGAAGGAAATTATCTAAAACACACAATGTACTTAAACATATCAAAGTCAACCACTAAGCCATGCATGGGAAAAAGGAATGGGGAGGGAATGTGGTGGGAATTGGGTAGGGGCTAAATGGGTGATGTGTACATGTATGTCCACACAAGTTTTTTTTTTATCCCAATATGATGTATGAATATAATCAATAATAAAAATTTAAAAAAATATTTTAAACAACCCCTACTAATGGTCATGTCAGTTGTTTTCAATCATATGCAATTATGTAAAAACAAAAACTGCAACTAAACATATAATAGTAACTGCTTCCAAGTCTCACAAGGACAGCCATAATTCTGATAGATAAGAAAAAAAAAATGTGCTGGGGGTGTAGCTTAGAAGTAGAATGGCCCTGGATTCAAGCCCCAGTACCACAAAAAAGAGAAAGAAAGAAAGAAAAAAAACTTTATCTCATACGACAATGAAGTGAAGCTGAACTTTAATCAGGAAGTTAAATAGAATATATAGTTCCTATAGAGTTCCCCAAAGAGGAAAAATGTGTTGGCTTAAATAAATTTAGAATGAATGAATGAATGAATAAATAAATAAATAAATAAATAAATAAATAAATAAAAACTAACCAGAGAATCTTAGGTACTTTGCTAGTAAGAAGGAGGTCCTGGGTTGCCAATCAGTACTGATCTACACATTTACATATATCAGCTTGATTAATCCTATGAAAACTACTTCCATGTTATTGGTAAGGAAACTGAGGCACAAGTGTTTGCATAACTTGCCCCAGGTCACACAATTAGTAAATGAAAGAGTTCAGCTTTGAATCCAAGAATTTTGCTTCCAGCGCTCTCTTAATTGCGTAAGATTGTTTTTGAAGCATAAATTGTCTCTTACACTAGATTTTCCTTAAGTAAGAAACAAAACAGCCAATAATTTGCAAAAGTGAAAACAGTAAGTAGGCACTATTGTAAAGAGTCATCAAAACTACTTAATTAAACCAAATAAAGAGGAAAAAAGATAATGAAAAATACAAGTCTGCTAAGGAATTAGTCCTGGAAATCTTTCTAGCTTTTAAACTAGTCCCATAAGAAAGAAAAAGGAAAGTCAAAAAGGAAGAGGCTAATTTATAATCTAAAACTAACCCAATGTTATCATAATTGTACATATATGTTTTTAATTTTTTTCTAAAAAATTCCTGCTTTATTTGGAAAGGAAACTAGAAGTTTTAGTATAGAATCATTTCATTCCTAAATAAGAGAAAGACTAGAGAAAAATAGAATATTCAAAAGACTTAGACATTTCAGCAGAGACTTTAAATTCCTTTAACATTTATTCCCACCGAGTGTGATGGTACAAAGGGCAGGTGACAACAGGATCAGTTCTTTTGACTTTGCTCCCTCTTGGGCGGGGATGCCTGCACCCAGGTAGACCAGCTTTTGAGAACTCTTTTGTGACAAGGAGACTTTGTCCCTTGAGGTTTGCAGATACCTATAATTTGAGGAAGAAAATGTTAAATCTCTATCAACTCAGATAAAATATGAAAAAAGAGCTTTTAGGACCACTTTGCATATGAGAACAGATAGAAGAGACTTTTCTAATGTTCCTCTCAAGAGGCTAAAATGTAGACTATTCTCCAAGGTGTCTTTTTTCAGACAAAAAGAGACGACTATTAATGGAGAAAAGGTTTTAGAGGGGGGAAATAGAGTAAAAAGAAATACATGTAAGAGTAAAGACATATTAACTTAATAACATATACTCCAGGAAACTTTATCTTTTAATGAAATTAAGACTAGCATTGTTTTGAAACATATCAACATCCTTAGGTGAGGGCATAGCAAAATATTTTACAAAAAATTCATTAATAATAATCCATTAAAATGGGTACAGTGGCACACACCTATAATCCCAGGACCTGGGAGGCTGAGCGAGGAGGATCACAGGTTCAAGGCCAATATGTGGTGACTTAGCAAGACCCTGTTTCAAAATAAAATAATAAAAAGGTCTGGGGGAATAGATCAGTAGTAGAATGTCTCTGGCCTCTGTAGCACACGAACAAAACAACAATAATAGTAGTTAGTAGTTAGTAGTAGTAGTAGCAATAATAATTCACTAATACAGTTAAAAGAGAATTCTATAGGAACCAGCTTTTTCTTAGCCTCAAATTCCTCAGCAGTGCACTCAAAATCTTCATTCCATTAGAAGTGTAGGTAGGTGCATTCATTCATTCATTCATTCATTCTTGAAATATTTACTGAGTGGCCCTGCAGGAGTTTCTATAAAGAATACAATGATAAATCAAGTCGGTGCCTCATTTTTCTAGGGAGCTTTGTATGTATAAGGTGAGATCAGACATACACATAAATAACTAGAAGGCAAGGTCAAAAGTGATGAGCACCAGAGAAGTGTGGATGACTAATCAGGGGAGAACAGATCTGGGAAACTTTCCTAGAGAGGAAAGAGATGTACTGCGCTATGAACTAAACTTATGGCAAGGCCAGAAAGTGCTCTCCAGCCGGGCGTGGTGGCGCACGCTTGTAATCCCCGCGCTTGGGAGGCAGAGACAGGAGGATCGCGCAGGTTCGAAGCCAGCCGCACGCGCTGGCTTAGGAGCCCCTGTTTCCAAATATAAAAATGTAAAAATAGGTCTGGGAGTGTAGCCTGGAGGTAGAAGAGCTTCCAGGAACCCCAGTACCACCAAAAAATAAAAAATTAAAAAAAAAAAAGAAAGTGCTCTCCAGGTGAAGGGAAAGGTATAATAAAAGGCATTGTTTGAGCAATTTTAAGTAGCTCAGTTTAGCTGGATACAGAGTACCATGAAGGGGAGTTCCAGGAACCATGGTAGGAAAGAACTGAATAAAGTCTCCATGGAATGAGGTCAGGTTCAGGAGATGTGCAGGACAGGTTGGATCTCAGCTCGCTTCTCTCTCCACACTAACACCATCCCCACCATTATATAGAATCTGCTATAGAAATAAGTCTTTAGAGATTGAGAATTTAGTGTATAAGGAGGTATATCAGTAGATTTTAAAATGATAGGTAACTTACTCTTCTATCTTCCTTAAACTCCCAGCTTAGCTTTGCTTCTACTGTATATTTAAACAGAAATGTCACATAAATATGTCAAACACATCAAGGTATAAAGAAACAGGTGTGTGGATGGGTAGGTAGATGTATGGATAGGTGGACATGTGGCAGACATGTGATTGAAGGCGTGGGTGGAGAATTGGGTGTGTGAGTGGGTGAGTGGACAGGTGGACAGGTGGATGTCTAGGTGAGTCAGTAGTGGATGGATGAGTGGGTGGATGAGTCTTGGGTGACTGGTTTGCAGGGTACTTAAAGCAGCTGGGTGAATTTCTATATGATCCCATGATTAGATGTTCAACAGCAAGCTGGACACGCTAATATATGACTGTAACCCAAGTATTTGAGAGGCTGAGACAGGAGGATCACAGGTGCGGCCAGCCTCAGAAACTTAGTGGGACCCTGAGGCAAAACAAAAAATGAAAAGAGCTGGGAGTGTTGCTCAGAGGTAGAACGCCCTGGGTTCATTTCCCAGTATCACAAAAAAGGGGGAAAAACATGCTCAAAGGCAGGCACAGATATGTCAAAAATATACATTTTAACAACTGTAAAATTTTGGTTTAGCTATAGAAGTCACATACATTTTTATTATGCTTTTGAAATCAGCACAGCTGTCACTGTACATTTGAATAGAACTCAAAAGACATCCGACCCTTTACTGCCCAAATCATTCATCACCTCCTCAACTAGGATCTGCAGTTTTCCCAAGCACAACCTGAGTGAAACAAGACAAAGACTAAACGGATAAGAGTAAATTTTGCCTTTTAAATTCCGAGTAATTTTTTTTAAATTGACACTCAACATTCTATAAAATGAGGGAGATTCAGTTATGATAACAATATCAAAAATTATACACACTGATTGTACTTTTTCTTTTTTTGGCTGTACTGGGGTTGGAATCCAGGGGCATTCTACCTCAGAGCTATGTTCCAGCCCTATTTTTTCTTTTTTATTCTTTATTTTGAAACAGGATCTCACTGAGTTGCAAAGGGCCTCACTAAGTAGCTGCGGCTGTCTGTGAACCCAGATCCTCCTGTCTCAGCCTCCCAAATACTGGGATTACAAGCATGTGTCACCATGCCCAGCTGATGTTTACTTTTCTTCTTTATATCTTTTCTTTTTCTTTCCTTTTTTTTTTTTTTTTTTTTTTGCAGTACTGGGGATGGAACCCAGGGGAATTCTACCCCCAACCTGAGCCCCCAGCCCTATTTTTTAATTCTTTTTTTTTGAAACCGGGTCTCATTGAGTTGCAAAGGGCTTCAATAAGTAGCTGAGGCTGTCCATGAACTGCAGTCCTCTGTGCTCAGCCTCCCAAATGCTGGGATTACAAGTGTGCATCACAATGCATGGCTCAAGTATACTTTCAAAACAAACATACACCAATGAACCTACTAGCTGGCCAGTCAGTCGATCAACTACTAAAATCCTCCAAGAGTGGTCTAGTTGTAAAGGGACTATAGTTTCCTGGTATATATGGTTTCAAGAAAGACACACCTGCTATTCAATGTGTGGTCTCTGGTCCAGCAGAATCAGCATCAGCTGGAAGCTGGTTAGAAATGCAGAAAATCAGGTTCCATCATTAACCTTTTGAAAAGTTTGAGAAGTACTGCCATATGCTCATCACGGAATTCAAAATGTAGTTAGTGCTATACACTGTTTTGTTTAATCCAGTATCTATCAATATAATTTGAACATGTATCCTTTTGTAATGAAATAGCCCTTTAACATTATATGGAAATTGTGGAACAAAGCTTCAGTGATGCTGAGACTGATGCAAACTAAAGTCCTCCCAAATAAGACTTTCATGTCTATGTTAATAACATACAGATACACAGGTGTATTTATGTATGTATGAGTACATATGTGCATATGTGTCTATTTCTATCTAGCCACATAGCAACCTAATAAAAATATTTTATTTCTATATTGATTGCATTTATATATTTAGTGAAAACAAAAAGGGAAACAGATTTTTTTATTTGAGGAAAAGGACATCTTAAATTCTTTGTGGTGAGGAGGAATTTTTGTGAGATTGGACCAGTTTAATCAAGAGGTCAATGTCTACGAAGGAATGCTTATATGGAACTGAGATTTACTTTTTCTTTCCAAGATCTCTGCCAAATATATTTTCTTTTTTAATAAGGGCTAATTTTTTATGTGCTTTCTTCCACATGTTCCTATTCAAATATTTTATTTTTAGAAAGATTGTTGTTTTGGGGGCTGTTAAAATTTTCATAGGCTTTTAAGAATGTTAGCTTTTATATGAAGTCTCCTTGGTTAATTACAAATTGCTATGAAAGTTTTGGCCTTAATATGATGTTACTGAAAGTAATCTAAAAATAAACAATACTTCCTAATGGTGGTGTTCTATATCTTAACCCAATATGTTGAACAGGAAACTATACTATATTTGTCTTCATGTCATATTAGTACCTACTGAGAAGCACATGCATGCCTCCCCATTCTCTCAGCTCTCTCTAAGGCTCATGGACTAGGATGGTGGCTGTTTTTTTTTTAATCTTAGAGACTGAATTATTGAGAATAAAAATGGCTATGTCATTGCATATCTCACTTTATCCCGAACAGCCTTGGGATGAGTTGGAATAAGAAAGATGATGTTAAGGCTGAAAAATGAAGCAATTTTAGATGGTATAAGAAGACATCTTTCACTTTAATAATCACAAATTTATTTTTACATGAGAAAAAATATCATCAGTTGCAGCAGACATGCCCCATCCTGTATATCATCACTTAGGATGAGATTAAATTTTAAAAGGAAGGCCATTGACTTTTAGGTGTATATACAAAAAAAACATTGTGGATGTCATAATGTAAAAGATGGAAATGTAGGAAATATTCCTCTAATACAGCCCAAATATTCCTCTAATCCAGCCCCTTTGTTCTATAGGTGAAAATTAAGCCTTTCATAATATGAAGTTCCTGGGAACTAGGGTCCGAAAGTCTTTACTCCTCAGAATCAAATTAAAATATCTATAATAATCTCAGATAAAAATACCTTAAGTGTATTTGAAATCTCTTTGGCATGAAGTTATCAATCACCGTGAAGGTTTACTTCCATGGTTAGTGAACAATTTATTGTATGATTCAGTTTATTATTTTCAGCATTCTTCAAAACATTCAGATTCCCTAAAATAGTACAGTGAAGGAACTTCTCCCTCAAAAACAGGTTGTGTTTACTTTACCTTAGGTCCAAGCCAGAAATTGTCACGAAGATTTGCATCACATCTATTATCACTTTTATGAGGGTTGGCTTTTCCTATCATTTTAAGATGCGGACTTGAACAAGTAATAATTCTGCCTCTGTTCTTTATATAAAATATATAGAAGAGGACTCTATACCATTTAATTTTTCAGTGTCTTGGTTTCCCCATCTGTGAAATACCACTCAATTAGTCCATCTTTAAAGTACCATCTAGCTCCAGAGTCCTATGAGTTTATAACTTTCACAAAAATATGTGTATATTAAACTTGTAGAGATAGCTGAGCTTCAAGAGGAAATATGTTATTAGATATTAAACTGGCATGTTTAAATATCTGCTATGTTATATTCGACAAACATTGTTATGTTTTATCTGCTTAACACATGAACACAATTCTGATTTCACATGGAGAAACTGAGGCTCAGAGGATCACACTAATTATTCAAGATCACACAGCTTGTCAACAGTAGGGCTGAGACTTGAACCCAGGCCTCCTTTTCTCAGAAGTCCACACCTTCACTTTAACATTCCCATCCTCGCCGGGCGTGGTGGCGCACGCTTGTAATCCCCGCGCTTGGGAGGCAGAGACAGGAGGATCGCGCAGGTTCGAAGCCAGCCGCGCGCGCTGGCTTAGGAGACCCTGTTTCCAAATAAAAATGTAAAAATAGGTCTGGGAGTGAGCCCGGAGATAGAAGGGCTTCCAGAAACCCCAGTACCACCAAAAATAATAATAATAATAATAAATAATAATAATAATAAATAAAAAAATAAAAAAATTTAAAAAAAAAAACATTCCCATCCTCATTTCCATGGTCAAAGCATTCATACTAGTACCTCTGAGGTAAAGCTACTAGGATTGAAAAAAAATCCTCCCACCTGTAAATTTGTCAACACAGCTGAAAAAAATATCCTAAGAATTACCTAATCAGAATATAGAGAACATGGATCATTCTGTAACTAATTTCTTTCTTTCTTTTGTTTTTTTGGTGGTACTGGGGTTGGAACCCAGGGGCTTTCTACCTCTGCGCTATACTCCCAGACCTATTTTATACTTTATTTGGAAACAGGATCTCACTAAGTTGCTGAGAGCCTCACTAAGTAGCTGAGGCTGGCTTTGAACCTGTGTGATCCTCCTGTCTCAGCCTCCCAAGCGCTGGGATTACAAGCGTGTGCCACCATGCCCAGCCTGTAACTAATTTCTTAATACAGAAAATATATTAATTATGTAAAAGTATATCAAAATATATTAATTATGTAAAAGTTTATCAAATTAGGCCGGGCGTGGTGGCGCACGCTTGTAATCCCCACTCTTGGGAGGCTGAGACAGGAGGATCCCACAGGTTCGAAGCCAGCCTCAGCTACTTAGTGAGGCTTTCAGCTACTTAGTGAGACCCTGTTTCCAAATAAAATATAAAAAAGGTCTGGGAGTATAGCCCGGAGGTAGAAAGCCTCTAGGATCCACCCCCAGTACCACAAAACAAAACAAAACAAAATAAAACAAATCCCTCAAATTAGATATTAATTTGTCAACTGAAAAAACCTAATCTCTAATATTGATCCAAGCTATAGACAATAACTGATTAAATGTTATTCTTAAATGATAAAAGAATAGGAATTATATGAATACTTTAACACAGAAGTATTTCCAGTTTCAGGATTATATTAGATTTCACTTCATTGAAAATAAAAAATAAGGCCGGGTGTAGTGGCACACACTTGTAATCCCAGCATTCGGGAGGTGGAGACCAGAGGATTGTGGTACATGGACAGCCTCAGCTACTTAACAAGGCCCTTCACAACTCAGTGAGACCCTATTTCAAAAATAAAAACACTAAAAATAGGGCTGGGGTCACTCAGAGGTAGAATGCCCCTGGGTTCTATTTCTAGTACTGAAAAAAAAAACAAACAAAAAGGAAAAGAAAAAAGTATCGCTACTATGGAATAAGTAGAAGAGTTAATAAATGTCTGTTTATTATAGAAAAATAAAAATAAAAAATAAAATCTGAAAAATGTCTAAAACTATAACCAATATATTTGTAGATGAAAAGCTACATTTTACAGCAAAATAAGTGTATGTGTATGTTTATATATGCATATATTTGGATGCTGAATCAGAAGTCAAATTTTGAACAATAATTTGTTGTAACAGCCTTCAAATGTAAACTTTATAATTTTACATTCTTTTTATAACTTTATAATTTTTATTGGTGTATTATAATTATATACCATAATGAGATTAAAAGTGATACAATTCTATATACACATAGACTTGGTGTGATTCCCTACAGAACCCACCCACACCTCCTTCCTCTGCTCCCCATAAATGTTAGTGAGATTGGTTGTGATACCTTTATATATGAACAAAACATTATTAATCTGCTTTCTTCCTCAAGTGGCATTTTGATCCTCTCTCTCTATCCCTGCACCCCTACACCTCTCATTATTCTACTGGCTTCCTCTTTAATCCAATGTTTCTTTGTTTCCTATTTTCTCTTTAGACAACATATAACCCTTGACTTTCTGAGACTGGCTGATCTAACTTAGCATAATGTGCTCAAGTCCCATCCATTTTTCTACAAATGACTTGCTTTTGTCCTTCTTTGTGGCTCAGTAAAATTCCATTGTGTGTACAAACCACATTTTCTTTATTTATCTGTTGACAACTACCTAGGTTGGTTCCATAATTTGGCTGTTCTGAATTATGCTACTATAAACATGAGTATGCATGTATCATTATTGTACTCTGACTTTAATTTTTTTGGAAAGATAGGGAGTGGTCTAGCTGGATCATGTAGTGATTCCATTCCTAGTCTTTTGAGAAACCTTCATACTGGTCACCATAGTGGTCATATTACTTTATAATCTCACCAACAGGGTATAAGAGATCCTATTTCCCCGTGTCCTTGCCAACATTTATCACTTGTATTCCTGATGATTGCCATTCTACTAGAGTTAGATGGAATCTCAATGTTGTTTTGATTTGCATTTCCCTGATTGCTAATGATGTTCAACATTTTTTCATATATTTATTGGCCATTTGTATTTCTTCTTTGAGATATTTTATTCAGCTCAATAGCCCAATTTTTAATTGAATTATTTTGTGTACATATTAAAATTTTTGCATTACCTTTTTTTTCTTTATTTTTGTGGTACTGGGGATAGAACCCAGGGTCATTCTACCTCCGAGTTACACCTCCAGTTCTATTTTTTATTCTTTATTTTTGAAAAAGGACTTCACTGAGTTGCAAAGGGCCTCACTAAGTAGGAGCTGAGGCTGTCTTTGAACTGTCATTCTTCTGTCTAGTCTTCCAAATACTGGGATTACAAGCATGCACCCCCATGCCCGGCTTGCATTATCTTTTGAAATAATAACATAACTGAAAGAATTAACTTTCAAGCCAGTTTTTATAAGAAAGAAAATTTCTTTAGAACATAGAAAATCAGCTTAAGATAATATTAGTTTTGAAAAAGAAGAAGCAAGGCTTCCTTTTTCATCATATTCCGAACACAGGGCTTACAGAAATGAACAAAAAGTGATTTAAAATTCTTGACCTAGCATAATAACACCACATAACAACAGTGGCTTTCTTATTTCAATGGATATTTATTGAAACAGTAACATGGAAAATGGTCAGCCTTTCAAGTAAATGAATCGGTTCACTTGCCCAATATAATCACCCACTTTGGACAAGGGGCTCTGATGAATCAATGCTCAGATTAAGAGTAACATGAGGGTACCTATGATTTTCTCAGGGACCATCACTTGTAAATTCGAGTGAGGTTACTTAAAATAATAATTTCACTTTTACTGGCTTTACTTATACCATATGGTTCCTCAGTAGCCAATATGAAGCTTTGCCAGAGGGGACACTTTCTGGGAGTCCCAGACAGTACCACTAGTTCTCATATATAATCATGAGCAAATTCCTGCTGGGCAATACAGCTTCATCAATGCTCAGAGGAGCCCTACTCTCCTGTTGCTCCGCCGGGCCCAATGTATTTCCTCCACCAGACTGCCATACTGGCTATTCTAGGACACATGCCACCTCGCTGCCATACCCTACTGGGTACACCCCACTGATTCCCTGAGCCTAGACAGTGTCAGAGCAGTATCGGGTGTATGACAGAGGAGGTTGTGATCCCCTCTAATTTCAACAGGTAACATATAAACTTGAGGAACTGATAGCTAGTGGAGGATAACTTGTGAGTTTATTAATGAACCAGATTTACTAATGATGCGGGCAGCTACCCAAAAGGCCTTGTAAAGTGTGGTAAGTTTGGCTTGAAGAATGCAATTTGGATCTAAAAGCCAAAGCGTGTCATCCCATCTTCACTAATGTTCAGCCCACGAGGCCATCTGGAGCCCAACGTGGATTGGGAGAGTAAGAGAGAAAAGACTTTAGAGCAGAGTCAACGCCCAGCCAGGTTCACGGAAGATCATACTGGCTGACCAGAGAGTAAGGAGGAAAGGGTCAGGGGCAGACCCTCTCCCCTCATGCCTCATCAGGTGGGAACAGAGAGCTGGGGGAGGAGGGCCACTGCTCATACACAGGCCAGGAGGAGCACGGGACCTGGGCAGGAGCAGTCACTTTTAACACAAGATGTTCTCCCCAGTGGCAGCCAGGCTTGTACCCAAGCCGATCTCTTCTCTACTTTTCAGGGAAATAGGTTTCTGGTTGACAGGGAAGCTAAGAGTGTTTCTTCAAAGCCACAGTCCCAATGAAAGAATGACAGAAATTCCATGCTCCGGAACATGAAGACAGGAATTTAAACTTCTTTCCCGAGAACGAAGCAATTGAATGGGATAAAGTGCTGTGAGGAAGGAAGGAGTAGGGGGAACTGCTGACCTGACTTAGGTATAGTCTGTTGGAGGGACCCAAAGTAATTTAACCTACAGCCAGTGTTAGAGAATGTGTTGAGAGTTCTTCCAGCTTTGGGGTACCATCCTTCTGCCTTCCCTGGGCCTCTTGGGGCTGGCAGAGGAGGATCTAGGTACAGCCCTGTTTGTGCAGGAAATCCCTTTTCCTTCCAAAGTAAGGAATAATATGCCATTAGCTTGTCTGTCTTGCTTGGCTGTTTTCCTTTAGAAATGAATGCTTTTCCAGAAGATATCATACCCTATTCCTCTCTGGAAATCTTTGGAACAGTCCTAAGAATTTGCCAAACTTACTCATCTATGTCAAATTCCAACAGTAAATATTTTTTTCACTAGAAGTTTCTTCATTACTCAACACAAAAAGACAACTAGTGGGAGTGTCCTGGGAGTTCGACCACACTGTATTCCAGCAGTGAACCTGGCCTGGCCCAGGTTATCATCCCCCACTCTCTGCATAAATCAGAATCTAATTTTGTAGTACTGGGGATTAAACCTAGGGCCACTCTACCACTGAGCTACAGCCACAGTCCCCAGCCTTTTTTTTAATACACTTTTATTGGTGCATTGTAATTATAGATTGTAGTGAGTTTCAATGTGATATGAACCTACACACACACAGGACTTGGTGTGATTCACTCTGGATCCCACCCTACCTGCCCAGCCCCACCTGTTGGTGACATTGGTAATGATACCTTCATATATAGATGTAGCATTGTTTGAACTGTTTCTTGTATCAAGTCTTCTCCCCCTCCCCCTCCTCTTCTACTCTTTTATTAGTCTCTTTCCTCATTTATCTGAACTGCCTTTTGTTTCCTATTTTCTATCTTCTCTTCATCACTCTCCTCCTCTTCCTCTTCCTCCTCCCTCTCATTTTTTTTTTTTTTTTTTTTTTTTTTTTGGTGGTGGTGGTACTGAGGATGGAACCCAGGGTGTTCTACCTCTGAGCTATACCTGCAGCCATTTCTATTTTTCATTTTGAAACAGGGCCCTACTAAATTGCTGACTCAGGCCTCGAACCTGAGATCCTCCTGTCTAAACTCCCAAGTACTGGGATTACAAACATGTGTCACCATGCCCAGATTCCCTTTCATTTATGGGACAGTGTCTTGTTAAGTTGCCGAGGCTGGTCTTGAACTTGTTATGCTCCTGCCTGAACCTTCAGAGTAGCTGGGATTTAAGACATGTACAACCCTACCAGGCTGACATAATCTAATATTGTAAGCAAATATATACTTGTAATTTGGTTAACCTATGTAAAATTGAGCATTGAAGAAATTAACATATGGAATAAAGATAAACAGGAGTTCAGGAAGTCATTTAAGTGGAAGAGTCCGTTAATTACTCCATTCTTTATTTTACTCACCATTTATTTAGTGCTATAAAAGGTGCTAACCACTAAATCTGGGTATAAAATAAATAAGTTTTAATCCCTATCCTAAGAAGCTGACAGTCTAGGTATAAATGCAGACATATAATAGGCTAAAACTACCAATCATAAATCCTTCTCCATAAAAAGATGTGGCAGAACAATTTTATAAAAATATAACATCATAAATGCTATAACAGACACATAAAATGCTGCAGAGCACATGGAGGGACAACTAATGTTATAATTATTAGGCACTCCCTAAATTGGAAAGATTTGTGAACTTAAAAAGATAAGTACTTAGACTTTTTATATCTTTTTATTTATGACTATCCAGGCCTGGATTTTTATCATAATATTTGTTTAATGTGTTTTTTGGGTTTATTTATGACATGTTCATTGTAGCTTAGTGATGATCTTTGGTTTATAAAAATAGATATATAATAAACTAATTTTCCAGGAAGCCATTGGAACATCTTGGTCCTGTGCAAAAACACAGCTATGTGTTTTCCGATCATTTATTTGCTGTTTATGCAGCTGCCCTGCCATGTTAAAGCATTGTTCAAGCAATGTTTTGGAAAACCAAGAAAACGTTTGCCTCCAAAAAAAGAAAGAATAAATGTCAAGTTTTGTCATTTATTTGGTTCCTGCTTCTACTCAGTTATTCAAAGTGAAATTTAAAGAATTGAAAAAACATTTAATATAATCTACATTATTTTGGGGGTGGTGAAACAAATCTCTATAACCATTAATAGAGATAGCTCCTTAAATATCAACAGACTGAAGTATTTGAGAGTATGCTCTATGGATTCCACAAGTCTTTCTTCTTTTTATTTCTTCTTTTGTTTTAACATTGTTTTCTTTTCTTTTTTTTCTTTTTTTGTCCCTCATGTTTAGACATAGACTCTTGTGAACCTTGCCTGTTCCTGCCTTGGGTTTTTCAGTAGTACATCTGAATATTGCTCAGTTCTTTGATGGATATAAGTTTCAGTAAGTGTTCTTTGCATCCATCTTGAATAACCATAAAGTAGAAATGTTTATGGTAGATCATTTTGCTTAATACAGCGATGCTTATGTATGGGGGACATCTTGTGCTTCTCCAGTTAATAGCACCCTGAGTTTTCCTTAGATATTCATCCATTCCTTACTCAGTCCATAAGACCAGAAAAAAAGCCAACTGAGAGTGGTATATCACAGGTAGCATAGTGCTTACAACAATAGTGGACCAAGATGGTGAATCAGAGTCAGCCATAGGACTTCTGCAGGAATTAATGAGTTGGGGGTTCCTGTTTTAATAAGTTTGGAGGTGCTGAAACCAATCTGTTGTCTAATAATGGCACCATTATTGGTCAATGACCACTATTATTATGGTGGTACATACCTGTAATTCCAGCCATCTGGGAGGCTGATGCAGGAGGATTGAAAATTCAAGGCCAGCTTGAGCAATCTGTGAGACCCTGTCTTGAAATAAATTTTTAAAAAGGCTGGAGACATAGCTCAGTGGTAGAGCACTTGCTGAACATTTGAAAGGCCCTAGGCTTAATCCTTAGTATTGGAAAAAAAATACCACAACAGAGAAAGCCAAGCTGAGAGATGGAGGGAGAGGAAAACAACCTTGTCCTCATGCTGTTCCTCCAGCCACAGATAGACTGGACCTTAAAAAAAGGTGTTTAAAAAAGGTCAATATTATCCTTAGGCATAAGGTTTACATTTTTCATATGGAAGTTTGAGTGTTTCTTTCCTGTCTCTGCCAATAAAGTCATGTAGTTAGATGTTTACTTATTGATTATATATTATTGATTATATATAAATATATATTATATATTATATATAAAATATATATAAATATATATACACACATATATATATACATATATATATATTTTTTTTTTTTGGGGGGGGGTACTAGGGATGGAACCCAGAGGCATTCTACCTCTGAGCTATACCCCTGGTCCTATTTTTTATTCTTTTTATTTTTTGAAACAGGGTCTCACTGAGTTCTGAAGGGCCTCACTAAGTAGCTGAGGCTGTCTGCAAACCATAATCCTCTGGTCTTAGCCTCCCGAATGCTGGGATTACAAGCATGTGCCACCACACCTGTCAATTAATAATATTTTTAGCATTTCTTTTTTATAAATATTAGATTTATAAAAAAAACCCACAAAAAACTTTTGTATGTGAAAAAGAACACATATATATACCTAAGGAAGGAAGTACTAGACTCAAAGAGCGGCTAAGTTCAGATTTTAGAATGATCAAATCGCCATGCTTCTGGATTGGAAATGGGACACTACTTGGCTTCAAATATTTAAGAAAGATGATATACCAATAAAATTTCTGGTAATACAATTACAAAAAAATAAAAGAAAGAAAGGAAATGATAACTTCTATTTTGATTAAAGTTACTGATATTATATATACAGACTAAAAAGATACCTACCTAGAATCCCACTATTTAGTTTCTACCATGTCCACAAATTAATCATTATATATACATATATAAGTATTGATCTAACGTATAATTCTACTTTACTGTACTTAACTGTGTTAGAATGATTTTGCTATAATAATAGAAATTGTCCTTTATTCAACTGTGTATTTAATTATTATAGAGTTTCCCCTTGTGTCCCACCCTGAAAAGTCTACAAATGGAAGACTAGAAATATCACTACCTGTCAATATTTAAACTTTATAGTGCTTGGCCTCCTTATCCATGGATTCCTGGATAAATAAGAATTATTAACTAAGAGAGATCAATGACTCACAGAACACATAATTTGTCATTCAAGACAAGCAGTATTTAAAAAGGCAGGAAAGGTAGAGACTAATTACAAAACTGTATTAGAGTGAAGAACTATATAATTAACCTACACTCTACTTCCGGTGTCACAAAATACTCATACCTAGAAGGAACAGCACACAAACATGATCAAACCAGTATCTTACCACATTGTCCTGGCACCCCCACCTTCAGTCAACATGGGCCACCCCTTGGAGCCCCTGGCCCTCAATCAACATGAGCTTTTAATTGACTAGGGACCAGGCCCTCCCTCTAGTAGGTGTGGAGTTATTGGATGAATCTCTGAAGCAGTGGCCTCGTTTTCTCTAACTTGGAGTTCTTGTTTACCTGAGGTATAACTGGAAGTTAAATGGATGTCTAATGGCTTTTCATCAACAGAGTTCAATTTCAAGATTGGTTGGCTTCATTTTGGAAAGAGATATCTTATCTTGCCACCTGAAATTTAGCCCCAAATTTAAAACACAAAGTATTCTTCATTATGCAAATGGATTTATCCTTCCTGGTTTGAGTTCAGTGCTGGCTGATTCGGTGATTGGTATTTAGAAGTTTAGTATGCTTTGTTCTGTGGTGGTAAGCAAGTCTTTCTGTTGGGTATTTCATGAATTCTAGTTACTAAGATTTTAATTTTGGAAAGCAAGACAATCTTATTTTTCGTAAGTGTCTGCTTTGTATGGTCAATGTTCATTTTTATGAGTTGTTTAAAATAAAATTATACTTGTTTAGTTCTTGGTCCTCTGGGTTTGGAATTAGCATTGATGATTTATTATTAGTAAGACAGCACAGTACTTTACAAGAGGCTTTGTGCCACAGTCCTGAAATGACAAGTCGACTCTTTTTTTCCTCTTAATAATGTGATCATATTTAAGTAACATAGCTTCTAACAGCTGTTTTTACTGAAGTACTAAAGGATGTGTGTGGGTCTCCATGATGGAGGCAAAGATACCTTTAGAGATCTTCTGTGAAAGATGCTCTTTTCCAGAAGAACAAAAAGCATATGTCATAGAAATCTATCTTGTTCCTTCAGGTATTGATGAGTATTGTAAACACTGCAGTTTCTAAGGGCACCTCAGCCTGGATAAGTTTAATGTTCTTTTCACAGTTATATCAATAGTTTTAATTCCTTGACACCAGATGATAAGAATAGATATAAAAATCCCTGAATTTTGTTCTGGTGAAGTTTGATCTGTGTTCACTGTCTTTTTTATGCAAATTTTATCTTACTGCATAACCACACATAAGAGAAAATCTACTGGCAATCCCACAACTTTCTCTTTATATTTCAATATTTACATATATTGCCTTTATTTTGTAATTTTCCTACTTATTTTAATTGTGAACAACTTTCCAAAATGCCATATTATTATTAAATAGACTTGCAGCTTACAGAATCTGCCTCCCATTTCGAATTTAGAAACAGACTCTTGAGTTAACTCTCACGACTCAGTAGGCATAGTTACATGTTTTGGAATAAACCCTTCTTGGTTTGTGTCGACTTTATAAGAGCCTTCTTCCTACATATCATGGACAAAACAATTTGGAAGCCGCTCCTTAGATTTATGAGTCATTTAATTATATTGTCTCCCCAATTCAGGTTTTTCTTGAATCAATAAGGTTTTCAAAAGTAATTGATTCAGTCTGGAAGAACAATAAGAAAGCTTTGCAAAGGACTCCACATACAAGGAACTCTGTCCAATATGTTAAAATGAATATAAGAAATTATTCTCTGGACTCATGTGTGATTTGACTTTGCAGTAACACTAGTGCCTAGGACATGTTAAGCCCAAAGCATAGGTAAATCCTAAATGAAAATCAAACAAAATTAAATAAGTTACAAAATAAACTCTAATTCTACATGTCAATGTAGGAGGGTGCCAGAGCACCACAGGCTATAGTGTTTTTCAAATTTCAGTCTTTGAATAATGTGGGACACTAATGAATATTATTCAGTATTTAATAATTTCATAAATATCCCAAGAGTGACAGCACTAGTTATTACCAACACTTTAAGCATTTAATATGTACCTAACATTAAATATGTGAACCTTTATACATATTCTCACATACATGTTTCTTAGCAATGCTATGAGGCAAGTGTTTTATACCCAGTTTTACAAGTGGTGGCAAAGCCACAGAGATAAGTATACGGCCCAACATGACCCACGTCACAAAAGCGAAGAGGTTAACTCAAGCCTTGTGTGACTCAGACACCCCTCGAATCACCCTTTCAATATGCGTGGCCTTCCACAGATGCTGATATGATTCCAGAGTCCATTCCATTCCTACAAAGCTAAGCTTTCTGATTTCTAGCAACGCAAGACAGTGAGACAGTCTAGTAGGATCTACATAGAAGTCCCACTAGTGGTCTGTCCAGAGATGCCTTTCTTATGTGGTTCCAGATTAACAATGTAGATTAATTCAGGTTTTTCTACTGAGTGCTTGAAAATGTATTTCAATTGCTTTCTCCTTCCTTAAAAGAAGCCTTCCCCTGCTCTGAAAACATCATCACAGCAGCAACATTGTCAGTAGCAATAAGTAGAGCATAAAGTAAGCTATGAAGAATTAAGAGAACTTTATTAAAGTTGATAGGTAATGTAACTAATTTTTAAAGGATAAAGAAAACCAAAATTCAAGGAAAAATGGTCAAAGCAAAATAATACAATCTAACCAGATGATAATAGAGCCATGGCATAACTGCTGCACTGAAGAAATAGCATTTCCTAGGCTGCCTGGCAGCCTTTGAAACCGAAGTCCAGCTGCTCCAACCTTTTAGAAGGTGAGAATATTTTTTTCTAAGGTGTTGCTAACAAGATTATATGACTTATTCCCCATTAAAGATGACCTCAAAAAGCAGCTTGACTCTAAGAAAAACTTCTCATATCTAAGAGGAATAACTGTGGCCCTGTTTGCTCACTAACATCACAAGTGTTATTCCCTCTGATGGTGGATAGAGCATTTTTATTTTCTTTGGACAGTAAAGATTTACCCCAAATCATAGTTGCCAGCCCACCATCCAAAAAGATGCTCAGCTCCTCACACCAAGTGCTTCTCAGATGAGTGGAGAAGGAAACAGAAGTGGTCCGTGATGGTACATACTGTGGTGGCCACAGTCACTCAGGGCTCCATTGCTGCTCAGCAATAAAAGAGAAGGCAGAGCAATGGTGACAAAGAACTTCTCTCCAGAGAAAGGACATGTGGGCCAGGTGAAGGAGGAGGCGAGGGATGCTCTTGCTTGAAAAGGTTATGAATAAAGGCATGGCCTGTGACAGAGCATCATTGAGGAACTGGAAGTAGTTCTAAGTATGGGCTAAGTGCTAAAATGCAGATAACGAGCACTGGGAGAATAGCCAGAGTCTATAAATTGGCCAAATATTTTGCCCCTTCAGTTATTCATCTGGAGATGAACCACCCCTTTATCAATCAATAACCATTAACAAAATCATGCTGTTTTGTTCAGTTCCTTTGTGTATCTTGGTGGTGGTGGTGGTGGTGGTGGTGGTGGTGGTGGTGGTGGTGGGTGTGTGTGTGTGTGTGTGTGTGTGTGTGTGTGTGTGTGTGTACTTGAATATTCCCTTTCACTAGTTAGCTCCTTGAAGACAGGGCCACATCAGGGAACATTTCAGACTGAGCATCCTCTCTGGGGTCAGGGCAATGCAAAGTGGTGCCCTTAAGAGGAACATGATAGGTAAAAAGTTGGGATCAAGTGGAAGGCATCTCTCAAGTAAGCTGCTGAGAAAAAAATGAAAGGAATAGGGAGTATGTTTTAAGCATAAGTGAGCTACAAAGCAATGTTAATTAAAGAATGTTTTGCAGAGGGGATAACTGTTGGATTGAGGAAAAAAAAAAGAGAGAGAGAGAGAGAGAGGCAGAGAGGCAGGAAGTGGCAAAGAGGAGTGTTTATAAAGTAATGGAACCGGAAAGCCTCAGGCCGCACGTGCACGCTGGAGGCATTTAAACAGATTAGGACTTTGTGAATCAGCAGGAATTAGGCGGTCTGACTGGCTTAAGAAGTGCAAAGCTGGTCCAACCAATCCTCATAGGAAGTTAGGTAGTATATATATACATATATAGTATCTAAGTAACTTGAGATCATACTGAAAGGTTCTGACCACCTGACAGGAAATTAATATTTGGTTTCAATCCAGGTAGCAGAAAGAAAAAAATCTTGATTAAAATCATATTTGAGAAAAACAGTTTCTGGTACTGATTTATATCTCTTCACAGAATGAAGGGAGCAGATTCAAATGTAAAAGGGGCCTATAACCCCCCTTCTAATGACCTTGTTTTTGATGTGACCGATTCAATATCAAAAACCGAGGAGAAAGTGTAAATAGAGCAAAGGTGTTAAGTTCTAGCCTTGATCTTCCCTGTATTATTCCTCCTTTGCAATCTTAACAACCTAGATCTTTTCTTTTTAAACTTCTTTTGTCTCTACTTTTGTGTGTTTTCTGGGGCAGGTCACAACAGCTCCCTAAGTATCAGATTCTTCAACTGTAACGCAAGAAGGTACAATTCAGATTATCACCGAGAATGCCTTTCAAATTAGAACTCTATAGAACTGCATAAAATTAATAAAACATAATCCTAGAAACTTTTATTCATGGATAAAAGAGTCCCTGAGGGCCCCATCAAGGGAAGAATAGGAGACCTAGAAGACTTGAGGAGGACCCAAGTGAATCATTAGTTAAAGATTGCTTTTAAAATGTGTGGGCTTTTCCACATGTTAGCGTCTCTGTTCAATGTCGTATACTTGATGACATTTACAATCATCATTTTTTCCTTCTTAGCAGCACATAAAATAATGGTGTGATGTAAATGTGAATTTTCTCATAACTCCCCAATCCAGTTAAGGTCAGAGTATATTTAGAAGCAGATCTGTCAAACATCCAACCTAACACTATTCAGATGGATCAGAAATACAGATGGAATAGGAAAAGAATCTCCAAAGTGGTTGTCACTGTTATAGGTTGTCATTTTAGAAAATTCTCATGTACTAGAAAATGGTTCCTCTACATCTCCTTCCCTGTCTCTCTTAAACAAAAGATTCTTGTAAAGAAGCTCAAGGTTCGATGGTGGAAACTTTTTTTTTTTTTTTTTTTTTTTTTTGCGGTACTAAGAATGGAACCCAGGGGTGTTCTACCTCCAAGCTACACCCCTAGTCCTATTTTTTAGTCTTTTTAATTTTTGAAACAGGGTCTCACTGACTTGTGAAGGGCCTTGCTAAATAGCTGAGGCTGTCTGCCAACCACAGTTCCCGTCTCTGCCTTCTGAATGCTGGGATTACTAGCGTGCACCACCATGCCTGGCTTCAGAAACTTTTACTATATTATTATTTTCTATTATGCTTATCATAATTATTATTAGTCTAAGCTGGCATTTTTCACATTGTAGACAGAAACCTATTTGTGGATTGAAAAGTCAATATAGTAGCTTGCTGTAGCGGCACATGCCTGTAATTTCAATATTTGGGAGACTGAGACAGGAGAATCATAGGTTTGAGGTCAGCCTCAACAACTTAGTGAGGACCTTAGCAACTTAGCAAGATCCTGTTTCAAAATCAAAAATGAAATAAGCATGGAAGTGTATCTCTGAGGTGGAATGCCTCTAGGTTCAATTCCAGGTTAAAAAAAAAAACACAGGTTACTATAATATTTTATCAAATATAAGTAACAAATTAAAACATAAAATCAAACTGGGAACAGTGGTACATGCTTGTAATCTCAGCCAAAAAAGAAAAGAAAGAAAAATGAAAGAAATGCAAATCTCTCAGACTGTATCCCATATACTGAGAGCAACATTCCTAAGTCCTTTATTCTGATGTATATATATTCATACAGTCAGACAGGGAGTACTGCTTCATCATTTAAAATGTATTCCTGCTGTAGGCTGTGGTAAAAAATATATATATATAAAAATGCTATTTTAGACCCAAGTTTGGAGGTGGCTGTGGCTACTGCAAATAGCTCGGAGCCTGAGCAACCACGCAGAGGATGCTGAGTTCTGAATGGTGTCCTTGGCTCTCCGGAGAAGCCTGTCCATAACCAAGTACATTCTTTGCAGAATGAAAAACAGGTTGAGCATTTCCGATCCCCAAATCCCAAATATTAAATGCTCCAAGATATAAAACTTTTTGAGCACCAACCTGATACCACAAATGTGACTTCATGTGAATGGTTTATGTCAAAACACAAGTTCACTAAAAATACCATTTAAAATTACCTTCAGACTGTGTGTAGGAGGTATTGATGAGACACAAATTTTGTGTTTAAACTTGGTCCCATCCCTAAGATACCTCATTATGTATATGAAAATAGTTTAAAATCCAAAATGCTCTGTTCCCAAGCATTTTGGATAAGGGCTACTCAATCTGTACTTTGGAAGTGCTTGAACTAGCCACATATAACTAAATCTTTGGTGAATCTATTCTCTTTGCAAATGATCTCTATTGCCAGCCAGGTCCAAGAGTGCTTTTACTTGATGGTCCCCTATTCTCTTCTACTAGTAAATTGACAATAATTATAACAAAAATTCCAGTGGACTTCTGATAGTTGGCAACATTCATTTGTTTTGTAAGATAATCCCTGGGGAGGTTCTAACTTTGAAATTTTGACTCAGATGTTCAATATCGTTAAGGCAGAACACTCACTTTAGGAAGATATCATTTGAGGAAGTAAATATTGTTAAACACCTTCCCTTCCAAAGTATGCAGAACAGTGACTGGGCAGTGGCCCCTTACAGGCATATAGGTTCACTCGGTGTTTCCTATACTGTCTGGGGTTTCTGCTTTCACTTCTATTTCAAGCTTCCTTCCTGTACGTCAGAGCAGGGGGTTCCTGCAAAGGAGGAAATGAAACCAGCAGCTGCCATACTGAAAGTGAGAAAGTATTTTTCCTCTATCCTCTCTGTAGGCAGAGGGCTCAGTGTCTTAACTGAAGGATGTGTGTAGCCCTTAGCTTTTCGGATCAGCATTCTCCAACTGTCTTTGAGATTCCATCCGGATGAGCCCCCTGTGAGTGTCTGAGATCTCCTCCTGCAGCCATTTTATTTTACAAATAAAGAAACTGAGTACTAGGTGGGACAGACTTTATCCCAAATTCAGACAGCCTGTGACTGGCAGATCCAAGGTGGCTGACATGTCCCACGGATTATTGCTTATATAACTTTGGCTTACTACATTTACTTTCCCAAGATTACCTGAGTCTCTAGGAGAGGTGTAATATTTGACTCAGACACTGTGTATCCATTACCGAGTTTACATATCTAAGTCTATATGTATCTCCTGTTAAGGGAAATTTACACGAGATGGTTACAACTAGCAAATCGATAAATTTGGTAACTGATTTAATCTGTTTTTAAATTCCTTAACAAATATGGCTAATATACTTCAGAAGCAATGGAATAAAAGTTGTGTTTTCTTTCTCAAAGTAGATGTAAAAAAGAACAATGGTGAGATTTTCCTCTAAAAGGACTTTCTAGAGCAATAATTTTCTTGGTTCATTTGAGCACTCTAAGGTAATGCCATCTTCTGGTACTAGTAACTATTCAAAACACTTGGTTTAAAGGACTGAATCTCTCTAAATTCAAAAGAAGTCAAGTATTCTACTTATAAGTTGGAGAACAGAGAAGATTCAAAGAAGGAGCAACATTTTAAAAATCATTATTTTGATTGAAAAAAGAAAGATAAGAGTTTAAAATAGGTAAAAAAAAAAAACTTTTGACATCTGAGACAGCAAAACAACCTCAGATATCTTTGATTAGTACATTTTCACAGAGTGGAGTGTCAAGAAAATCTATATTCAAATAAATTCTGTTTTCAGTTCATATATTGGTAAAGTACGTTCGACCAGAAAATTTATGTTATCTTAAATACACTGACAAAACAAAGTATTAAAGCAAATTGAGAAAATAACAATTATGTTCAAAACATCAAAATCTATAAATTCATAAAATAAGTGAAAAATAAGAATATATTAGAATGTACAATGATCTATAAGTATGCACATCAAAATTCATTCACTCAATAACTTATCTATCAATGGAGAAGAAGTAAGGCAAAAAATTTATGGCATACTAAGTAGAATATAAAATTGCATATACTAAAAGACTAGAGCTTCATAACCCCTCTGCCTTATTACTCATTTAAAGAAAACTAGCAAGCCAAACGTAGTGGTGCATGCTTGTACTCCCAGTACTTGGGAGGCTGAGACAGGAGGATTACAGATTTGTGGACAGCCTCAGATACTTGTGAGACCCTCAGTAACCTAGTGAGACCCTATTCAAAATCAATCAATCAATCAATCAATTGGGCTGGGAGTGGAGCCCAGAGGTAGAATGTACTTGGGTTCTATCTCCAGTACAACACAAAAAATAAACAAATAAAAAAGAAAACTAGTAGTTAGCTGAGCATGGTGGCACATGCCTGTAATCCCATACTTGGGAGAATAAAATAGGAGGATCACAGGTTCAAGGCCAGCCTCAGCAATTTAATGAGGCCCTCAGTAACTTAGCAGTAACTTAGCGAGACCCTGTTTCAAAAATAAAAAAAAAATAATAAAAAATAAAAGGTCTGAGGTATAGCTCAGAGCTAAAAAGCTCCTGCGTGGTTTAATCCCCAGTACCACCCTCCAAAACAAAATATAAGTCAGTACTTATGGAAATGGTGTTTCCTGAAAGATCTTAACATTGGTAGTAATAATCTCTGGTAAGATTTTTGAGTTATCCCCTCATTGTCTTTATTTTTAAAGTTAAAAAAAATAGCCATGAAATAGAACCTTTAGAAGTAACAAATGCATTTGATCGGATGATGTACCTTCCCTTTTCAGAAATATTTTCCATGTCAAGTTTATGTTCAATAAAGTTTTAATAACTGGCTGTGATTTCCTTGATTTACATTGCACGCACTTTATTTTTCCTGAATGAACCTGGCAGTTTCAGTTAACAAGATGATAGATAAGAACATAAAACAACACAAAAATGGCTATAAGCATCCAAATGATGCTTCAGACTTCGCACACTAACACCAACAGCCGCCAACCTGGCAGGCTGAGTCCCGGCGTCTTGCCACGTATTAATTCAGGGCCTGTTTCCTGATGCCTTTTCCATACTTCTCTTTCACATTTGACTTCTGAGCCCTTAGTAGATCAGAGACAAGTTAGAAGGAGAGATTAAGAGGGTAGAGCACGCTGGGCATGGTGGCGCACGCATGTAATTTTCGCGCTTGGGAGGCGGAGACAGAAGGATCGCGCTGGTTCGGAGCCAGCCTCGCTGGCTTAGGAGACCCTGTTTCCAAATAAAAATATGAAATAGGTTTGGGAGGGTAGCCTGGAGGTAGAAGGGTTCCATCCTCAGTACCAAAAAAAAAAAAAAAAAAACACCCCACAACCCAGTCTTGTTTTATCGAGCTCATTTGAATGCTTTAAAAATACTGAGCCAAGCCGGGTGTGGTGGCACACGCTTGTAATCCCCGCGCTTGGGAGGCAGAGACAGGAGGATCGCGCAGGTTCGAAGCCAGCCGCGCGCGCTGGTTTAGGAGACCCTGTTTCCAAATAAAAATGTAAAAATACGTTTGGGAGTGTAGCCCGGAGGTAGAAGGGCTTCCAGGAACCCCAGTACCACCCCCCCAAAAAAAGAGGGTAGAGCAGCTACTGATGGCATGGTAAAAGAGAAAAGAAAAGAAAAGAAAAGAAAAGAAAAGAAAAGAAAAGAAAACCTTTAAATATCTAGTTGATCTAGAAATTGTGCACAGAAGCCAGCAAGTTCATATCTTTCAGCAGGGCCCAGAGCATCAGTACAGAACTGTAGAAGACAATAATTAATTTTAACAATAATTAACACTGACTAAAAGATGAAGGACAAAAATATAACTGGAGTACAATTTTAAAGAAAGCAAAGAGTGTATTATGTTAGTTCATATAATTTTCAAAAAACATGAAAATATTCTAGTGTCTAGTGCTTCAAGGGATAAGTTGTCAACTGTATTGTATCATCTCCAGATGTATATATATATATATTTGGTGGTACTGGGGTTCCTGGAAGCCCTTCTACCTCTGGGCTACACTCCCAGACCTATTTTTACATTTTTTATTTGGAAACAGGGTCTCCTAAGCCAGCGCGCGTGGCTGGCTTCGAACCTGCGTGATCCTCCTGTCTCTGCCTCCCAAGCGCGGGGATTACAAGCGTGCGCCACCATGCCGGGCTTAGGAGAATTTATTTTTACTATGATACTGGGGATTGAGCCGAGGGACATTCTACACTAAGCTACACCTCCAGCCCATTTTACTTCAAAACAGGGTCTCACTAAATTACCATGTGCTGTTTTCAAACCTGAGATTCTCCTGCCTCAGCCTCCCAAGTACTGGGATTACAGGCATGTGCCACTGTGCCCAGCTTTAATATTGTAATATTTAACCTTTTCCTCTCTTTTCTTATTACTTGAAAACAGTTGCTTTTTCACAACTGTTTGAAGACAAAATCCTAACTGAATTGTCCCATCCTTGCTTTCTCCAAATATCCATCCCATTATCCAACGAAAGCTAATAAATGTCTTACTCTAGCAAATCAGTAAATTATTCCTGTGCATCTAACCCCATTGCTGCCTGGTGTAACCCGCTGCTGTCCTCTGTCCTGCACAACCATGTGCAGAGGTTAGGCATCATCTGGTTGCCAAAGCTCAGCCTTAAGACAAAAGTGAGGGACCTAGTATCCAGGAGATGAGATCAACACTGATACATTGCTGACAGGAAACCTCCAAATTCTCTATCATCACAGAGTAAGTAATAAGTAATACTCCTTAAAACGAATGACAAGCAAACCCCTAAGTCCAAATACTGTTGGGAGCGTGTGTGTGTGCGTGTGTGTGTGTGTGTGTGTGTGTGTTGAACTCAGGAACCTTCTACATCTGAGCCACACCCCTTGCTTTATTTATTTATTTATTTATTTATTTATTTATTATTTATTTATTTATTTGGTGTTGAAACACCGTCTCACTAAGTTGAAAGTCTCACTGTTTGCTTTAGCTAGTTTTAAACCTGCAATCCTCCCCTCTCGGGCTCCCAAGTCCTAGGATCAGAGGTGCGCAGCCCAAGGCCTGGCTGGGATTTGCCGGTGTGAGTGACTGTTCCTTTTCCTACTCTTGTTCCTCAATTGGGCTGCTCAAGTTTTTTCTACTGAGAAAGTTTCACTTTTGCTAATGCCAATCCCCTGTCACCCCTTCTCTCAAATTTTCCATTTCCCCCCTGCGCTGGCCTGGAGGCTGCTCTGCTGCCGCCCACACACAGCTCCTTGGCCGCAGTCCGGGGCAGGGGGGGGGGGGGGTGGAGCGCTGCTTCTTGGGACTGTCTGGGTCAGAAGTGGCTGATGCTCTCAGCTGGGGAGACAGACGAGCAGTCTCCAGCTGTGTGGCCATGAGATAAAGGAGATAAAGGGCTCTTTCAGCGCCCCCTCTCCGTCTCCTCCTCACTGGATGAGGGATCACAGAAGTCTCATTCTCCCCTTCTGTCTCTGCCCATCCATCACAGCCCCTGTCCCCTTCCTCACACTTTTAGCTTTTCAGAGAGTACACAGGGACAGAAAGTTGAGACCCATCCTCTGCTTATGGAAACGACCAGAAGGAGTCTCGTCTAGGTGGGAACACCCTCAGTGTCCTCTTGCCCAAGTGTCACTTTCCACTCAATTTCTCCATGTTCCCGAGGACAGATTTTCACTCCACTGTCTTGGAGCCAAAGCCAGCATCCCCTCTGTCTCTCGCTGAGGAGGCCACTTCTCTTTGGCAGACGACTGGATTTTTGTTTTTTCTTCTGTTTGCCCTAGTTCCCTGCCTCTCTGACCCTGTGCGCGGAGTCCGCCTCCTCCTGTCCCATGGCCCCTACTTGCTGTTCCCTCCCGCGCACCGCCCGCTGCCCCTTCTCCATCTTCATCTTTTCCCTTACTGTTTTCCATCCATGACCCTTATCTTTTCTGTCCTTCGTGTTCTGTTTGTCTTTATTTTCCTTTCCCAATAAACTGAACCCAGTAAGAAAAGACATGTCCTGCCTGTGAAGTTTTGCCATTCCTCTTTAACAAAAATATGCACTGCCAGTAAAATTGCTTAATCCTAATGAAAAATAAATGTTTGTAGAAAGATAGGAAGCAGGACAAGAAGTACTTATTTGCTATGGCTCAGGTTAAAATTTGAAACTATGCAACTGGAAAGGAGATCTTTTTAAAGAAAATAATGGGCCAATCTTGTCCTGTTAAGTATTTTATTTAATATTGAGATCTCTGTCACACCTTTGTATGATTTTTGTTTTCTTAAAATTATTAAATATTGCTGGGCATGGTGGCACATGCTTGTAATACCACCACTTGGGAGGCTGAAACAGAAGGATTGCGGTTCTTGGCCAGCCTCAGCTACTTAGTGAAGCCCTTTGCAACTCAGTGAGACCTTGTTTCAAAATAAAGAATAAAAAATAGGGCTAGGGGTGTAGCTCGGAGGTATACTGCCCCTGGGTTCCATCCCCAGTACTGAAAATATACATGTATATAATAACTATTAAATATATTAAATATACATTCATATATATTTAATATATACATCAAATAACTTTCTTAATAGAATAAATTCATTATAAAATTTTTAAAATAGAAAGATACATCATAGAAAGTTAGTCACCTCTCTACACAAACCCCAAGTCACTTTCTCAGAGGTAACCACAGTTTATTTATGAAACAACATGGATAATCTGGGCATGGTGGCATGCGCTTGTAATCCCAATACTTGGGAGGCTGAGACAGGAGGATCACAGTTCTCGAACAGCCTCAGTTACTTAGTGAGGCCTTCCCCAACTTAGTTTGAAAAATAAAGAATTAAAAAAATTGGGCTGGGGTATAGCTCAGAGGTAGAGTGCCTTTAGGTTTAGTCCCCAGTACTACACACACACACACACAAAAAAAAAAAAAAAACCCAACAAGGATATATGTAGATATACATACATCAATAATAATATGTATGGATGTGTATATAAAACTGTAACTTGTTTGTGGTACTGGGGATGGAACCCAGGGGCTTTCTATCTCTGGCCCCCCTCCTAGACCTATTTTACATTGTATTTGGAAACAGGGTCTTACTAAGTTGCTGAGAACCTCACTAAGTAGCTGGAGGCTAGCTTTGAACCTGTGTGATCCTCCTGTCTCAGTCTCCCAAGCGCTGGAATTACAAGCGCCACCATGCCCATCTTAAAATTGTAATTAATATGTTCTTATTCCTCTTTTTTTAATGAAATAATACTGCATATATTATATTGTAACTGTTTCACTTGTTTAACAATATATAATGAAGCAAATTCTAGATAAGTGCCTATAAATGTGCTTCCTTTTTCCATTGGTGTACAGAACTCTTTTTTATTAATATTCATAACTGAGCAATTCTTTTGTGTGGTACTGGGATTGAAGCCAGGTGCATTCTACCACTAAGCTATACCCCTAACCTTTTTTTTATTTTGAAACAGGGTCTCCTTAGGTTGATGAGAGTCTCACTATTTGCTGAGACCATCCTGGAACCTGTGATCCTTCAGTCTCAGCCTCCCAAGTACTGGGATTACAAGTGTGCACCACCATGCCTGGCCATAACTAAGCAATTGTAAGACTTTTTGATCTCTGGAAGCTTTATACCCTTAAAATTACTGATAACATTAAAAAGTTATTCTAATTTATATTGATATTTACATGTATAAGCCTATTATTCTATCTTACATATATTAAAAATTAAAACTGGTAAAATTTACATAAAAATTAATAATATGCTAAATTAATTTATGGGTGCATTACATATTAACACTAACATTCCTATAATTCCAAATTTTGGAGGCTGAGACAGGAGGGTTGCAGGTTCTAGAATAGCCTCAGAAACATAACAAGACCCTCAGCAACTTAGTGAGACCTTATTTCAAAATAAAAAGGGCTGGTGGTATATAGCTCAGTAGTAGAAAGCCCTGCATTCAATCCCCAGTATAAAAAAAATGATTTAGTGTAGAAAAATTGGCATTGCTTTGTAAAATTTGTAAATCTCATTAGTGTTTGGGCTAATTGGAGACAACCGAATTCTCATATTTGCTTCAGTATTCAATCTGTTACAAAATATTGTTTTGGTTGAAGTATAAAAAGAAAATATGGCCTCAAACAGCTATGTTGTTGGAAAAAAGAAGGAGTATTTTAATAGCTTTTCCAGATAATTGTGAATGTTCTTCTCTGAATAAACTAAAACTCAACAAACTGGCAGTTTCTTTTCCTTTCCTTTCCTTTTTTGTGGGGTGTGTGTGTGTGTGTGTGTGTGTGTGTGTGTGTTGAATCCAAGGCCTCACACGTGCTAGGTAGGTATTTCTCAGCCCTTTTAAAAAGCTTTTATTATTTATTTATTTATTTATTTATTTATTTATTTATTTGGGGGGGGGTACTGGGGATGGAACCCTTCTACCTCCGGGCTACACTCCCAGAACTATTTTATATTTTATTTGGAAACAGGGTCTCTTAAGCCAGCGAGGCTGGCTTCAAACCTGCATGATCCTTCTGTCTCCACTTCCCAAGCGTGGGGATTACAAGCCTGCGCCACCATGCCCGGCAAAAAGGTTTTATTTTGAGGCAGGGTTTCACTAAATTGCCCACACCAGCCTTGAATTTGTGATCCTTCTACCTTAGCCTCCAGGGTAGCTGGGATTATGGGTATGTACCACTGTGTCTAGTCAAAGTGGTAGTTTCATGAGGGTTAGTCCAATAGAATGTATAAAAAAAAAATCCACAACCTTTTTCTATTTTGCTAACATTAAAATCTATTATTCTATCTTACACTTTTAATGAATCATTTACCCACACAAGATTTTATAGTGCCATGCATTTTTCAAATATGGTTAACTAAGTTATGCACATATCCCCAATATTTGTATATTTTATTATATCACAGTACAAAATTATACTCATTTTTATCATCACCAGTCTTCTCAGAAAGTTTTCAAATATTACAATCTTGTAAATTCAGGGAGACAGATAACAATTTTTCAAAATTCTGCCTTTTCTTTGAAGGCTCAAATATAACCACTGTCAAGAAATGTGTCTATTGTTTTCCCTGAAGTAACAAGTTCACTTCATCTATTTTGGGGTATGTGTCAAATACCCAATTTTGAATAACTATAATTTGTCTGGCAGTCATATTTTTTCCAAGAAAAAATGTTGTTCCATTATAGCTCTGCTTGTAGCCAAAACAACTGTCTAAACATTGTTTCTAGAGATAACCCCACGCTCAGCAGGTAGCAGAGTGCTTTTTGCATGCTTTCTTTTTGTGTTGCACAGAATATTAAAAGACAAATACTCAAGAGTCAAGACTAAATGAGTTGGTCATCTGTACTGCTTCATAAAGGATGTTCTTAAATAAACCTGGCTTTTTAAAATAAAGGAAACTGCAACAAGGTGGAGAAATGTAATGGTAACTGGCATAGTGTAATGCTATTTGCCTTGATGCAAGTAAGCTAAGGCTCTAGCAGTTTTACCCACCACTGTTCTTCACTATCTGTGCAAATGTCAAAACAATGAAAGAGGTGAATAATTTCTTAGTATTACTAAGAAAATAGCTTTGATCTCTATGCAGTCAACCCTAGAAGTTTATGAACCACATTTTGAGAATGGCTTGCCATTACGTATTTAACCAGCCTGCCTTCTTAAATGCAGATTGTTTCTGGTCCATTGAAATGCAAACTTTTCCACAATCACTATCCCCAAATCAACATTTTTTATATTTCAATACTCATTCCCCAAATCAACATTTTTTAAATTTCAATATGTCAGTGGTGGTGCACGCTTGTAATCCCAGAATTTCAGAGGCTTGAGACAGGAGGATCATGGTTTGCAGACAGCCTCAGCTAATTAGTGAGGTCCCTTCCAACTCAGTGAGACCATGTTTCAAAATAAAGAATAAAAAATAGGGCTGAGGTTGGAGCTCAGAGGTAGAATAGAATGTCCCTGGGTTCTATCCCCTTCATCACACACATACACAAAAAATCCCTTATTGTTTGTCTCTCTTATCATGACTACAAAAGTATTTATTGACAGAAAATATGAGGCCCTGTTAAAAGACCAACAAGCTCTTATTGTGTGAGTAGCACTCTTGAGTATATGAAGATGTGTAATGACCTGCATCCAGAGGTTCATAGGGGAAAACAGAACAGTGCAGGCATTTAAACAGAATTGTGCCATGATACTCATTATTTGGGTCCTTTGGAAATTTTCAAACATGCTCAAAAATAAGAATTAATGCCAGGCGTGGTGGCACATGCTTGTAATCCCTGTGCTTGGGAGGCAGAGACAGGAGGATTGTGTAGGTTCGAAGCCAGCCATGCTGGCTTAAGAGACCCTGTTTCCAAATTTAAAAAAAAGTATAAAAATAGGTCTGGGAGTGTAGCCCAGAGGTAGAAGGGCTTCCAGGAACCTCAGTACCACACACACACGCACACACACACAAAAAAATAGGAATTAATGATTTAGAATATCATTTATTGGAGAAAATGTGGGGTTAATGCAGAAACTAAACCGATGACTAACTCCACTAACTGATGACCATCCATTTAGTCATTCAAAGTTACTTTATGAGTAACTTACGTTGTTCAGTCTATAGTCCTAACACTAGGCATTGCAGATACAGTAAAAAAAAATGCATTAGGGACAGATCCTCACTACAAGGAGCTCACAAAAAGTGAGCAAAGTCAGCTACAAAGACCACATCCAACATGTGGTCTTTTACCTTACTAGTAATTAAGGTGCCTTTATAATCCTGGGTTTACACTGGCTGCCTCAGCATAATTATTAATAGCATCCAATTCACTCTTGAAAGTACCCCATTTTGAGTAACAGATTACATAGAGGTCATGTCTTAAGAGTGGCCTTAAAATTCCACTCCAAGTCTCATTCCTCCAAGTCTCATCTTCAGATTTTCAATATAACCCACCAAAAGACTTTAGTTGAAAATTCACATGAATTGAACATCTGCTATGTGTTTCATGTATTTTTATTTACAAACTTCATTCTATACTTTTAAAAAATCCAATTGGAATATTAAATGCTCATTTTACAGAAGAGGAAACTGAGACTCAGTGCAATGATTTGCCTAAGACTACAAACAAATATGTGGTTAAATGAGGACTTAAATTCTTCTGCTTTCAAAATCTGTGTTCTTTCATTAGTTTTTCAAGCTGTGTTTTATGGAACCAGCATCAAAATCACATAGGGATTTATTTTGAATGCAAATTAGGGGTCTCATCCCAAATCTACTGAACCAGAATTTCTCTTGTGATACGGCCTGGATGTGTGCCCTAGCAACAGTCTCTTTGGGTGAGTCCCACACACAGGAACACCTGAGGACTACTGCTTTAAATTATACTACCTCAAGAGCTCAACTACCAATTATTTCTTCAAATAAAACATATGTTTCCAATATTCAAATGAAGTAGTGAATTGCACAGATTCTACTTTAAGCTTCTCTTTTCTTGGATAATAAGTGGTTATAAAAATAGCTGCCCGACTTTAGCAAAGGACCTTAGAGTAAATTATTTTCTTCACTATTGATCTACTATAACTAGAATCAACTTCTTTTGGCACTCAATGTATTAGAATCATTTAACAGCTAGTACTGAAAAATTTCTCGAGATCTGTTCCTTTCTACCCCACTGAATACATCTAGTAGGAAGCAATGATGATCAACTAACTCCATGTGATGTGACTTGTACAACACATTCCTGGCTTATAATATAATAGATTTTGAAACTCACATTTTCTCAAGTTTGCCCTGAATAGAATGTGAGTGGTTACCTTCTGCAGCCTCTCATCTCTAAGAATATCTCAAATGCCCCAGATCACTGATGCTCTTGGAAGGCACCCTTTACTTTTGTGTTATAAAATGCATTTCTAGGTCTCACTCATGGTTTAGCATGGGCCATGCTGTAATAGGAGATTTTTCCTGGAAGAAAAGATGGAGGCAAGATCAAGCCAGGCCCTCAGAAGGAGAAAAATGTGGCTAGATCACACCAAGGTTGAGAAAACGTGAAAAATCCCAATCCAATCTGGGCCAGACTCAGTGATCAAAATGAGGACATATCTGAGGAGTTCCAGGACATCATCTTGGTTGCATTTTGAGATTTGGGACTCTGTTGAGGCAAGATAAAAACAAAAAATAGTTCAGGTAGCCTTGGAAGCACAGGATGAGACCAATAAGGATGAGACCAGCTCAGTGGAAAATGCCAGTGGAGAAATGGGGGGAGAAAGTTGTCTAAGGCTGAGCAGTGAAAGGAAGCAATTGAGCACCAGGGACCCAGGGGATAGGCCAGGCAAGCGGTCCCCATGCCACCAAGGTCAACAGAGGCTGTACCCTGGGCCTATCCAGGGCATGGGTTTCTGTTTGGCCAGAAACCCAGAGGAAACACTACTCCCAGACTCTACTTGCTAACTGGATGGACAGAAAACAGACATAATGCAGCATGTGCTTGGCTCTCACTGGCCTGTGGCCTGGGTTGGTGTGAGTTTAGAGGCAACCCTATCACTGATAGCTGTAACTCATTTGCATGTTTTCATATTGTTTCCCTGGTTGGTATTCTGTACTCTGTCTTGAACCATTATCAATCTCCTACTTAGATTCATCCTCAAATACAAAACGCTAGAGTCTTTACTGAAGCTGGAACAGATGTGATTTTAAATGTCTCAACACTCTAGAAAGGTGGACCTCAGTTTACTGTATGCCAGCTCCAGGTGATAGTCCAATGTTTGGAAGCTACTCAGATTCACTTTGTTATTGCAATAAGGATGTACATTTCATTGTGGGAGCAGAGACTGATCCACGTCAGAGACAGGAGCAGTTGGAACCTTGTGAAGTAATAGCCTCATTTCCTTCCTAGGATCCATCATGTATGAGCAAAGCATTTCTCTGGATGGCTTGTGGACGGTTTTCATTCCTCAGACATACATATTTTATCTTGGATGCACTATATTCAAGACACCTGAAAACTATTAACAGAGGCAAAGTTTTAGTAGAATTGGTGCTGAATAGTCTGGAATAGAATTTGAGAAAAATATAAAGGAACAGCATTATGGTAGCACCACAGAGAGTGATTACAAGTCTTGGCACAGCTGCCTACACCAATCTGCAGGTCTTTAGAACTTCCTTAATTCTGTTCCCATCTGACCCTTGAATATTCTACAGCAGTGCTCATGGCTGCAGCTTTATCATTTGCATATTACAGAAATTTATTACATGCACACAAAATTATTAAATACTTGTCATCACATACATTTCTGTTACATTAAGATTAGAGATAAGTTCTATTTAGAATAACTCCAGTAACTATCTTTATTTTCACACTGAAAACCATTCTGATTTTCTCTGGCCTCAAAGAGCATGTTTGTATACAATTAAATGAATGCAACCCTAAAGCTGCACTTTTTTCTTTTTCAAGTGGGAAAAGGATCAATGACAATGCAAAACAGCATCCATGTTTCTTGCTCCATCCCTCCCTTTAGCAATTACAGCTCTGTGTATATAGGAGCAGGACTTGGGAATTTCTGGTAATGAATTTTGTTTCTTCAACTGGCTTCCAGAAATGTGTTGTATTGGGACTTATCTGTGTTAGTAGTATGCTGGTTGATAAAAGCGGTAACTCAACTGAAAGGGTGAAAATGCTTGGTTGGGCTATCAGTACTGAACATGCTTCATTACACTCTGAAAAAGATGAGTCAGTCCTGGAGACTTGTTTACATGGATCCTCCCTGTCCAACCTTGAAAACTTCTTAGGAAATATTAATTTGGGTCTTTTGAGTTTAGTTTTATATTGCTCATTTTTGCCTCATCTGTTAAATACTCTAAGGAATCATGAGCTGAGCCATTTAAGTTCCTGCTGATGTGAGTGAAGTGACAGGCCCAACTTTTGTAAGGGCCAGGGTCCCTGGGACCAGCAGGGAGAACTGAAGGTGCTCTTCCCAGCAACACTGGGCATAAGCAATATCTAGAAGGAACTCCTCTGAAGCCATTTGGCATGAATATTTTAGACAAATTCTACATAAGGATCACCAAGACTGTAAAAATATAGATTAGTGATTCTTCTAGAATCATCTAATTAGCAATCATGGGAATACAAATACAAACTACACTAAGCTTCCATTTAACCCCAGTTAGAATGGCAATCATTAAGCTGAGTACCGTGGCTCATGCTTGTAATCCCAGTACTTAGGAGGCTGAGAAAGGAGGGTCATGGGTTCAAAGCCAGACTCAACAACTCAGTGAGACCCTGTTTCAAAATAAAAAATAAAATTGGGCTGAGGGTATAACTTGAAAGTAGAACACCCCTAGGTTCAATCCCCAGTGACACAAAAAAGAAAATTTCAAAAAGAATGTCAATCATTAAGAATACAAACAATAAATACTAGTGAGGATGTGGGCAAACAGGAACTCTCATTCACTACTGATGAGATTACAAATTAGTATAACCACCATGGAGATGAGTATGGAGGCTCCCCACAAAAACTAGGAATGGAACAACCATATAACCTAGTTATACCATTCCTTGGTATCTTTCCAAGATAAAGTGAGAATACTATAACGATACATATGTATACATGTTTATAGCAGCACAATTCACAACAGCCGGCCGGAGCAGCCGGAGCGGCCAGAGCCGCAGCGCGGATTGGGGGGAGCCGCTGAGCGGAGCGGCCTGAGCAGCCGGAGCAGCCAGAGCCGCGGTGCGGAACGGCCGGAGCGGCCAGAGTGGCCAGACCCGCGGTACAGAGCAGCTGGAGTCGCGGTTCCGAGCAGCTGAGCAGAGCGGCCAGAGCAGCCGAGCGGAGCGGCCAGAACAGCCGGAGCAGTCAGAGCTGCAGCGCGGATTGGCTGGAGCGGCGGCGCGAAGTGGCCGGAGCCGCGGAGTGGAGCGGCCGGAGCAGCCGGAGCAGAGTGCCCAGAACAGCTGAGCGGAGCTGCCAGAGCAGCCGGAGCAGAGCGGCCAGAACAGCCGGAGCAGCCAGAGCCGCGTCGCGGAACGGCCGGAGCGGCCGGAGTGGCCAGACCCACGGTGCAGAGCAGCCAGAGCCGCGGTGCAGAGCGGCCGGAGCAGCCGGAGCGGCCAGAACCGTGGTGCGGAGCAGCCAGAGCCGCGGCGCAGAGCGGCCGGAGCGGCGCGGCCTACATCTCCCCTAGCAACACCAGGCTCCAGAGAGGAGGGAGACTCAAAACAGAGCTCAAATCCAGAGAGGAGGTACTCTGGCCTCGCGGCCTAGGATGCAGAAGCAGCGTCTTACTGCTGGCGGCAGCGGCGAGTTCACCGGACAGCCCTAGACCAACCCACTCAACCAGCCACCAGTCGCCTGAGAGGAGGGGTGGACAGCGAGCCGAGGTGAGCAGGTGCTGAACAGCCGGGCGGCAGTCAGCAGTTTTGTTGGTGCAGGGAACATCTAAAGCTCCCAAGGGCTGGGCGCAGCACAACTGGCAAGGACTCAGAGCAGAGATCAAAACCAGAGAAGAAATACGCCGCATCACGGCCGAGGGTGTGGCAGTGGTGCCATATTGCCAGTGGCGGCAGCAGCGAATCCACCGAGTTCACTACAGCTCCATCAGCGCACTCAACAACCGTGAGTCAAATTGCGGCCCGTAGGGGAGAAATCCCAGTACTGCACTCCCAGGGACTTGCGCAGATAGTCTCCCTGGGTCGGAGATTTTAGCAGTGCAGCCCAGTGGGGGAGTGGCAGTGGCAGAGATATCATACCATAGTCACAACTCCCCACTGGAGAACGCCCAACTTGGCACCCCCCACGGTCTAAGCAGCCTTGATTGACTCCCTGGGTCTGAGACTTTGTGATACAACACAGTAAAGGAGTAGTGGTGACTGAGATACCATAGACTAGAGATCCAGAGCATCTTAAGTGAACTTGTAGTGACTCAGGGAAGAACCCAGAGAAGGCACAAACTTCCAAAATCATGGGAAAGAGAAATAACAATGGAGCAGTGAATGCCAACAACACCACAACATCAGAATCTGATAACACAGAAACCCAAAGATCTCTAGAAGATCAAATTAGGAAAATAACTTTAGAAATAATAGAGGACTTTCGAAAAGAATTTAGAGAGAGTCAAAAAGAGATAAAGGATGCAATTAATGAAGTAAAGGCCTCAATTCAAAGTATAAACAACAGATTAGACCACATGGAGAATAGAATCTCGCTTCTTGAAGATGATCATTCTAAAAATGAACGCATAGTTTCTAATTTAGAAAAAAAAACCCGACAGCAGGAATCTGACATTGAAGAAATATGGGCCCATTTCAAGAGAGCTAACCTAAGAATAATTGGAATAGAGGAGGGAAAAGAAGGTGAAACCAAAGGGATCAACAATCTCTTCAGGGAAGTAATAGCAGAAAATTTTCCAAACATAGAGCAAGAGGTCGATACACAGGTCCAGGAAACTTATAGAACTCCCTTTAGACAGGATCAGAGAAGAGGATCCCCACGCCACATAATTGTCAAAATGACTAATGTGGAAGCCAAGGAGAGAATCTTAAAGGCAACAAAAACAAAAGGCCATGTGACATACAGAGGCAAACCAATTAGAATCACTCCAGACTTCCCAAACCAAGTTATGAAAGCCAGAAGGGCTTGGAGTAACATATTCCAAACTCTGAAAGAAAACAACTTCCAGCCAAAAATTTCCTACCCAGCAAAACTATCCATCAAATTAGATGGGGAAATAAGAAGCTTCCATGACAAACAGCAACTGAAGGAATTTATGTCTTCAAAACCAGCGCTAGAGAAAATACTCAAGGAGATTAACTGCAAAGAGGAAATGGGTAATTCACGCCAGAACCAAAGAAACAAGAATTCCCATCCAGCAGACAACTAAGCAAAGAAGAATAAACAGTATCTCAAACAGAAATAAGATCTTAACATGTTGGGAATTAAAAATTATCTCTCTATAATCACACTGAATGTAAACGGCCTCAACTCCCCAATAAAAAGACATAAAGTGGCAAAATGGATTAAAAGCCAGAATCCATCCATCTGCTGCTTACAAGAAACACACCTCACAAGTAAAGATAGGAACAAACTCAAGGTAAAGGGCTGGAGCAAGGTAATCCATGCTAATGGTACTCGAAGACAAGCAGGAGTAGCAACTATGATATCAGACAAGTTAGACTTCAAACCCAAACTTATTAGAAGAGACAAAGAAGGTCACATTTTACTGGTAAAAGGAATAGTCCAGCAAGAGGAAATAACAATAATCAACATCTATGCCCCAAACATAGGGGCAGCTACTTTCATAAATCAAACTCTTTGTGACATGAAGCCACACATAAATCCCAACACAATAATACTGGGAGACTTCAACACACCACTCACAATACTAGACCGATCTTCCAGACAAAGGGTCAGTAAAGATGTCTCAGAACTAAAGAACACCATTAACCAAATGGACCTCTTGGACACATATAGAATATTTCACCCAACTACAGCAGAGTTTACATTTTTCTCAGCTGCTCATGGAACCTTCTCCAAAATAGATCACATCCTGGGACACAAAATGAGCACTAGCAAATTTAAAAAATGTTACATACTTCCCTGTGTCATTTCAGACCATAATGGAATGAAACTAGAAATCAACTATAAGAAGACCCAGAGAAACAACATAAACATGTGGAGACTGAACACCACACTTCTGAATGAAGAATGGGTCATAGAAGATGTAAGAGGTGAAATCAAGAAATTTCTAGAAACAAATGAAAATAAAGAAACAACATATCAAAACCTCTGGGACACTTTGAAGGCAGTATTAAGAGGAAAATTTATAGCACTGAGTGCTCACATAAGAAAAACAGAAAATCTTCAAATAAATAGCCTTATGACACACCTCAAAGCCCTTGAAAAGCAGGAACAATTGAACCCCAAAGCCAGCAGAAGACGGGAAATTATTAAAATTAGAGCAGAAATTAATGAAATAGAGAATAAAAAAACAATACAGAAAATCAACAAAACCAAAAGCTGGTTTCTTGAAAAAATTAACAAGATTGATAAACCACTAGCCAACCTAACTAAAAAAAAGAGAGAATCAACCCAAATTATGAAGATAAGGGATGAAAAAGGAGACATTACTACTGACAGCGTAGAAATCCAGAGGATTATCAGAAACTACTTTGAAAAACTATACTCCAACAAAATGGAAAATCTGGAGGAAATCGACAACTTCCTAGATAAATACAACCTTCCTAAATTGAGTCAAGAAGATATAGAACACTTAAACCAACCAATAACAATCAAAGAGATTGAAATAGCAATAAAGAGCTTACCATCAAAGAAAAGCCCAGGACCAGATGGTTTCCCAAGTGAATTCTATAAAACCTTTATAGGAGAACTAATCCCAATACTACTCAAACTATTTCGGGAAATAGAAAAAACCGGGACTCTCCCAAATACATTCTATGAAGCCAACATCACACTAATACCCAAACCGAATAAAGACAGTTCAAGGAAGGAAAACTACAGGCCTATATCTCTGATGAACTTGGATGCAAAACTATTAAACAAAATACTAGCAACACGCATTCAAAACCACATCAAGAAAATCATTCACCATGACCAGGTAGGGTTCATCCCAGGGATGCAAGGCTGGTTCAATATACGAAAAACAATCCATGTAATTCATCATATAAACAGAATCAAAGACAAAAACCACATGATCATCTCAATAGATGCTGAAAAAGCATTTGATAAAATTCAACATCCATTTATGATAAAAACACTGCAGAGAATTGGAATAGAAGGAACATATCTCAACATTATTAAGGCAATCTACAATAAGCCCACTGCCAACATCATATTAAATGGGGAAAAACTTCAAGAATTTCCCCTAAAAACTGGAACGAGACAAGGATGTCCACTATCACCACTTCTCTTCAATATAGTACTAGAGACTCTAGCCAGAGCAATAAGGCAAGAAAAGGAAATCAAAGGAGTACAAATAGGAAAAGAAGAACTTAAGCTTTCACTATTTGCAGATGACATGATACTATATTTAGAAAACCCAACAAACTCAACCAAAAGGCTTATAGAACTGATCAACAAATTCAGCAAGGTATCTGGATACAAAATCAATCTTAAAAAGTCAGAAGCTTTCCTGTACACCAACCATAAATCCAATGAAAAAGAAATTCAGAAAACACTTCCACTCAGGATCTCCCACAAAAAAATAAAATACCTAGGAATAAACCTGACCAAGGAAGTAAAAGATCTCTACAAAGAAAATTATAAAACACTGAAAAAAGAAATCGAAGAAGATCTTAGAAGATGGAAAGACCTTCCATGTTCATGGATTGGCAGAATTAATATCATTAAAATGGCCATCCTCCCAAAAGTGATCTACAGATTTAATGCAATGCCCATTAAACTACCAAGTTCATTCCTCACAGACATAGAAAAATCAGTCCTTAAATTTATCTGGAATAACAAAAAGCCCAGAATAGCCAAGGTAGTTCTCAGCAACAAAAACCACGCAGGAGGAATCACAATACCTGACTTTAAACTATACTACAAAGCCATTGTAATAAAAACAGCATGGTACTGGCAAAAGAACAGATATATAGACCAATGGAGCAGAATAGAAGACCCAGAAACAAGTCCACACACTTTCAGCCAATTGATTTTTGACAAAGGGGCCAAAAACATACACTGGAAAAAAGATAGCCTCTTCAACAAATGGTGTTGGCAAAACTGGTTAACCATATGCAGAAAATTGGATGTTAATCCCACTTTTTCACCCTGTACAAAAGTCAACTCACGATGGATCAAAGACTTGGAAATTAAACCAGAGACCTTGAAGCTCCTTGAAGAGGGCATAGGTCCAACACTACAACACATAGGCACAGACAAACATTTCCTCAACAAGATCCCAAAGGCACAACAAATTAAAAGGAGAATCAATACATGGGATTGCATGAAACTGAAGAGCTTCTGTTCAGCAAAGGAAACTATCAAGAACCTCAATCGAGAGCCAACAGAATGGGAGAAGATTTTTGCCACCTACACCACTGATAGAGGACTAATATCTAGAATATACAGAGAACTCAAGAAACTCAACACTAAGAAAACAAAGCATCCAATAACAAAATGGGCAAATGAACTAAATAGACACTTCACAAAAGAAGAAATTCAAATGGCCAATAAATGCATGAAAAAATGCTCAACATCACTGGCAATCAGAGAGATGCAAATCAAAACCACCCTGAGATATCACCTAACTCCAACTAGAATGGCCATCATTCAAAACACAAACAACAACAGATGCTGGCGAGGATGTGGAGAAGTGGGAACTCTAAGACATTGTTGGTGGGATTGCAAATTAGTGCAACCACTTTGGAAAACAGTATGGAGAATCCTCAGAAGAATGGGAACAAATCTTCCATTTGATCCAGCAATACCACTGTTGGGTATCTACCCAAAAGAAAAGAAACCAAACTACCAAACTAATGCATGTGTATCTATGTTCATAGCTGCACAATTCACCATAGCCAAACTATGGAACCAGCCAAGATGTCCATCAACAGATGAATGGATTACAAAACTGTGGGATATGTACACAATGGAATTTTACTCAGCCATCAAAAAAAACTCAATTACATCATTTTCAGGGAAATGGATGGAACTGGAGGACATTATGCTAAGTGAGATTAGTCAGGCACAAAAAATAAGAAATCAGATGCTTTCCCTAATATGTGAGAGTTAGGGAGAAATGGGTCATAGGAGGAACTCTTGGAAGAGGATCAGTAACTTTTAACTCTGTTTACATTGTCTTTGGATATACAATATTTTTTTTTATTTTTTAGGGAGTTTATTTACTCTTTTGTTGCCTGTGCCATTGAAATCATATCCAAGAAATCACTTCCAATTTCAATGTTGTGAGGTTTTATGACCCAGATTTTCTTCTAAAAGCTTATAGTATTAAGATTTATATTTAGGTCTTTTATCTATTTTGAGTTAATATTTGTATATGTGTTAGATAAGGGTCCAATTTTATTCTTTTTCATTTATTATTATTTTTCAACAATATTTAGTTAAAAGACTAGTATTTCCTCCACCAAAAGTTCATGGAAACCTTGTCAAAAATAACTTGACAATGTATGGAAGAATTTATCTCTAGGCTTTTATTTAGCTCCAATGGTTTATATATCTGCCTTTAGAACAGTACTACATTGTTTCAATTATTGTAGCTTTATATGGTTTGAAATCAGAAAACATACATCTTCTAGCTTTGTTCTCCTTTGAGACTGTTTTGGGTATCTAGAGTCCATATTCCATATCAGGATAGATTTTTTCTGAAAAATAAATAAATAAATGTATGATAGTTTCACCTAAAAAAAAAAAAAAAGAAAAAATATTCTCTGGTAAGAAAGAAAGCAAAAAGAAATATTGAAATGTTATCTTTAAGTCATCAAAAGTTTGGTACCAGACAAATGAAACTGTTATGTGAGATTATCAATGTTAATATTGTATAAATTGTTATAATACTAGATGTCAACCAGTAAGCCAAGCGTGGGAAGGAGGGATGGGGAGGGAATGGGGTGGGGATCGTGGTAGGGGCTAACTGGGCGAGATGTGCATGTATGTCTACAAAAGTATTTTCTTTATACCACTATGATGTGTAAATACATTGCACCAATAAAAAATAAATTAAAAAAAAAAAAACAATTCACAACAGCCAAATTATAGCACCAACCTAGGTGTCTGTCAGTAGAAGAATGGATAAATAAAACGTGGGATATACATAGAATGGAATTCTACTCAGCCAAAAAAAATTATGTCATTTTTTCAGAAAAATAAGTAGAATTGGATAATAGTATGCTAAGTGAGATCTGTCAGCCTGAGAAAGTCAAAGATCATATTTTTTTTTCACATGTGGAAGCTAGAGGGAAAATAGTAACAAAAGGGACTTCAGATAAATGAGGATAGAAACTAGTAGAATAGTATAAAGGCATTGGGGAAAGAAGATGTAGACAGGTAAAAGGAGAATCGATGAAGCAAACAGTTAAAATAATATTATGTGCATATATGAAGACATCACTACCAACTTCACTAACATGTGGGGAAGGAGGGAGTGGGGTGGAATCCAGAGAGAAGCACAGCAAACACTCTGTGCATGTTTGTAACATTTTGAATCTCATTATGATGTGTAACTGCAAGGCGCTAATAAAAGTGTAAAAAGTAGCAGAATTTAGAAGAAACTCCATTAAAGCATATTGACATAGTTATTTTAGCCAACCTTTACCTAAGGATCACTGGGACTTCAAAGAAATGTATTAGTGATTCTTCTAGGATCCCAGAGACTGATGAAGACATCTAGTATTTCTGTTCCCACTAATATCCACAGACAACTCTGAATAGGGTTCTTCCTGCATTTTTATGAAATTGCATTAAATGGAAAAGTGAGGGTGTCATATAATTGGGGTCACTGTGATTCACAGTTTTTGTGCTCCATTTGATTTCCTATAATTTTATTAGTCTTTGGAGTTTAACCAAGACTGGCTTCTTTTTCAGTGTTGATACATATTGTCAAAACATAAAGTCATTGATTATTATTTTTATTATATTATATTTATTATACTATTACATTTATTATAGTTGCCAGGTACTCTGAAATAAAGTAACATACACTAAACTATACTGTCCTGCTCATTTAAGCAACTGAGGGTTCAGAAAAGTAGATATGAATCTTTCTAAAAACATGGCTCTTCTATGTGATTTCTCAGAATAGAGATTCATTGGATACCCAACCCTAAAGCCACGACAAAGATGTGACCAGCTTACTACAAGGGAATTAATCTGACTTTTCTTTTGCTGAAAAGAATCACATTTTAGCTCAAAAGTAGCCATACAGTCTTCTCCTCCAGCTTCATCCCCTGAACCTACACACAGATGAGATTGTGGAGGTTTTAGCAAACTTGCCATGAATTTTAAGCATGCTTTAAAAAAAAATGTGATGTAATTTTTAAAAACTATAAAGAAAGCAGCCAGTTTCCAAGTAGTCAAGGAGCAAATGACACTGGAACTCTAATTTTCCGGGTGCCTTATGCTTATGTAAAAGTCCAAAGAACCAGTTGAATACCATTGAAGGCTTCTGCATGTTAACCTCCCATTTAACTTTTTTTTTTTTTATCTTTGTACTTAATGCAGGCCAGCATCTGCTCACACATTAAGTGTAGAATAGTCCAGGATCAAAGGGCATCTAAATCTGAGATTATCTATAGAATTAAAGATTTTACCAGCTTGCCTAATAAAATAAAAAGACATCTTAAGTATAAGTACTAACTGGACATGGCAGATATTTAGATAGCAGTACTTGCTTATTAACAAACACACACTTACTTCTACAATTTGAATTGAAAAAAATGTAACAGAATCATTTTCTTAACTGACATACATGAAAAGGCTTCACCTGAAAGTTATTAAAGTCACTAAAATATTAGACACAGTTCACCAAAGTACATTTGGCCAATTTTTATTTAAGGATGTCAAAGCATCTAACAAAATGGTGAATAGTAAGAAAGCAGTTAATTTTAGCACTAAGAACACATTATTCTGCACAGTATTTGAGCTATAATCCCAAAGATAACTGAATCCTGTGTAATCATATTTTCTTCATTTTTGTATCCTGGACCCTGCTCCAGCACCTGCCTAGCACATGGCAGAGGTGCCATAAAGTCTTCTCAAAAACTAAAAGTAAATATTTTAACTCTCAAGGTGCTCCTGCACGTGTAAGGAAACTTATTACTTAAATAAAACACTGGGGCAGCCTGGACTTTGCTGCTACCTTAAGTTATTATAATAGTCTAATTTTCTCAATATCTGCCTTTAAATAACAAAGGCAGCGATACCACCAAGTTCTTGGAAATGATGGTATTAAAAAAGAAAAAGCAATTTAAATGACTGTTAAGTCTTAATTCTTAGAATCCCATAATCAGTCTTAGGAGAAACTCCACCATGATCAATCACATTATTTAACCTCTGCTTATACTTTTCTAATAACAGAGAATACACTATCTCATTGGGGTACTCCTTCCAAGTCAGGATAGCTCTGATCATTATAAAGGTTCCCCCTTCTATTGAAATGAATTCTACTGCCTATAAATCTAAACCTTTGATTCTGTATCAAAACCCTATAACTCCATGGGAATTCAAACACTTGAAAACCAATGTTATGTGTTACTCCTCCTATCCCCCTAAACTCAACATCTTCATCCAAGATAAACATCCTTACTCTCTAAGACATTATTTGCAAACCCTACTTCTTATTTTAGGCATGTTTCTGTCTGCTTGTGCCATTTTTGTAACATGGAATACTAAAACTTGAAACAATATTTTAGACATTTTCTCCTATATATATTTATTGTTTTGGATATGCTCAAATTAAGCTTGAAATTAGATGACACCTTAAAGATAATTTTAGATCAACTACCATTAAGCAGTGTTTGTATATTCTTTATTTGTGTTGTCCATTTCTTTGTTTCCAAGCTTAGGACTTCATTTGTATTTAACATTCTCATCTCATTTTGGGGGATGAGGTTTCAAGCTATCATCACAGACGACTGAGACTTTCTGAGTTCTTGAGTCTTATGCACATGATGTGAACTACATCATTTTAGCTCATCCTCTTCTAAGCCAACAGTGAAATAAATACTAAGTAACCTGAAAATCAAGTCCAGGGACCTCTACCTGAATTTCATCTCCAGCTTCCCTGAGACTCCATATGGGGGATTTACACACTTTAAGTGCTTTAGAGCCAGGATTATCTCTGTGGGTTTTGATACTAGAAGTGACTATATCCCTCAGGGCTTCTATTTCTTCCAGGTTAAGCTGGAGCCAGGGTCAAACTGTGCAGGAACCTTTTCCTGCCAGGAGTGCTTTTTCATTTCAGTGTAAAGTCCTGCTATTGAATGAAAGCTTGGGAGACTTCTAACTTTTCTTTCTTTTTCTCCCATGGTGGAGATCTGCCCCAGTCTCTACTTCACCCTGACCCCCAAGGACTTTATTTTCTTCTTAAGAGGTCTTGGTAATCCATCAAGAGGAGACACAGGAGAGGGAAAGAAGCCAAAACCACGGGAGTAGAGAGACAGCGGCTAGTAAAGGGGGAGACTGTACCTCGCATATGGAAATTCCCTCATTCCTTCTTTGTGTTTCTACTGTTGGTATTTAAAATGAAGCTGAGCTGACAATTTGGAGTGTGTAAGCCAAATCCCTTAGCCAAAGGTAGCTCACAGTACAGTAACTGTTTAATGAGACCTGAGGATTGGAGTTCTGTTTCAAGTCAAACGGGTATTATTTTAACAAACTTCCAAGTATGAAGGATTACAGCACAATTTGCAGATAGACTGAACACTCAAAGACCCATCACATGCAGGCTCTGGCTTGCAATCAGAGGCTTTTTTTTCCCTTTCTTTCCTTTTTTGGTGGTACTGGAGTTCCTGGAAATCCTTCTACCTCCGGGTTACACTCCCAGATCTATTTTTTATTTTTATTTTTAGTTGGAAACGGGGTCTCTTAAGCCAGTCAAGCTGGCTATGAACCTGCGCGATCCTCCTGTCTCTGCCTCCCAAGCGCGGGGATTACAAGCGTTTGCCACCACGCCCGGCTACAATCGGAGGCATTGATCTCATTGGGTTCAGGCAAGGCACTACCATGTGTGGCTCAGATTATTCAGGACGAAGAGCCAGGAAACTCATAGCATGGCACTCCTTTACTGTGACTTTGACCAAGTATCTTAATTTATGTTGGCCTATTTAAACCTTTATAAATTGAGGTGGCAATGAATTATAGCATCCCAAGGACTCTTTCAGTTTTAACATTATTATTCTTAAAAAAAATTAAGCACTTTAAAGTTGATTATGTCTGTGATTACAAAAATGCTATGTGTTCATTGGAAAAAGTTTGGACAAAATGAAGTAAAATAATTTTAATATCACTACCTAGAGAAACCTGCTGTTAATACTTTGGTTTGATTTCCTATTTCCTATCAATACACATTTCTACATAATATTTAAGTATTAGACATACTTATGGAAAAACTACCATTAATATTTTAGTTTGTCTTCCGAGCTATTTCCTATCAATACATATTTTCATATAACATTTAAGTATTAGACATATTTATGGTGCAAATTCACCTACAGTTCCTCCTGCCTAAACATACATACTTTGAACCAAAGTGCCCTGGTCCCTCTGGCCACCTATGCCAAGGTAGTCCATTCTTACACTAAGAACCTGGGAGTTGTGAACTGACTCAAAAAGATGAACCTGACCCATTAGTTTAGGAATTTAATCAGTAAGCACTGCAGCTGAGCTGAACAAATGCAAGATATAACAGAAGCTAAGGAAAACATTTTAGACTGTGTAAAGCTGAAGTTATGAGGCAGCAAAAACTATTTCAGGGGGAAAGGTTGGCAGATAGAGAGAAAATTATGAAGCAGGCACACAGGAGGTAGGCTCAAGTGAGAAATCTAGATGAATGACAGAGGAGCCTGGTATCAGTAATTTTCCAGATCCAATCTCCAGGAAGTCTATCTGTCATGGACATCTCTGTTTCAATTCCCATGAGACTTCTCAAACATACTTAATGTAGAGGTCTTCTTATCTGCACAGAATGTTACTGGCTACTAAGAGACCTGACTCAGATGATTGAAACTTGAGTTGACACTTCTTTATTGATCATTATAGAATATTCTCCCAAGTTATAATATATGCTTTAAATACATAGTTTTACTGGGTGTGGTGGTGGTGGTCTATAATCTGAGTACTTGGTAGGCTGAGATAGGAGGATCACAGGTTTGAAGTCAACCTCAGCAACTTGGCAAGGCTCTCAGAAACTTAGTGAGACCCTGTTTCCAAATAAAAATAAAATATGGCTGGGAGTGTAGTTTGGAAGTAGAATGTCCCTTAGTTCAATCTCCACCACAAGAATAATGAATAAATGAATAGTTTTCTGTGGTACTGGGGATGAAACCCAGGGGCATTCAACCTCCGAGCTACACTTCCTGCCATATTTTTTATTCATTATTTTGAAACAGGGTCTCACTAAGTTGCAGAGAGCCTCACTAAGTAGCTGAGGCTGTCTGCTAACTGTGATCCTCCAGTTTTAGCCTCCCAAATGCTTGGGTTACAAGCGTGTGCCACCACGCCCAGCATGAATAAATGGTTTTAATGGCTAAATAATATTTCATAGTATATGTTCTATAAAGAATGTAAAGGACAACAAAGTTGCTTAGCTAATGTTATCAAAAATATTCCCTTAGTATTAAGAAATACTCCACTTAATCACCAACATATCCCAACTTAATCAGTAGGATTTAGCATGGAGAAATCCAGCCTGTCTTCAAAAAAAAAAAAAAGAACAAAGAAATCTTGTGAGTACTATTTTCCTAACTATGTTCATTATCAATGTTTTACTAAAGCACAGTGCCAATTTTCTAGCTTCCCCATGTGTTTAAATTAAGAATAAGGCAGGCATAGTCCACCCTAAGTTGATCTTATTCAAAGGACAAGAACATCTGGGCCAAAGGTCACTGTGAAGTTCATATAGTCTGTGAGGCACATAGGAACAACACATGAGCCTACCCTAAATCCACACTTTCTATCTAATAGAGAGAATATGAACATCATAGCTCATAAATTGCCACAAAAACTTGGTTATGCCTTCAGTAAGCTGTAATCATACCTTCAGCTAGATATATATTATCTCTGTTTTAAGAGATAATATCAAATGCTACTCTTATTAGATTGGAAAACTGGAAAAGAAAGCCTGCCACCATCCCTATCACAAATGTTATACCCATGGCAACTTGAAAATTCTCCTGTAGCTCTTTTTTTTCCCAACAAAACAAGACAATTTGTCTTCCTACTCTGGCTTTCACCCCAACCCTTAAGCTCACACCAATCCTCTCACAAAATTATACAAATGCAATATTATCAAATGCCTGTGTAAGAGAAGGCCTTTCTCTCTTCTCTTTCCAGGTGATGCCTAACAGACGCTGAGATGGAGCCAAACCACTACTGAGTAAGGCCAGTTTTAGTATTTATTTGTTATCATTTAATATGATTACTGGCCACTTAATTCAAACATTCATTCTAAAAAATACAAGAAGTATATGGAAGCATTCTATACAATCTTGAGCTATGAAGAGACAGAATGCTTTGCTTTGGCTGGCTTATTGAGTAGGCAACTACTGCAGTGAACAGAACAGCCTGGAAGGTCACAGTCTCAGGTTCAAAGCCTACATCTACTCAACCCTGGGCAAGTTCCCCACCATTCTCATTTTGGTTTCTTTATGTACAATATGGTGTTATTGAGTATTGTGCATATAAGTTCTATAAAGTTTTACAAGAGCCTTAAAAATTAAATAGCCAATAGGGGAATATTCCTTTAAAAATAAAACAGGATTATTCATATTTATTATATGAGTTTAGACTAAATAATGAAGCCAGGCTCTCCTATCCTCTATTACGGTCCATGCTAGCCCAATGGCACAACCAAGAGACAAATCCATCTCCATGACCTTGAAGAGTACTGTAGATACTTCATTACGGATGGTTGTGTTTTGTGTGGAGACTGAGATATTAGCAAACACGAGACTTTTTTGCATAAAACAGTACAATTTACTAAAAATCCTCTTTGCCCATTCTTCTCATCAAAGTCTCAACAATAAGAGAAGCTGCTCATATCCCCTCTCATTTTGTCCCCAAATTATAACCACTCTAGCTTTTTTTCTGTCTTCTTTTTATTCCTGCAAGTCTCTTTTTCTCTTCTAATGACTTTTTTCTTCAAATAGATATCTATATAGTTGTTGTTGTTTTGTACCGGGGATTGGATCCAGGAGTGCTCTACAACTAAATACTAGGGATTGAACCCAGGGGTATGCTTTAACCCTGAGCTACATCCCAGTCCTTTTGATCTTATTTTGAGACAGGGTCTCACTAAATTTACCAGCTTGGCCTGGAACTTGTGATTCTTTTGCCTCAGCCTCCCAAAGTTGCTGGGATTATAGGTGCATGATCTCATGCTCTGCTTCTATATTTCCAAAGCTTTATTTTAATTATGCTTTTATTGGCACATTATAGTCTCATATCATAATGTAAGTCATATTGCCAGTGACATATGTACACACACTCACTCATCTCATCATCCCTACCTCCTCATCTCCCCCTTCCCAGTACCAAGTATTGAGACATTGAGACTGACATTGGTATGTATATATATATATATATATATATATATATATGTATATATATATATACACACACATATATATATATTCTTAGTGGGTGGTAGTAATTCCATTAATGAACCTCATTCTTCCCCCTTCTCTTCCCTTAGACCTTTTTCCTGGCTCCACTGAGGTTTCTCCTCCATTTCCTGGAGTCCCTCTGGTATCTCAATTACTCCCTAGCCTCCTCATGTTAAAGAAAACATATGATCCTTCATTTCTGTGACTGGCTAATCTCACTTAACATAACGTTCTCCAGGTTCCTTCCATATTCTTGCAAATGACATAATTTTGTTCTTCTTTATTGCTGAGTAGAATTCCACTGTGTATATATCCCATAGGTTTGTAATCCATTCATCTGTTGATGGACACCTATTGGTCCCATAATTTGGCTATTATGAATTATGCTGCTATGAAGATGGGTATGCATATATTACTGTAGTTCTCTCATTTTGTCCCCTTTCGAAAGATATCCAAGAGTGATATAGACAGATCATATGGTGGATCCATTCCCAGTTTTCTGAGGAATCTCTACACTGATCTCCATAGAAACTGAACTAATTTGAAATCATACCAACAGTGTAAAAGAGCTCCTATTTTCTCACATCCTCACCAATATTTGTTTCTTTGACTTCTTGATGATTGCTATTCTGGTTGGGATTACATAGAATCTCAGCATATTTTTGATTTGCATCTCCCTGATTGCTAATGATGTTGAACATTTTTTCATGCATTTATTGACCATTTTAATCTCTTCTTTTGTGAAGTATTTACTTAATTCAATTGCCCATTTCTTGATTGGGTTACTTGTTTTTTGATTTAGTATAAAGTCTTTTAGATTCTTTGTATATCCTAGATATTAGTCCTCTAACAGAGGTATCTTCTCCCATTTTGCAGCCTTTCTTTGTAGATTCTTGATGGTTTCCTTTAATAAACAGAACCTTTTTAGTTTAATACTATCCTGATTATTAATTATTGTTTTAATTTCCTATGCTTTGAGGGTCTTGTTAAGGAAGTTTCTACGGTGCCTATATGTTGGACCTATTCTCTCCTCTAGTAGCTTCACAGACTAACTTCACAGTCTAACTTCCAAGTCTTTGATCCATCTTTAGTTGACTCCTGTACAGAGTGAGAGGTAGGGATTTATTTCAATTTTTCTACAACTGGATAACTAGTTTTCCCAACACCATTTGTTAAAAGGGCTGTCTTTTCTTCAAAGTATGTGGCTGACAACTTTGTCAAAAATCAATTGGCCAAGTCACAGAAAGTGAAGGGTCATATGTTTTCCCTAATATACACAAGCTAGGGAGTAAATGGGATATAAGAGGTACTCCAAACAATGCAGGAGAAACCTCAGTGGAGCCAGAAAGGTGGTCTAAGGGAAGGGAAGGGGGAAAAGTGAGGTTCATTAATGGAAATACTATCATCAACTATGTATACAAAAGTGAATATACCAATGTCAACCTCAGTAACTCTGTATCAGGAAGGGGGTAAATGGGGATTCAGAGGGACCACCAAGCACTGTGTGCATGTATATCACTGTCAACATGATTTGCATCATGATGTGAGACTATAATGCACCAATAAAAGTACATTATAAAAATAAAATGGATCAGGTGAAAACAATCAATTGACTTTAAGTATGTGGATGTTTTTTGTATCTTCTATTCTTCCATATCTTTTTTATATATTCCCAACCACATCTCACACCAATCAGCAGAGCTATAGGCTCAACATTCTTTATTATGACTAGAAAAATGAGAAAAATAAAACAGAGAGAAGGGGGAAGCTGTAAGAATGATAAAATTCTGCAATTAAATATATGATTCAGTATGCTTTTCTTCTATCCTTATCATATGTAAAAAAAGTCAATACATAAATGCGAAAATGTCAATAAAAAATGGATAGATTCCTGAGTATTGTGGTGTACACTTGTAATCCCAGTACTTGGGAGGCTGAGCCAGGAGGATCCAGATTCACAGACAACCTACTTAGTGAGGCCTCTTCAGTTAGTGAGACCCTGTTTCAAAATAAAGAATAAAAACATAGGACTAGGAGTATAGTATGGAGGTAGAATGCCTCTGAGTTTCATCCCCAGTACCTCAAAAAGAGACAAAAAAAATTTGAGAGTATATGAGCACATACTATATATAAGAAGAAATAGAAAAAAACAAATGGACATAAAAAATCAACACCACTAGTAAACAATAAGAATAAAAACAGAGATATTATCATGTAAGGTATTGAATTAGCAGAGTTTAAAATTATAATATTCAATGCAGATGGAGGTAGAGTGAGATTGGCAATCTTATACATTACTAGTAGAAATACTGAACAACTCTTCTGAAATGCAATTTAGCAGTGCATATTGTGAAATTTTAGGTTTCCAACTTTCATCATTTATTTCTAAGGATAATTATAATAAACTAATCACAGAAAATACACATATCTTTATATAAATATTTTGTTATCTATTTTAGCATTTGTAATGATTCAAGTTAGACATAATATAAAAATGTCCAGAATTGGTATTGGTAAGAATAATTTAAGCTACAGCAATATATTCAAATATTAATGATGAAAATTATGATTTTGGAAATCCATTTAGTAACATCATAAATTGGCTATGCTCTAATATGAAGGTAAAAAATGCTAAGTAGAAAACTTCATATAATAATCTAAGTTCTATAACACAGATATATGCTAAAGTAGGAAGAACATACAGCAAAATGTAACTGTGGTTATTTCTGTGAAATTTTTATTTCCTTCTTGATCTTTCCTAAAATTTCCACATTACCCATAATGAGGAAGAATGAGGGAGTATTACTTTCAGAGTCAGAGAAAGGTTCTTTTTGAGCCAAGAAAAGCCATTCAGACAATTGACCAAATGCCATTCCTATTTGTCATTAATTAGCATTTTAAACTCATGGATGAAATTTAAAGACTAAATCTTTTTTTCCCTGGAAGAGACTTTCTTCATAACAGACTCTAATATTCTGGTTTCAGGTAATTTAATAAAGCTGAAGAAGATTACAGAGAGAAGTGGGAATAAAAAATTATAGAACATAATGAAAGTTGTATGGTTTCTGCAAAAGACTTAGTTATTTGCTCTAAATGATAAAGAAGGCAATGAATAATTAAAAGCCATTAAAGATGAATTATTATTGTATTTACATCTTCCAATTTGTCTGAGATGCTTAATAAATTTTTTAAAAGGACTTTTAAATTTATTAGCTCTACAATTTTAACAACAAATAATCACATCTTTCATTTATGTTTTGGGGTTGTTTTTATATATGTGGTACTAGGAATTGACCCCAGGGATGCTCTACCACTAAGCTATACCCTCAGCCCAATTTTATTTTTATTTTGAAACAGGGTCTCACTAAGTTATTATACTTGACCCTATGATCCTCCTGTCTCAGACCCCCAAGCACTGGAATTACAGGTGTGCACCAATGCATTCAGCTTCATTCATCTATATTTTTTAATGATATAACTATGGGCAAATCATTGTTGAGCATCTGATGTTAATAATAGGATTTTATGTTGACCAGACATAATTGTTTAATGTACAAGCTTTCTGGACACATCAGTTACAAATTCCTTCAGCATCATAGAACTGAAAATTAACATAGGAGAAATTAACAATTGGTTTATTTCTTAAGATTATGTGGATGTGCCTCCATGAAAGAGCACTTACCTGGCATAAGTGGGCCCCTGGGCTCATCCTCAGACACACACACACACACACACACACACACACACACACACACACACACCATCATGACTTAACCAAATCATCCATTCCTTTATTCCAGCCTTCCATCTTCACCTGAGGGAACTAGGTAGGAAGATGAAAGTATTTAAAAATAAATTCGCCTTCACTATTAGGAAACCATCTCAGAGTTTGCCTATTCTTACAAAGTCTTGATGCTAGAGTCTTTACATATCATATTCATAGAATTTTTCAGGTAATTAAAAACATCCCATATCAATGGAGTTTCAAAAAGAAAAATAACTTCTCAGAGTATTCCTGGGTTTTTCTGGGATTTTCCAATTTGGGAGTAGTTCCAGAACCAAATTTCCCCAACAGCCCTTGATGTCTCAAGGGAACTCCAATAGTAACCTCATTTAGAAGCATCTTTTGGGAAACAGTTTCTACCATTATAAAGCCCAACCCTAGCATTAGGCTGGACGACTTGACTAGCATTAGGCAGTCAGGGCCCCTTCGGTCCCTCAGAGGTATTCCAGGCCCACCACTGCAAGGGCAACTCAAGGCATCCCTGGGAACATGCTTGTTAGAATTGACTTTGGCAAAATAAAACACATACTTTTTTTGTCATAAATATATTTACCACGGGGCGTGGTGGTGCATACTTGTAATCCCAGCATTTGGGAGGCTGAGACCAGAGGATCGCGGTTTGCGGACAGCCTCAGCTACTTAGTGAGGCCCTTCGCAACTCAATGAGACCTGGGTTCAAAATAAAGAATAAAAAAATAGGGCTTGGGGTGTAGCTCGGAGGTAGAATACTCCTGGGTTCCATCCCCAGCACCATAAATAAATAAATAAATAAATAAATAAATAAATAAATAAATTTACCAAAAAGGACATAAAGTCTATATGTTTAAGAAGTAGCTACAGAGGAACAACCATATGGCTATGAATCAAATTAAGAACATTGTCAACACCCCTGAAAACACCCTGGAAAGTTCTTCCATGTCACACAACCCACTCCCCAAATTCAATTGACGCACTCCTCCTTCCGCCCCAGCAAACGTTCTTGGCCAGGATTTTATCAGCCTGGAGAAGCGTTAGAAAGACTTTCCAAAAATAATCCTTACTGTAAAGCACATGATGCTGTGTTGGCATTTAATAAAAAAAAAAAACTGCTACTATTTTTAAAACTTCTCTATGGATCATGTAAAATAACTATTTTTCAGAACATAAAAGGCATATATGTTCTAAAGGACAGCTGGAGTTACAAATTCAAAATAATTCAACTTGCTTTTTATGATATTACTAAAATATATTTTACATCATTTACATTCCCCCTTTTAATTTTGATGTTTATTTCTACTAGCTATTTTTCTTATCAGCATTCATGTATATATGCATATGCATACATGCATATAAAATTAAATGCTAATTCTTTGTCTGCTATATATATAACTAATATTTCTCCCAGTCTATTGTTTAAGAAGGCATAGATGTTCTTCATGTAAAAAAAATATATTGAGCTTTTCTTATGTGATTTTTTCCAGTGATGCTCAGATAATTTGAAGTAATTTTCAAATATACACAAAAGTAGAGGGAATATTATAATGAATCCAACATGTCCTTGATACTTAGAACAATTATCAACATTCTATTTGCTTTTTTTTTTTTCAGCACTGGGGATCAAACCAGGACCTTACACATGCTAGACAAATGTTTACTGCTGAGCCACACCTCAGCCTCATTCTGTAATTCTTGTTCATGATTCCTTCCCCTTTCCCATGGTTCTATGGCTGTACCATTTATGGTGTTGGGAATTGAACCCAGGGACATTCCACCTCTGAGCTATACCCCCAACCCTTTTGTTTTTTTATTACTTAAATTTTTTAATTTTTTTTTTTTTTGGTGGTACTGGGGATGGAACCCAGAAGCTTTCTACCTCTGGGCTTCACTCCCAGACCTATTTTTATATTTTATTAGAAACAGGGTCTCATTAAGTTGCTGAGAGCCTCACTAAGTAGCTGAGGCTGGCTTCGAACCTGTGTGATCCTCCTGTCTCAGCCTCCCAAGTGCTGGGATTACAAGCATATGCCACCACACCCAGCACTTTAAAAATTTTTGAAACAAGGTCTCACCAAATTGCTGAGGGGGGATCACTAAATTTCTAAGGCTGGCCTCAAACACTAGGGTTCTAATACTTTTAAGATAAAAAAATCCTATTCTAATATCATATCATTAAATAATCTATATTTTCCAAGATTTTATTTATTTATTAACATTAAAAAATTGAATCAATGAAGATTTCACTTTAGTGTACAGGGAGGTGAGGATTTTAATTGATTTTTTTTTCTAGAAAGAATGTGTCCCAAGAAGACAGATGACCACAATGGCCTTTATCATCCCACACACCCACTGATGGAATCCTGCCTTGCTACCATGCCTTTCTGAGAAAGATCCCAAACTGTTTTCTAAACACGCAGTAATTTCCCCAAAACTCTTAGTGTCCTAGAACTGGAACAAAAGAATCAATATCAGGATTCAGTCCAAGAGTACATTTGGGAAAGTTTGGTGTCTGTTACTTCTTATATCACGTAGCTTTTCTATGCTGGAATAGAAAACTAAGACTTTTATGATTACTCAGGATTTTATACAATTGCTAAGGTTTTAAATTTTGAAAATGTCAGCTTTTTTTTCATGCAAACCATCATTTTACCAGTGAGGGAAATAACCTTGAAAAATCTGCACTGACATAATGACTCAAAATTAAGGAGAAGTAGTAACATTTCCATTTTCCCCATTCAGAAAAAGAACATATTCACCTCTTTTCAAATGTTGAGACCTTATGTCTTCTCTCCATATGAGCAGAAATAAAGCTTATTGGCAGGGTAATCATTTAGGCTATTTCTGTACTACCTTAGGAAAAAAAAGATATCATACTTACTTCTCTTAAGGAGTGAGTGGGGAGAAGCTATAAGGCTTATTTTGAATGGCTTCCCTGACTCTCCATTCAAATTAATGGTGGGCTGGTCTTGCAAAAGTTTCAATCACATTGTCTTTTTGCTCATGAACCAAGTATAGTTCCTCAGTGCTTGCAAAATTAATTTCTTTCACTCTAGATGCCCTCCCACCTAGCCACTTTTCTTCTCTCACTCATTTTTCAGAGTTAGCTCCAGTCTGTTCTCTGATCCTCTGGGCTTTTAAGCATGCCCCTCCCTTACCTCAATACCTTTCTCATTCCTCTCCCAGTACAGATTTTAGCCTTTATTTCTTCAACTCCAAACCAAGCTTAATCGTGGCCTTGCAAATATTTCTGTTCTTGAATATACTTTATAAACATAATGGTATAGTTTTACATGTATTTTTTTCTTTTTTGTTCACAGTGTATCTGTTATAGTTGTCTTACTAGTCTGTAAGCACCAACATCGTATGCTATCTTGGTTTTCATTTTTATTTATTTATTTATTTATTTTTGTGGTACTGTGGATGAAACCCAGGGGCATTCTGCCTCTGAACTACACACCCAGCCTTATTTTTTATTCTTTATTTTGGAACAGGGTCTCACTGAGTTGCAAAGGAACTCACTAAGTAGCTGAGGCTGTATGTGAACCGCGATCCTCCTATCTCGGCCCTTCAAATGCTGAGATTACAAGCATGCGCTACCATATCTGGCTTTGGTTTTCATTTTTAGACCTTGTGTTCAATTAAATTCTTCAGAAAAATTTCAAGGATAATTTTGATTTTGTGAATATCAAAACCTAAGAGTGTGGTAGATTTGAACAATGACCACATTTTTTATGTCTTTCTATATAAAGAACCTTTAAGGTGATTTTGAAGGTCATCCAATCAAGAAATATTCTATTTTTCAAGCCTTGAATTTTCCTGGCTTTGAAACTTATTTTGGCTGATAGAATATGGAAACAAGTTATAGGTGCCTGTCCTGAGCTTAGGATTCATGGAGCCTTCCTTGGTTTCATTTGCTGTCATGAGACCCATCCTCTACCAAGTGATAGGCTCAGGATAGCTCACTGGAGAATAAGAGACCATGTGATGTCCAGCCATCTCGACTGGGGATCCTACTTGACCTGGCAGCTAAACAAGATACATGAGCCCAGTTGAACCCAAAAGACCACTCAGCTCAGCTAAGTTTAACTGCTGACACAGAAGTAGAAAAAAAACTATTTTCTTATCCCCAAAGTTTTGAGTGACTTAATACATGGTAAGTATTAGTAGATACAAAGGGAATTTAAAAAAATTTAGATGGCAGAATCTTGATCATAAGAGATTTTAGCATTCTAGAATAACAAACTATGCTAATAAATGATATGTAATATTAAGATAAAACATAACTGTGGTAAGTACAAAGTTCAAGTTTAAGAAGCCATTCATGGAATACAGGATTGCAAAGATATAATTTGTCAACATGTGTGCAAAACACTTAGTGGCTTTGTTCACTATAAGCATATGACTCAGTCTTGTGTTTCCACATGTCCGAAACAGATAATTTTACACTAAATGCAATTTCACTATGTTTCGATTGTGTTAGAACTTGAAATATAGTTTGTCCAGAGGACAGTGACCATGATGCTGAAGGGTCTGGAAACTCTCACACAAGGAAACATGTAAAGTGTTGCCACTGTGAATTCAGTAGAGAGACTGAGGGTAGAGTAGATAAAGTAGCTGCCTTCACCTGTGTGACAAAGGGATTGGCTATATGCCATATCATCCTACTGAAGTGTAGGAAGATTTCAGATCCACACTGGGAAGAAGTTTAATTAGAGAAGCTGCACATGCATACTGTTTAAGAATCAGGTTGTGGCCGGGCATGGTGGTGTATGTCTGTAATCCCAGTTCTTGGGAGACTGAGGCAGGAGGATTGAAGTTTTGAAACCAGCCTCGGCAACTTGGCAAGATTCTCAGCAACCTTGTAAGACTCCATTTCAAAAGAAAAAAAAATTAAAAAGGCTGGATATGTAGCTTGGAGGTAGAATGCCTCTGGGTTTACAAGGGAAAAAAAGTAACAATAAAAAAAGATCAAGTCATGAAGTCAATGTCAGGTTGTCCACGTATCAGCTATATAACATTGAGCAAGTTTCTGAGTATTTCCTCATCTGTAAAGCATATATGATAGTAGGTCCATTCTGGGTTCAATTCCTAGTATTGCAAAAACAAAAAAACAAAAAACACAAAAGTATAACCTTATAAGGTCATATTGATTGTTAACTAGAACTTTTGAGATAAAATGTTTAGTTCAGTGTCTGGCACATTGCTGCACTCAATAAATTTTATTTATTATCATTAATAATAAGAATAAAGCCAGGCATGGTGACACACACTTGTAATCCCAGCATATGGGAGGCTGAGACAGGAGGATCGTGGTTCAAAGACAGCCTCAGTTCCTACTTAGTAAGGCCCTTTGCAACTCAGTGAAACCCTGTTTCAAAAAATAAAAAATAGGGCTGGGGGTGTAGCTTGGAGATAGAATGCCCCTGTGGTAGAATGCCCCAGTACCACACGAAGAAGAAGAAGAAGAAGAAGAAGAAGAAGAAGAAGAAGAAGAAGAAGAAGAAGAAGAAGAAGGAGGAGGAGGAGGAGGAGGAGGAGGAGGAGGAGGAGGAGGAGGAGGAGGAGGAGGAGGAGGAGGAGAAGAAGAAGAAGAAGAAGAAGAAGAAGAAGAAGAAGAAGAAGAACAAGAACAAGAAGAAGAACAAGAAGAAGAACAAGAAGAAGAACAAGAAGAACAAGAAGAAGAACAAGAAGAAGAACAAGAAGAGGAGGAGGAGGAGGAGGAGGAGGAGGAGGAGGAGGAGGAGGAGGAGGAGGAGGAGGAGGATTAATCTGAAGTGAGCTGCCCCAGAAGACATAAAGCTTTCCCTCTCTGGAGATGTTCACAGGAGCCTTGGCAGATGTTTGAAGAACAGACTTAAACATCAGATGGGAGGCTGGGGTTTGTGATAGTTAAATTATCTTTTAACACAGAATAAATCTATTTATATCCCTTAAGACTTAAATAACATCTTTGTAGTTTTCAAATACCTAATATTACTGACAAAATGATACTCACCTAATACATTTTATTGAACTCCTATTATATCATTAGAAATGCATAATTTCCCTGTAGTCAGAGTTGTTCTGTGCTTAAGTGAAGGTGTGTGAGGATTTTATGCTTCTATATCTCATATCCTCTAAAAGGAGTATATCATTTGTTCCATAAATAATAGTATTGACTAAAAATAAAGCGTATGATTTCTAGTGCTACAAAACTTTCTTTGTGCATTGTTTTAATTCATATATGCAAAGCTCTCATTTTTTCATACTTTGCCTTCCCCTACCAAAATGCCTAGTATAACTTCTTTTAAAATTTTCAAATTTAGAACATTTTAAACCCTCCTATTTCCACTTACCAAGTACTGGGATTACAGGTGTGCCCCACTGTACCTGGTGAATGCTTAACTATGAACTATTCAGATATTTTCAGAGTATAAAAAACCTAACTTTCTATTTGTTGTGGATCTCATAAGAAAAGTGCAAGCTACAGTCAGTAACCAGTTTTTCTTATCTTTATACTACAGCACCTAGAAACACTGACCACAACTCCTGCTGCATTCTACAAGCACTGCAGGAAATCCCACTTAATAAAACCGAAATAATAGAATCACCCAAACAGGGTAATGTGTCTATCTTATTCAATTCTCGTTGTTATCAGTTAATCGAGAGGAGTTTGCATTAGCTAAGATGCCTGTCTTTATGTTCTCTAACTGATAAACACCTCCCCCCCCTTATAATGAGTTTCAGCATAATAATAGGCATTAATCATCTGTGAGGAAAAGAAATGTTTTACTTTCCATACTAGTGGATGGTGATAGTCTGGTACCCCAGCCTAGTGAGCCGTCTAATGTCTAAGTGAGGAAAACAGTTCCAAATTCTAGGTTTGAATGGGCACTGGTTCCTGGGTATGGGGAGAGCTGAATAGACACACAGGGTTTCTGGCCCATTTGGTGCCTAGTGTGAACCACAAGTTCAAAGCTAAGAGCATGCTCCGTGACTCAGGGAAGATGGCCACGGGGAAGTTAGCGCTGTGCTAGAAAATGCAAAGCATGCCTTCACCTCAGAACAGAGAGTGTAGTGTGGAAGGAAGAGAAGTGCAGGTGAGTGATGAGAGTGTGAGAAAGAAGAGTAAAAGGAATAACACGAACAACAGCGTAGAGTGGGGAAGGGGAGAAGAGCGTGAAGCACTGGAGGGATCCCGCAGTGGGAGCTGATCTTCAGTGAGACTCAGATGAGTGCTGTAGCCAAGGGGAAGCCATTCCACCTCCTAGTCAAGCAAATGGATAACATTTGCAACTTGTGTCCAGGATTCAGAGGAGAGATGATGAAGGCCTCACTAAAGAGCGTCAGGATGGGGAAGGAGAAAGCAAGGTGTTAAGGATCCAGAACCATCTGCACCTGATGACTGACTATACAGATGAGAGAGAGGAGAATCGTGGATGATGTCCAAGTATCTGGCTTGAATTGTGGGGTAGAAGGTAAGACAATTTACGGAGAAAGGAGGAGAACATTTTTAGAGAAAAAAGCAGAAGGGGAAGAAAAGCTAACAGGCTCTGTTTTTTTTAGACAGGTTGAGTAAATGAACCAATAGAATAAAGAAAATTGGTCAAAGAGAGAGCTGATTAAAAAAAAGAAAAAGTTCACCAGGATGGAACACTAGGAAATACAGAATGGAGGTACCATCAAGGTAGTATAAGAGAGATGGAGAAGGTTTAGATTAGTGTGGTCGACACTCTTGGGAGCCAAGGGGGGAGAAACTTCCTAGAAAGTGTCAACTGAGTCAAACACTGTGGAAATCAAGTTGGAGAGGACTGGGAATGTACTCTTTGGGCTCAGCAGGAATGGTTTTCCTACTTATTTGTACAAGTTCACTTGCACTATGCAAAAAGTAGAAAAACAACTTCCCACAAAACATTGATTCCCCCGCTCTCTATCTTTGTGTGTGTGTGTGTGTGTGTGTGTGTGTGTGTGTGTGTGTGGTACTGGGGTTCCTGGAAACCCTTCTACCTCTTGGCTGCACTCCCAGACCTAATTTATGCTTTTTTATTTGGAAACAGGGTCTCTTAAGCCAGCGAGGCTGGCTTCGAACCTGCACAGTACTCCTGTTTCTGCCTCCCAAGCGTGGGGATTACACGCGTGTGCCACCACGACCGGCTTCTAGCTATCTTAATGTAATGACTCTTAGCACTTTGAAAGTCCTTACTATAAAAATCAGTTTCACCAGGCATGGTGGCACATGCGTGTAATCCCCGCACTTGGGAGGCTGAGACAGGAGGATCGCACAGGTTTGAAGCCAGCCTCAGCTATTTAGTGAGGCTCTCAGCAACTTAGTGAGACCTTGTTTCCAAAAAAAATATATAGAGTAAGTATGGGAGTATAGCCCTGAGTTAGAAAGCCCTTGGGTTCTACCCCCAGTACCACCAAAAAAATAAAAATAAAAAATAAAAAATAAATAAAATAAAAAAATAAAAAAATCAGTTTCTAACTCTTTCAAATAAATAGAGCCTTTTAGGAGCTATCATTCCACGAGCAACTGTCTTTTAAGGTAAATTTGAAATTTTTCATGAAGGAGCTCCCTAAAGAAGTTCTGGAAAGTATTTAACAAAAAATCAGCCTAAAACCTAGGTGATCAGAAAACATGACTCTCTGATTCAACAATGTGAGAATTTCTTTGCTTTTTCAGCCACTCCCTTTCCTTAACAAGCAGCTACTATGTGGAAAAAAAATGTGTTTGGTGCTCTGGGGACATAAATAATGATTAAGGCACAACCCTGCTTCACCCCCCCCCCCCAACCCCACCAGTAGTCACAGAGATTACAAGCCACCAAAAAAAAAAAAAAAAAAAAAAGACAGACATGCAATCAGCCAACCTTAACATGAGGTGAGCTGAAAGAAGTGTTCACAATGGTACAAGTAAAGTTCTGTGGGACCAAATGTAATTCCCCATCTCTCGTGAAATGCAGGAAATGACCTTTAAAAACGCAGACACAATTGGGGAGTTCATTGCACCACTAATTACCTCCCTACTCTCCAGACCATAAACTTTTATGTGATCTGCTCCCTGTTCACCTCATTCGTACTCATTTATTTTAACAGGCATCCAAATGGCCTGTGTGCAAAAAAGTAACAGGCATTAGTGGCAGACAGAGATTTCGGCTCCACCCTTGACTTTACCATGATTCTTTCCTTAAACTGAACTTTAATGATATTTAATAATACCACTTTGACTCTTTTCATTAACACTGCTAGTGTTCTTAACATTAAATGCATAGCCTCATGGGTTAGGTGAGCACTAACATTCCTTCTCCCACAGCAGATAAACTGGGACACCTAAATATATAGAGCGGCTTCTGAAGAACACTTCTGAATATTTTGAACTGGGTAACCTCACGGCAACACCTGTGTAGCTTAGACCCCCTTTCAAGTTCTCTGTAAAGCCGCTGCCGTTAAAGGATCAGCCCAACACTGCCTGCTCGGACCTTATTTCCCATAGGGGCAAGCTGGCTATTTTTAACCTGGGCCCTTTAGAAAATGAAAATGGGAGGTAAGTTAACTGCAGCTGGGCTGAGCCATAACAGAAGCCAGGTTGGACTTTTTTTTTTTTTTTTTTTGGCATCCTTCTGTTATCCTCTCAGGAAACTTTGATAATATTTTAACTAGCGATCAGAAAGAGACTGTTTAAATAAAAACATAAGAAAACATTTCTCCAGCAGGTGGTTCAGTCATAGGATCCGGAGCCAGCGTGCCTGGGTTTGGACGCCAGCTCTGCCATTTATTAGCTCTGTGACCTTGATCCAGTTGTTTATCCTTTAGGCTTCATCTGTAAAAATGATTAAATAAGATACCGCCTATAAAAACTTATGTTAGTGCTTAGCATGGAGTCTTCAAACAATGGTAGCTATTAAAATAATTATTATTGCTGTTATCATTGGTACTAAATTGCCCTGGATGACTGTTTATAGCACACTGCCTCGCTCATGGTAGGCACCCAACGTCTGTTTATGTCTTAGCGGATACTTGGCTAGCTTTTAGCTGAGAATGCAGTATCTTCAAGAAGTGCTTCTTTGGGCTTTTTTCACAGGCAATCAGAGTATTGTGAAGGAAGCAAAACTGCATTATTTCTGTATTAATTCTGCTGATATTTCTGTAGTGCAGCTTCTCAGAGCCCAATATTATTTTTCCCCCTGATCTATGTGAAAAGAGAGTATATGTATCCTGTGGCAGCCTTAGGTTATGTTTTTCCCAATTCCCAGAAAATACCAATTTAAGCTCCCCTTTTTCTCAATAATATACTAGTGGTCTTCTTAGCAATTTTTTTTTTAACTAAAAGTTCCACTTAAAGCCAGGTGAGGTGGTACATGCTTGTAATCCCAGTACTTGAGAGGCTGAGATAGGAGGATTTCAGATTCACAGCCAGTCTCAGCTACTTAGTGAGGCCCTCTAAAACTTAGTGAGACCATTTCAAAAATAGAGAATAAAAAATAGTGTAGGGTGTAACTTGGAGGAAGAATGCACCCGGGTTCAATCCCTAGTACAACAACAACAACAACAAAAAGTTTCACTTAACAATTTTTAGCTGGGTTCTGGGAGAGAAATTGAGGCAATGTTAATGTCGCATTGAGACAAGGAAAGAATAAATAATATCTCTGGAATATAAATATCTTTGTACCCTTTGATAATGGCACATTCCCCTAAAGCAAGGGTCTAAAGATTGTGTGTGTGTGTGTGTGTGTGTGTGTGTGCGTGTGTGTGTGTTTGTGCACACATGCATATGCCTAATCCATGCATGTTGTATTATATACAGAGGGACAAGAAAGATTCAAAGCAAGAACAGAGGGACAAGAACGATTTTTATTATTTATGTTTTTAATTTTTATAGTGTACAGGTATCTATCTGCTGCTGAAATTATGAAATGTTATACTTTATAAATACATTCCATATGTATTAATTATTTGTATTTTATTTATTTTCTGTGGATTTTCGGAGCTGGTACTGGTTACTGTTATGTTTATAGGAGGATATAAATTGTACTGCCACTGGTTAAAGCATATTTGTTAAATTTTATTATAACTCTTGGGAGCCTAACAAACCTGTTTATAGAACCATCTTGACTGCTAAAAATGCTGGGGTGGACTTTTTGCCTTTGTGAATTAGGCTGAGCTTTTTACCCACTTGAACTCCTGTAGCTGGAACTAATGTAGTGAGCTTCATCCTTCATTATTTTTTGGATTGTAATGAGAATCCTAGAAGTCTACATTTAAGGAATATACATTCCCACCATTTGTTATTTAGGACAGTGTTAATGATATTCATGTTAACAATTCATGTTAACAACCATTCTGAACAGAGATAAGATGAAACACCTAATTGAATAACATACTACACTTTTGCAGGCATTTATCCATCCATCGGCAGGCACGGCATGCCTACTGCAAGCACATCATGGTGTTAAGCCTTTGAGCAGAGGCAAGATGGAAAAAACACTGACTTGGATTTTAATAGGTGGTAGTACTAACAGTCGATATTTTAAAGAGTTCATTTATTAAGCCAAAATAAAAAGTGTTATTTACTGTTAAAAGAGAATTGATCTAGAATGTCCTATGAGGGAACAACTCACTCTTCTCATAGAACCCTGTGTGAGCCAGTTATGGTGGCATATGCCTGTAATCCCAGTACTTCGGAGGCTAAGAGAAGAAGACTGCAGGTTCAAGGCCAGCCTCAGCAATTGAGTGAGACCTTGTTTCAAACAAAAAATAAAATAGGGCCGGAGGTGTAGCTTAGAGGTAGAATGTCTCTGTATTCAACCTTCAGCTGAACAAAACAAACAAACAAACGCCTTACGATGAACATCAGGCAAAGGCTGGCGCCTAAGATGTTTGTGGCAGGAAATCCAAACCTGCTTCGGATGATAAAAGAATAGAGTATCATGCCAAATGCAGACACGAAGATATCTGTAAACATTTCTAAACCGATGATAGCTCCTATATAGCACGAGTATCTTTGGAAACATTATTTGGCAGACCACGGGCTCCACCGTGGTTCTGAGTGTAAGTGTTTTCAGGAGACTTTTGTTTGCCTCAGTTTTGAGATATTCTTAAAATCTAGAAACCCAGCTTTACTACCTTTAAAATGCAAAGTTGGGTTCTCTGCTAAGCAGAGTCCCGCTGATCACCTTGTTCTTGGGGCCAGAAGTTAACTTCCCTGTCCCAGCTTGTCCAGGCTGAATTTGGGACAAGGGTTATAGCTTAACATCTTCATTCCTGTAGCTGATACTTCTCATGCCAGCCCTGCCTTCTACCTTTGGTGGATTCCAAGAGATTTCCCATGTGGCAGAGAACTACTCTCTCCCTGACCCTGTGTAAATCTGCACTAGGATCTCATTGTTCTCATTGCGGCTACAGTGACAATGACCAAAATAGTAGTGGTGTAAGCAAAATGGAACTTGATTCTTGTCTTAAACAATAATAGTCGAGCACAAGCAGCCACAATCCCATGGAGTCGAAGATCCTGACTCTTCAGTGTGGTTTCTTTGCCATCCTCTCTTGGTCTAAGGTGGTTTTCTGGATTATGCTACCACATCTGTATTCCAGCCAGCAAGAGGGACAGGACTTTCCCATAAAGGACATGACCTCTAAGTTGTACACACGATTTCCACTCGCATCCCATTGGCCATAATCTAATCACACAGGCATGCCTGGGAGACTAAAAGTATACTTTTAGTCAGCCAAGTGGCATGTACCCAACTAAAACCTTCATTATTACAGAAGAAATAGAAAAGAGGCCCTTTCACTTGAAGAGTTCCTTCAGCTTGTCACAAATAGCTCCGGAAGAAAGAAAGTTGGCTTAATGCATCTTGCCACAGTGACCAGTGACCAGAACCTAAATGTATAGAGAAAAAAGATCCAGCCAAATCAGGGCTACTTATATAGAAAACAAAACCAAACCCCACAGAGATTCTATCAATCTGCAACTGTAGTGATTGTAATGGCTTACTTTGCTAAGAATTATTATCTTCCTATTATTCCATTCATGACTTTTGGTATTTTTTTAGAAGTAACAGAACACCACAGACTGGTTTTTAGGTCATTTTCTCCATTTTATCAAGTCACTGAGATCTCTAAATAGTAAATGTTAAGTTTCCCCAGACCAAGTTGTAATATAATAATGGGATATTCAATAATTTAGAACACACTATAGCTGAGAAGACTACTTTTAAAATAACCCCTATTTACTAAGTTAAATGCTCCTTAGTAAGAAAAATTATCCAGTGGCTTAAAAAAAAAGCAAAAACAATTAATCTGTAAAAAAGACACCTCTATTTTTTTCTTCCCACAGATGCCTCCAAACTTTGAAATAAAGTAGCTCTGTTTTGTTGATTCTGGGTTTACCAGTTCCTTTCTTTTTATCTGTTGTTTATCCAGTTACTTCCACCTGGCTCCTCCAGTTTCCCCTTCACTCACCCAGAAATACAAAAGGCCCAGGGTGTCTTGTTTACTTTCTTGGCCACCCTTCCATTTAATAACATTGCTGTCCTTCAAGGCAGTTTATCTCTCTCCGTGTCCTTCTAGTCAAATCAAATAATGCATTCAAGTTACAATTTTCTGGATCAAGGACACATTCACTTTCACCTAAATTCATTTGAAGGAGGTAGGCTGGCATAGCCATGGTCACGGTGGCCCCAATCCAAAACAGCTCTGTCTGCTGGTGCTTGGGAGGACTCGATGCAGCTTACTGAGGTCATGGAACCTCCTTGGACTCTTTGACTTGCAGGATCTGCACATTGCCTGGCCAGTGGCACTGACAAGAATAGTGGGGGAGGCCTGATCATTGGATTTTATGTTATCTTCTGATGTTACCTATCTCCCTAAACCCCTGCTTTTCTCTCCATCATAATTGTTTCATTCCCTTTCAGTAGTCCACTTTGGATCTCTAGTTAATTTATTAAAATCCTGAAATCCCTTTTGCATTTACTGTTAGCCTGGCCAACCTCTTGGGAGTGACATGTTTACTATTGAATACGAGAAAGTACTCTGTCTTATTTCATCCTCCAGAGAGTATCTCCTATAAATTACAAAGAAAAGGCCTCTAGTTGTAACATTATGGGATTTGGTGGGATAAGTTCAGCTCCAGCTTTCACAACATGATATTTAGCAGCTACAAAGCAAAGGAAGACAAAGCTGCCAGGTTATCCCCAGAAAATCCCAAGACGCATATTTTTTAACATTTGCATTCTTATTTACATAAATTTGTATGTTCCATTCAAAAGGCACTGACTCCAATTATGTAAAGTAAAATACTCAACTCTTTATCTGAGAGGGGATACTCATATATTATAGGCCAGTTTTCCTGCTGCCCAGGGTGATTTATCTCGCTTCTCTTTCTAGGTTCTGAGAGTTTCCCTCTTTTATGACTACCTCTCCAAGGAAATGCTGGTTCCCAATTCAGCTGGGGCATCATAGTCTAGGCAGTGAAAGTCTTGTCTGGATCCAGCTCAGCCTTACACCACAAAGAAGCTTCTTGATAGTAAGGAAAACAGTTTGGACTTTGAGCTGATTAATGTGAATTTCTTGCTTTAAATGCTGCCTTCCCGTGGCCTCTATTATTGAAGATTAACTCTGCTTATATCCCAATGTCATTTTTCCCTCGGGTGGATGGATATCAGAGTGATCACAAAATAAATTCATTGGAGTAATTTATAGCAAGTGTATGAAGCCCAGAAACCAGAACTATGAGAAAAGAACACAAGTGACCTTTGGGAGTGATCTCACTCAACCCAACACTGTCCTGGTGACAACAGACAGAAGGCCTACCTGCTAACTGCCCCTGTGGAGAGGAAGCCGGAGATTCCGGATCGCAGGGAGAGAGAATATCATCAAACCAAGAGTGGTCATACTGAGCTCCATTCACTTCTATCCTCTAAAAAGCATTCCAAAAAATCACTTCCTAACACCTCTCTACTGGGCTTCCTGTTCATCAGGCCTAGGAAGCCACTGGGTAAACTTAGGCCCATCTTTTGGATTGAAATGAACTTAGTCAAAAGAGACCCTCAGATGTTTCTGGACTGCTGACCTCAGCCTTTGGGATGACTTTGCTCCCTCTCCAGGGGCAAAGTAGTAGTCTATTTAGAGGCTAAATAAACAAAGTCAAACACTACAGAGCTTGGGGGGACAGCAGTGGGGTCAAGCAGTGAATGCTGGAACAGTTGCCAACATGCCTTGTGACGTTCAGGGAATGTTTTGTTTGTGGGTTGGCCAGTTTCATCTTTGAGCCAAATGATCAGAAAGGAAGTGCAGACCCTCTCTGAACACAAAGTACAGAGGCAGTCCTGGGAAGCATGGGTGATTTTCCTGCTATGCTGGCAAGATCAGCCCTGCTGACAGTGCACTTCCCCACAAGCTTCACCCCACCTGGGCAGGACTTGCAGCAAGGCAAAATCACTAGGAATTAGCTGGGTGTCTCTCTTTCTCTCCTCCTCCTCCTCCTCCTCCTCCTCCTCCTCCTCCTCCTCCTCCTCCTCCTCCCTCCTCCTCCTCCTCCTCCTTCTTTCTTCTTCTTCTTCTTCTTCTTCTTCTTCTTCTTCTTCTTCTTCTTCTTCTTCTTCTTCTTCTTCTTCTTCTTCTCTCTCTCTCTCTCTCTCTCTCTCTCTCTCTCTCTCTCATACTGGGGATTCAATTCAGGGGCATTCTGCTTACTAACTATACCTCCAGCCTTTAAATTTTGAAACAGGTTCTCACTAAATTGCTGAGGGTCTTGTGAAGTTGCCGAGACTGGCCTCAAACCTGTGATCCTCCTATCTCAGAATCCCAAGCACTGAGATTTACAAGCATGTGCCAACATGCCTGGCTTACCTTATTTTAAATATTGCAAATCTGGTTCTGCCCACATGTATCTGTAAGCTGGAGAGAGATGCCCTTCTTCAAGAATGCTTGTCTTTGGTTTTGGCTTTTCCAAGGACTATGTCTCATCCCAGGTGTTGGGCAGTGAGTGGTCTGGAGATACATCTCCGTAGTAAAGCACAGGAAAGGCAATGGGAACCCCAGGAACACTATGCTCCTTCTAGCCAAGGGGTACCTGAAAGTGTCCTGGAGTTATTTGACAGAGTTCTGCTTTTCTTTTTGACATATACCATCTCCTCTTCCCATTTCTAGAGCTAAGTAACCCAGGGAAGTGGTTTCTCTAAACTCACAATTCAGCTTGCCATTTATGTACTCATTCAACTCATTTGAATAACTCATTGAGTGCTTAAATACATAGTGATCAAAATAGGTAAACATTCTCGCTCTTGTGGATTTCTATTAAATAATTTAATCATTGTAACACCCCCATAAGGCAGGTCTATTATGATGTGCTTTGTACAAGGAACGTGATCAAACTCCTACAACCAGTGGACAGCAGAGCTGGGATTTGAACCCAGGCCAGCTGGCCCCAAAGCACACATTCTTCCCATCAGACTCTGCTCTTCCTGGTGGGACTGATGGCTGTAACTGCAGGCTGTAACCGAAGGTTCAGAACAGCAGCAGGGGCAGGTGTACATCTGCAGTTTCTGGAGGTAAAGTCTATAATCCGCAAGATGGTTCAAATGACCAAATGACAGATATTTTAAAACAAAGTATTGTGTTGAATTTCTCACTAAAATTCCAATACCTAAAAGCATCCTTTTTTTTTTTTTTTTTTGGAAGGCAAGGGAAGGTCAGTCAAACTGTTGAGAGACCAGAAGAAAGTGTCATTGGTTTGGAAGCAAAAAGCAGGTGCTAAAACCAGGGAATCACAAATCAAGGACTCTCTGGTTCAACATTTTATACCAATCAAACAGTTCAAACTTGAGGTTACTTAATCCACTTTTATGGCTTATATAAAAGTTTGATTACTTCACCCAAATAACTCAAGACAATACTAATTATAAAAACAACATCCAATTGTCTCAAATCATACTGTTCAACAAAAAGACAGCTCTTACTTGGCCTACTGGCTTCTCAATCAGAGGGCTTGTGAAGCAAACTGGAGTTATGCTGCTGTATACAGAGGGTTTCCATTGCTGCTCCTGCAGTTAAGAAAATAGAAAGAGATTTCAGGGACTTGGCTGGCTTTCTGCTGCAGGGAGTCATTTCCCTGCTCTGCACAATAGCATCTCAAGAACTTCATGGTTGTCATTTTAAACACCTGAGACAGCGTTTTTGCATGGCCACTTCAATCTACAGCCCGTGCAAACCCATTTAACCTTCTACAGAGACATATTAGAAACCAGTTATGACATTTTGAGGAATATATTAAGGCATATCTGAATATTAAAAATATTTTCAACATTATATGTTAAGATATCTTCCTAGAACATAAGCCAGATTAAGAGAACACACACACACACACACACACACACACACACACACACACACACACTTTTTTCTAAGCCAGGTACAGTGGTTCATGCAGGTGCAATTCCAGAGCTTGGGAAATTGAGACAGAGAGATTGTGAGAGTGAGGCCAGCATGCAGTAACTTAGCAAGTCCTTGTTCCAAAATAAAGATCTGGGAGTGTGCCTCAGAGGCAAAATGCCTGTGGGTTCAATTCCAGTACTGAAAAACAACATTTTTCTAATATCTCACTACTTGAAAACAATGACCACAAGTAAACCTCTCGTTTTTAAATCTTTGGTTTTGTACAGGATAATTTCCAAAGTTCTTTACCTACTATTCAAAACCTTCCCCCCAAAAAGTCCTTGTTTATTTTTTAAGACTCTAGTAACTTTTATTTTATCCATCTCATATTAGTATTACTGAATATGACAGAGATGGGCTTCTGGTGGCTAAAGCTCAAACTGGCCCAATAGAACTCTTTGGTTGATTTTTAAAAATTTTTTATTGGTGTATTATAGTTATACATCTCCCCTCACCCCTTGGTACAGGGAATTGAACCCAGGGGCATTTTGCCACTGACCTACATCCCTAGCCCTTTTAAATTTTATCTTGAGATATGGTCTCACTAACATGCCCAGGCTAGCCTTGAACTGGTGACCCTCTTGCCTCAGCCCCCCAAGTTGCTAGGACTACAGGTATGTGCCACTGTGCCTGGCTCCTTGCATATTCTTTTAGCTTTAGCTCAGTCTTTGTCCCACGATTTACCATACACTGCAAGAAACCTTGAACAATATAATTTTTGTGTATGGGAACAGTCTCCCATTTGTTTCCTTATGTTTTGATCCTGGTTCCTAAAATATATGTCTTCAATATCTGCCTGAAAATTTCCATAAGGAGGACTTCAACTAGTCACTTTTGGCTGCAAATGGTCAATATGTGGCTAAAAGCAGGAGTAAGACTTGGCATCCCCGCCTTCATTGTGTATCTGTCTGCTCGACTCTGAGTCACTTTGGAATCTGGGAATGACAGTTCTGCTGGATAAAGGTCTTGTGATGAGTCCAAGCTACCCCGGCCTCAGGCAACAGCAATGGCAATGTTCTTATCCCCAGCAAGGCCAAGCCTGACGAATCCTGAGATACTGATGGAGGAGACCACAGCTGATCAAGATTATCTGCTTGGGCAGCTGTGCAAAACCACCGTGTCTGCAAATATCCAACTCTTGTCCTCATTCCTCTTCCTACCAGTCATTGCCAGCCCCTCAAAGGTAGGGCCAAAGATACTGCCCCTTGTCTTCCTGGTGTAGCTACATGGATCAAAGTTCCATTCCTGTTTTTCTTACCTTTTCTGGTTTTTTTTTTTTTTTTGAGCATTTGGCTGGAGCTGATTTTATATATATATATATATATATTCATATATATATGTTTATATAATATATACATATATAATCATATACATATATGTATATATTATACATATATATGTATAATCAGCTCAGATATATATAACTATATAACTCTAGGAAATATATATATTATATATATTATAGCTTATAAATATATATATATTATAAATATATATTTATATATTATATATAATAGATATATATTAATATATTATATATAATATATATAACTCTAGGAAATATATATATTGAACAATATAATTTTATATATAAAATATACAGTAGCACATACCTGTAGTCCTAGCAACTTGGGGGGCTGAGGCAAGAGGGTCACCAGTTCAAGGCTAGCCTGGGCATGTTAGTGAGACCATATCTCAAGATAAAATTTAAAAGGGCTAGGGATGTAGGTCAGTGGCAAATATATATATATATATATTTCCTAGAGTTAGGCCTCGCTAGGGCTCTGGTAACTTTCCTACCTGTCTTATAAAGTCCAGTTCCAGTCCCCTAAACATTTCACTATTTTCCTCCACCTCTGACTACAGTCAGAGTAAATTTCTCCAAGCACAGAGTTCAATGGTATTACTATTAAGACTACTCGTCATTATCTGCTGGGAATGTGGGCTACTGAGGATGGATCTCACGGTTTGGTTTTCTTGTATCTCACAATCTAGAACAGGTCTTGTACAAAGTAAGTATACTTTTTTTCCCCTTCAATTAAAGCAAACTTCCCTTCTGTTACCTGAATTGTTTTCTGTGTCTACTAATTTTCATAACATTAGTTCCAACTGTCTCCAACCCGAAGCTTCAATTTTCTCACCCTCTCTTTTCAATCTTGTTAGAGGAGGCATCAAGAGACTTGTTTCTGAAAAAAATGCCTTAACTGTATATATCAATAAACTCCATAAAATAAAAATGAACTTTAATAATAGATCAGCAAGTATTGACCCATCTCCATCTCTTGCTGTTTATTAATTGTCTGTGTTTCTTGAAGTAAAAAAAAATTTTTTTTCAGCAATCTTTGCAAAGAAATGGAGTATGACCCTCTGGAATCTCTACTCCTGCTGTTACTAATTATCTCTCCCCCCCTCCCTTCATGGCCAAGTTACTTGTACTCTCCACCACGGTGGCCCTGCCTATAAATGCGGTTTATGTTATTTACACACATCTTGCAAGGTATTTTGAGACTAATTGCAGAGATATCTAAGGCCTAGAAAGGAAGGCAGAATTCCTGGGGAGAGGGCCCTTGCAATTGACCTTCAGGAGAAACTATTCAGAACCCCAACCTTCCTTGTGCCTGGACACAGGGTCTATGGTTGGCTTCTGAGGAATGTGGATTGCTGTCCATTAGGAGTTAAACTGAGATCAGCATCTCATTTCACAGGTCATGGTCCAGCCGACGACCTGTAATTACCATCAAACCCCACTGGAGCAGGTCCCAACCATATTAGTGAGTGCATGAATGAAAGTTCCAAGGATCGAATTACTGACTTCCACCTTCCAGAGATAAAAGGACATTGAATGGCACCAGGAGAAAGGCCAAAATATATCAGCTAGAGACTGCAACTCTTTTTTTTTTTAATGAAAAATAACAGTCACTGTGCTGATAATTGGGAAACATGATTCTGCTTTGAGGAAGTCAATCTGGGAAGCAGGAGATGAAGCTGAAGAACTCTGCCCTTCTCTCCAAGGCTGGTCCTGTTGCTATGGCAACATGTAACTAGTTTCTCAGGGGGTTGTGCTCTCTGATTTTCTTTAGACCAAACATTCCCTTGATATGTTCCCGCTGTGTGGGACACTTAAGACTAAAAAAACCCAGCAGTCGCAAAGCATAGATTGCCTACTATAAATTATTTGTTTGGTGGAAAAATATGTTATGGTTCTGGACCAAAAATAAAAGGGAATTTCTAAAATCATGAGTTTGTATGCAAAACAAAACCTGGGGTAGTGATGGGCATGTAGCTCTTAGTAATCAGTGTTTCCCTCTTTCTTTCTTCATCCTCATTTCAGGCTTTCCCCATAGGGCTTTGTTGTTGTAGTTTGGGTGGCTGGCACTGTTCACTTATAGCTCTTCACTAATTCACCACTGGCTGTATGTGAGGGGTGCAGAGGCTGAGGTTGGACTTGGAACAAGGAGTAGAGTAGAGAAAGAGAAAAGTTCAAGCCTTGGGCAAATTAGCCATCTTCTTTAGATCTCTGAAAAATGAAAGCAATTGCTGCCCTCGTATCTTCTTATGATAACTTCAGAACATGCCATGAAAGCTGCAGAACTTGTCAGAGATCTCCCTAAGAAAGGCACCTGGTATAACTTTTCTAAGATCAGACTCCTAAAAGAAGAGCAAAGAAGTTGGGAATACCTTGAACTATGATTACTACCTTGAGAGTTTATCTTGGTGCTTATAATATAACAGCAACACCTGGCACAAAAGAACAGAAATAATCTAGATTTTTTTGTCTTATTTTGTTTTTTTATATGTATGTGGGGGGTACTGGGGATTGAGTCCAGGGACGTTTTACCTCTGAAATACACCCCCAGAACTTTTTATTTTTTACTTTGAAACATGTTCTCACTAAGTTACCATGCACTGTTTTCAGACTTGAGATCCTCATTTTAACCAACAAACAACTAAGCAAAGAAGAATAAACACTACCTCAAATGTCATTAGCAATCAGAGAGAAGCAAGTGAAAGCTACCCTGAGATTTCACCTACCGCCAACTAGAATGGCCATCATTCAAAACACAAACAACAGAAAATTCTGGTGAGGGTGTGGAAAAATGGGTGTTCTGATAACATTGTTGGTGGGACTGCAAATTAGTACAGCCACTTTGGAAAACTGTATGGAGGAATCTCAGAAGAATGGGAACAAACTTACCATATGATCCAGCAATATCTCTTCTAGTTACCTACCCCAAAGAAAAGAAACCAAACTACCAAACTGATGCATGTGTATCTATGTCCATAGCTGCACAATTCACAATTGCCAAACTATGGAATCAGCCAAGATGTCCATCAAAAGATAAATGGGTTACAAAACTATGAGATATGTACACAATGGAATTTTACTCAGCCATAAAGAAAAACACAATTACATCATTTACAGGGAAATAGATGGAACTGGAGAACATTATGCTAAGTGAGATTAGTCAGTCACAAAAAATAAGAAATCGGATGTTTTCCCTAGTATATGAAAGCTAGGGAGAAAATGGGACATAGGAAGAACTCTAGATAAAGAAGGAGATACTATAGATGAGCAAATAAGGTGACCTGAGGGTATAAGAGGGGGGAAGAGAAAAATTCACCAATGTTCATGATGTATATTAACAACCATATCAAAGTCAATCACTAAGCCAAACATGAGAAGGAAGGAGGGGGAGGGAATGGGGTGGGAATTGGGTAAGGGCTAATTGGGTGATGTGTGCATATGTCTCCACCATCATGTACTCCATTTAGATGTATGGGTATAATGCACCAATAAACAGTTAAAAAATTAAAAAAAACCTTGATATCTTCCTGTCTTAGCTTTCCAAGTATTGGTGTATGTTATTGCACTGGATTGTACTCTAGGTTTTTAAGGAAGAACAGCCAAGGATCATCTGGTAGGCTGTACTAATTGATTGGTGGGATTGGATTTGTCCAAGTGACATGGACTTAAGGGTGCATCCTAGGCAGCCAGATCAATCCTAATAACTCTGAAGGTAAGGCTGTGTCTTCTCTCAGAAATATTGACCTGACACCCCATACAAAGCATGGACACTTATGTCCATGAATGTTCCCACCTTGCTCCCCACATGTCCAGTCTAGAAATAATGTGTTCTGTTGTACTATGGAAGCCAGATCCACCTTACAGGTTTCCATTCCTCTATCCGGTCTCCTTCGATCACTCTGTGTGCTCTGGTAGCAAAGATAGACACGACTCGCATTTGTGGAGCACTTTCAAAAAACCATTAGCAGAGCACTTTCTGCTGCTCACTCTGTTCAAAATCCACCAATTATTTATGGGACCTAAGATGTTGCAGAAACTGTGACCGTTCAAACCCTCAGTGGGAAAGAGAAAGGAGAAAGTTTCTGAAACCAGATGTGATCTGGATAACCACACTGCCCTGGTGCCTGCTCTTTCTGGCCCCCAACCTGGTTGTGAAGACCAGCCAATAGGGATTTGGGCTTGCCCCTCCATCCCAGCCGAAGTCCCTTCCTAGGAATAGTCAGGCGCACAGATGCAGAGGTGGGGTGGCCTTGGGACAGTAGGAGGACAGGGTGGAGGGCGACTAAATGTTGACTCACTCTGCCTTGTCTGGACTTCCTCCCTTTTTCCACACATGAGTACAGTTTTGATGAACTTGAGTACACTGTGCACATGGTTACATTTCCCTCCTTCCTTTTTGCCTATTATCATAGACTTTTAAGCAGCAAGAGAAGGCCATTGGGGAGAACAACTCATAAATACTCTGAATTTTATGTTGTCTAGGCAGAATCTTGTTGGGCGTTAACCTGCTTTGCATTCTCTACCTCCCTCAGTACCCATTTCCCTTAAATTCTCTGCTAAATTTTTTTGCATTTAAATCTCTTCTGGATGTTTTATGTGCTGGTTTTTAAAAATGTCCCCCTTTGCATGTATTTGCCTTCCTCTCTCATGTTTTATACATCTTCTGTACTACCTATGTATACCACAAGACGACCACTGCATAGAACATTCAAATAAGTGCTATTAAAACCCTATGCATTAATGGGACTTCTGAAAGGAGGCCTGGCGCCTCTCTATCCTCGAGGGCCAGCCATGTTCACTGCCAGCCCATGCCCAAAGGCATGTGTGTTTGCTAGATAGAACACCACTGTGCATCATACTCTTGTATCTACTTAGCATCTTGTGTCACATAGTTTCTGTTTTTACAGTCTTTGGATTAATAATATTTAGTAACTTTATAATGTTGGGTCAACAAGGTAGATTGTAATGAATTTCTATCTTGATATTTTAATTATTTCTATTTTTTCCTGAAATTAAAAGTACTTATCTTTCTTGGCCCTTTGAACCCACTTTTTCGAATATATTTCCAGAAAGTAGAACTCCTGGCCCCAAACAATAAACATACAACTCTTGTTATCTACTATTCAATTACTTTAAAAAAAAAAAAAAGAATCGGATTGGTTTACACAGCTACCTTTAATATGTAAGACACATGATGTGCACATGGATGCATGTTATACACCACATATATCAGTTTTTTTGTTTTCTTAACAGCAAACCCATGAGGAAAATACCACCAGTAAAACTTGTATTTATAGATGAAGAAACTAAGGGCCACAAGGGTTAAGCAACTCAGTGTCAGATGACCAATGTTCTTTTTATGGTTTCATTGGCTTCAGGAGCCTGCTGTACCCAGCATGTCCCTGGATTCAATGAGTAATTGCTGACTATGTCTCTGTCCTGTCATTTCTTCAGCTTGTATCACAGTAAAACAATGACTGTGGAGTCAGAAACATGAGATCAAGTGCAGGGTGTGGTGGTGTACCCTTGCAATCCCAGTACTTGGGAGGCAGAGACAAGCAGGATTGCAGGCTCAAAACCCGCCTAAGCAACTCAGTGAGGCCCACATCAACTTAGTGAGGCCCTGTTTCCAAATAAAAAGTAAAATAGGGCTGGGGATATAGCTCAGAGATAGAATGAACCTTAGTTCAATCCCTACACTGCACACACACACACACACACACACACACACACACACACAAGAAAAAATAACACATGAGGTAGAATCCCAACTTGTGACTTAGATCTGAGACCTTAAGTAAACTACTGAACTTGATAAGCCTCAAGTTTTCCATATGTAAAAACGGAATAAAAAATTTTGGTTAGCAAAGAAACTTATTAAGAAAAAGCTACTATTATTTTTTCGTCGTAATGGAAAGTTTCTTATCATCTTTTTTCCTTGGAAACTTTCCAGAATAAAATAGCAGGTATCTATGAGTCCCTGTTATAATTTAATATGTAGACAGCCTCTCTTACTGTCAATCAGCAAGTTATTTCTAGGTACTATAACTTAGTTCTATGCTAAATTTATAAGAATTTAAAAATTATAATTAACAAAAATTAATTATACAAATTCATGAATGTATTTATGACATATACATGTTCATATTATACTTATATGAATTTTATAAGTAATCTGAAAGCTCATAAAGCATTTAAAAAACTATAATAACTAAAGAAGTTATAAAAAATGAACAGATTTAGAAGTTTATCAAATAAGTTTAAATACATGTTTATTTTTAATTTTAAATTAAATTTAATGTTATATCATAACTATAAGTATATAAGTATAGATATATGTAAAATAAAGCATACAACTAAGTTTATAAAATAAATATTTTAAATATTTTAAAATGAATTATGAATTAATCAAATAAGAATGAGTTTATAAAAGTAAATGCTCATAAAATAAGTATGTCTCCCTTTAAGGATATTGTAAATAAGATAATCATAATACAGTGGAAAGCACACTGCTCTCCTAGGATAAAGACCTGGATTTGGAAACTGGCTTGGACACTTAGTGATATGAAACCTTTTGGGGGTTCCACTTCTTTTTTAGCAATAAAAAATTGTGTGTATGTGTGCATGTACATGGCTTTTTAGAAGATTTTGTAACATAATGTACCTGAGAACAATCACCAACATTTGATACATCTCAAAAGAGATGTATACAAATTGCTTGTCTCTTTGTAATGTCACAGCCAAATTGTATACTAGTTATACCACACAACCGTCCATCCACTTGTATGATATGAATTCTAAAGTCCTTAGAAGTTCAGAAAAGATGAGAAGGGAAATGAAAATGGAAAGCCATCTACTAAGACATGAGAAAACACCACACAGGAAGAAATAGAATGCTCCAGAGTTCCCATGTGTCACCAGAGGTCAACTTTATACCCAAAATGATTCCTTGCAAAATGATAAGAATAATGCTCACAGAACAAGGTTATTGGGCAGATTGAGTGAGAATTAACACATGATTCCACAGGAACCCAGGAAAGAAGTTCTCGCCAAGACTTTTAGAGATGGAGGATAAGGGAAATCAAGAAATTTTCACTAGAGTGATGACTCCATTTCTTTCTACATTCTCTCTTTTACATCTCTTACTTGGGCTTAACGAACATTCTTCATTCTTGAAGAATGATATAACACTAAGTTATATCATTGTTATATATTATAGTTATGATATAACATTAAGAAGTCTTAAATCTGTTCTCCACACTATCTGGTCTTTTTAAAAATAAAGCAAAATAAATAGTGATCATCTCAGTTTATCCCCCCCAAAACCAAACACTTCAGAGAGGGCCCATTGGTCTTAGGTACAGACAAAAGTTTTATGTTGGCTTATGAAATGCTTCTTGGTCTTCCTACCCTTCCTGGCTCACATTTCACTGTTTTTCTCCTTCTTCCAGAGTCTGGAAAGTCGTATTTTTTTCCTTCCACAAAAACTTTGACAAGGACAGTTCTCTCTTTCAGAAAGGATGTCTATCTCCATGGACGCCGCACTTTCTAAGAGGATACAATTTCCCCTTTAGTTCGCATCCACTGCGATTTTTACTGAGCCATATTCACCTGCTCCTCCCTTCTCATCCCTCAAAGCATCTCTCCTTTGGTCTGCTCTGATAGCTGCAGTTGATTGGGCACTTGGTTGCACGTGTATCTGTGACTTTTCACCAGAGAGCACATGCTACTCATCTCCATTCCCCCTGGCTGGAACCTCCCAAGCATGGGGGCCATCTCTGCTTTCATCCCTCACTGCATCCTCAAACTGGAGCAATACCAGGCATGTCACAGGCACTCAGCAAGTGTTTCTTGGATAAATTAAGGAAGAGTTAAAAAAAATGGATTCCTAAAATAGGTAAGTCTTAAAAGACAATCAGGAGAGGAGGAAGGGCAAAGGAAATAAGGTAGAGTTTTCCAGGCAGTGGGTAAATACACATACACAGAAAGAAGGCAAACATACTTGAGTAATTGCAAATTATTGGGAAGGTCATACTGTGCATAGGAGGCTGGTAAAATGGGCAGGGCTAAACTATAAAAGGCCTCGAGTATCATGAGGCTATGAAGAGCAAGGAAGTATTTTAGGCAAGGACCATCTCGATCGGCTACATGTTCTACAAGAATTGCTTTGGTATCGTGGTGAAGAATATATGAGAAGAGTTTGTGGGTGGAGACAAGATCCTGGGAGCTAATGCAAGGTGGTGGCATTTGAGGATGTAGAGAAGAGGTCAGGTGGAGGAGAATTAATCTACTGCCCTCATCACCACTAATTGTTGAACAATATAAAGTTTCTTTCAAATGAATTGGCTCTGGGTCTGTGCTTAGTGAACGTCCTCAATCTATCTTTCATTTGTACCCAGATCCATGTTGAGTTAGTACTGTATCTCTGTGGTCCCAATAACAGGACAGAATAGAGGAGACTCTAGAATTCTGGTGAGGAGTGGGTAAAAGAAGGTGGCAGTCAATAGTAAAGGAAAAACAAAAACAGAAAAAAAAAAAACCTGCATGTTGATTGGAGATGTTGAGCCTCATCTTATCTTTTAAAATAAGGTATGCTGCTTCTGTTCCACAACAAAGTAACAAAATGTATACAGGTGGTATGAATAAATAATCAAGATATAAATAAATTATAGCAGAAACCCTTCTGGATGACATTTTGGCAACAGATTACCTTGACGGTAGCTCATTCAGGGCCGGCTCTCTGAATGTATGATCTGTGTGGTAGCATGGGTGCTTGGTATAAAGCTATGTTGTTGCCATTTTTAAATTCTTAATACTCTTAAGCTATATTTAAACTCTGTTATTCAGGGGGTGTCCAATGGGATGACAGAGGATAAACAGAGCGGAGGAGAGGAGCATGGTACGTGTGTCTGTTGCTTCTCTCATCATCATTTGCAAATAATGCCATGTTCCAATGAGCACAAAATTCCAGTGTCCCCCACACACACATGGGAGCTCAGAGAGGCTCAAAGCAAGTACAAAGTGAGTATGTTACAACTACATCTGAATGAGCAGGCACTGACAGCCCCAGCAGATTGTGCTAATCATTTGAACCAGAACTTGCTTCCAATGCAACATAAAGGCAGTCATGTCTTAAGAAACACAAACAACCAAGGAAGCTGACCATATCCTTTCTCTTCATGTTACTTTCCTGTATCAGCCAACCACTTATGCTGAAAACAGTGATGTAGAAAATATAGAAAAGACAGCTCAATCCATAGTCCTTTCCTTTTAGTCCTTCCTCAATCATCAGTAAGGCAAAATGGAAAGTATTGGTAGAATGTGTGTGTGTCAAAATTGGAAAAAAAATCTGGGTGATGATACATATCTGTAATTCTAGTACTTGGGAGGTTGAGACAGGAAGATTGCAGGTTTGAGACCAGCCTCAGCAACTTAGCAAGGCCCTCAGCAACTTGCTGAGACCATCTTTCAAAATAAAAAATAAAATAGGAGCTACTAGGGGTGTAGCTCAGAGGTAGAACACCACTGGGTTTAATCTCCAATGATGCAAAGGAGACGGATGGAAGAAAAATAGTGGAGTTAGTTGTGCAGCGCATCCACCATCCCGGTAAGAATGGAAGGTATACACAAGTCCAAGCAACTACATATAAAGTGTATAATTTCAATGATTCTGCATTTGAATGTTTTTATATTTGTATTTAAAACTGACATCACACAATATAAAATAAATGAAAAAATTCAAACTAATATTTTAAAATTAAATTGTGTTCACTTAGAATGACAACAAATAACAAACACACAAAAACCATGACTTAAGAAACAGAAGAAAAAAAGAGAAAATATTTCCTAATTTTGTCCTGACTTTTGAAAAGAGGGCCCTGCACTCACATTTTGTAAGGGGCCTGGCAGTTAATGAAGCCCACCAGGCTTAAAGGAAAACTTTTCCAGGTACCAAAGCACTGATAAAATTCTGTTGTGCACACCTATTATCCTAGGTACTCAGGAAGTTGAGGCAGGAGGATTGAAGGTTCCCGGTCAACCTCAGCAACTTAGTAAGACCTTATCTAAAAATTAAAAAATCAAAAGGGCTAGAGATGTAGTAGCTTAGCATTAAGGTGCCTCTGGGTCCAATCCCCAACACTGCAAAATAATATAGATAACAGTTCTAAAAAACTGCACTTTATACATTACAGCACTTTTCCCAAATCAAGTACTCAGGTAAAATACAAGTAATAGAGTCAAATTGGATTCTAAAATCACCAAAACCAATCTATTTGAAAACTTTTGAACTTCATGTGGTCCAATCATCTATGAATACTCCAACTCTAGGCTCTTCCTGAACTTTGGAGCCTGAGACTGAGACAAACAGGACTTCTGGTCAAAAGATCGAACAAATTAATATCAATTTTATGTAATTCTGAAATAATAAAAAATGGAAATATTATGCATTCTTTATACTCAAATACAATTGTTACAGACAAATGGGATATGCCTTCTCACATTTTCAGGGCTTTCTCTGTTTTCCAAATAGATGGATTTTGACTATTATGCACTTCTTCCTTATAATGACTCTTGGATTCATTTTTACTAAGTTCTAACAAAGAGCTCTGGACATAGTTATGTAGAACATAGCTTAAACTACCTCCTTCCTCGAAGCTAAAAGATTGCTTGAAATTACTTTGCTATTCCTTAGAAGTATATATAGTAATTTTTTTTAAACAAAATGGGACTTAACTAGCCTTCCTAAAAATGTCTCAGAAATTAAGAGGGCCCAGATGATAGATGATCTTTGAAACAGAGCCATGACCCATAGGTATCATTCTCCCATAGGAAAGGCAGGTGTGATTTTAAGCACAAAGGTTAAGGATACTCTACCCACTGATTGCCTGGGCCTGGACCTTCTTTTACAGGTGAAAGGCATTCTTTCTATGATTAATCATTAACAAAGGCTTAATGTGTAAAATGCTCCTAAGAGAGCTGATATGTTGGTTTCATAATAAGGGGAAATTAGAGAGAATAATCTCTTAAAATTGAGTTTTGATAAGAAATACAGATGAGCAACGCATGACTGCAGGGGTACACTGGGGAACTTCATTTTACATCTCACCTATCACTGGGTTTCAGCCTTGTCTGGTTACATGTCCTACTGCACAGTGATTTATAAAACAAAAGCAGCCCCCCATCTTAATCTCAACTTGAATGGGGCAAAAATAAATAAATGAACGTTCTCCCAAATAGCATGTGCACTGCAGACTCTACCCACAGGAAAGCTGTTCCTGGCTTTTGATTAGGTGGGCTGCCCCTGCCCTGGGCTGGTCCTGAGATCCAGGGGAGGTGTGTCCCCAGTGTTGCAGGGACCCAGGGAGGCATCTGCAGGATGGCTCATGACTTGGCATGCTGTGCTGTTTCTTTTTCAATTGTTCTGCCAGCTGTCACACTGTCTTTCTTAGAAGATGTGATCCACTACCCACACTACATTGAGATTGAAAAGCATGGAATTTTACACTAGAAGATTGGAGTTTGGGACTTTCCTCTTTTTGATTCCTCACAGAGGAAGACAATTAAAAAAAATATATCAGGCATGGTGTCGCACGCTTGTAATCCCAGCATTTGGGAGGCTGAGACAGGAGGATCGCGGTTCGCAGACAGCCTCAGCTACTTAGTGAGGCCCTTTGCAACTTAGTGAGACCCTGTTTCAAAATAAAAGAAAAAAAAATTGGGCAGGGGGTGTAGCTCGGAGGTCGAATGCCTCTGGGTTCCATCCCCAGACCCGAAAAAAGAAAAAAAAATTAAAAATTAAAAAAACAAACACTATATATTTTTCCTGCCCTGTATGCCACATCCCTTTGCTATAAAGAACATCTGGTCTGATACATGATAGAGGTATTTTTGACATTGTCTTTTGTTTTCAAAGCAAGACTCCAAGAGATAAGAGCATAACTTACAAACTAGACCACAGAGTACCATACAAATGTCGGTTTCTCTAGCTCAAAAAATTTATAATTCTATTTATTTTAGTATAGAGGCTGCACTCAAGGACATTTTTATTTCAAATGTTATGATGAAAGATAAAAATAGACATAGGGCATTATTTCAGAACAGAGTCCTCTCTGCTCTGTGTTGTTTAGTGGGCCTGACTTTCCTCACACGTCTCCAAACAAGGCAGCCTGGTGCTTCCTAGAGCTCTCAGTCCAAGAAAGATAGATGCTATCACTCCTGGGGTGAGAAGTCTTCTGCTCAGCAACCTGAGAGATAGTCAAGGCCCTAGCCAAGTGCAAACTCTGACACCTTCTCTCAGATATCACTCCAAAGAAAACCAGTCTTCTGACTTCTTTTTTAAATTTTATTTATTTATTTTTCATATTTTATTTTATTTTATTTTATTTTGGTGGTACTGGGGATGGAACCCAGGGGCCTTCTATCTCCAGGCTACATTCCCAGACCTATTTTATATTTTATTTGGGTGCAGGGTCTCTTAAGTCAGCTCAGGCTGGCTTTGAACCTGTGCAATCCTCCTGTCTCAGCCTCCTAAGCACGGGGATTACAAGCGTGTGCCACAGTACCAGGCTTTTAATTTTATTTTTATGCGGATCATATTGAAAATGGCATACATTCAGACTGTGCTTGGTTCCTTCTCCCATCCATGACTTCCCCTTTCCCCTTCCCAACAATGAGTGTCCAGGTTAACCATGCTACATTCATACTTTTACACATAGCAACCTCAGCCTTCTTCGTCTCCTACCCTTCCCTTTCAACTTTGCTGAGGTTTCCCTTCCATTATCTGGAGTCCCTCTGGTATTCTTAATAGTCACTAGTTTGGGCATATTAGAGAAAACATATGTGCCTTCACTTTCTGTGCTTGGCTGATCTCATCATTTCTAAGCCCATATCTTCCCCTTTCCCTTCTTATACTTCTTATAAATGAAATTATCCAGAACACACACGGTGGGAGCTGCATTCGTATCCTTGACACTGGCGCTGAGGCTCATCGTGCCATCATGGGCGGCTGCAGTCACTAACTCTCACTGTGGTGCAGTACTCCATTCTGCGGCTGTATCACAACTGATCATTTCACTGCTGATGGATGTCTGTGTTGTTTTTAGCTTGGGTAGATTACAAACAATGCTGCTGTGAACATTTTTATCCATGCCTTTTGGTACACATATGTAGATATTTTTCATGGAGTATATAATTGGAGAAAGAATTGCTATATTATAGACTATGCCATACTCAATTTTAGTAGACAATGCGGATAGTTTTCCAAAGTGGCTCTGATAACATGTACTTCACCAAGCATATACATCATCCAGCAATGTCTTCTAACAATTTCTTATACTACTGTTTTTAGCCAGAGCTGGTTTCCATTGCTTACAAATGAGAATTTCATAAGACATGTAAAAACCTTGAAGAGTATCCCAGGTTGAGAATGGCAAGAGAAAAGACCCTGGGGCACTATTATTACCTTGTACTGATGATTTGTGAAGCAGATACTGAGTTCATGTGTTTACACATGCACATCCACATAGATCAAAAGCTGGAACTTGTCTCAGTTAATTATTGTTACTTGCCAATTTTATGCCAGGTGATATATTAGCCAAAGCCCTATGAGGTAGATATGTTTAGAATTTATGTAGGTTAAGAAACTGGCATCTAATACATTGATATAACTTGGCTAAAATCGACTATATATAATGACAAAGCAGGATTTAGAACCCAATATTATCTGGCTCCAAATGCTGTGCTAGTCACCAGACTAGTACAATGGTATTGACTGTGTGTGTGTGTGTGTGTATGTGTGTGTGTGTGTGTATGTGTGTGTGTGTGTGTGTGTGTGTGTGTGTGTGTACACGCTAGGAATTGAACCCCAGGGACATTCTAGAAATTGAACCCCATGGACATTCTGCCTCTAAACTACACCCCGAGCCCTATTTTTTATTTTCTGAAACAGAGTCTCATTAAGTTGCAAAAGGCCACGCTAAATTGCTGAGGCTGGCCACAAGCCTATGATCCTCCTGACTCAGCCTCCCAAATATTAGAATTACAGGCACGTGCAACCACGTGCTGGATATTGACTCTTTAAAGCCAAGAAGTGTTGATTAATTTATGGATAACAGTTGAAACAGATGTTATTAACTCTAAATAATATTAAACACATCAACCATGTTCCATTGTCTATGTACAGCATCTTAGGTAAGATGGTAGATGTGTCATTAGAAATGGAACATTCCAGGGAGTGGCACTCATGACAAATTGTGAATATTTATTGGCAGCTGCTGAGGCTACATTCCACGTGAGCTAAAACCATCCTCTGAGGTAATAATAGTAACTCATATTCATAAAAATATTTTACATCCCTAAATCATTACAAGTCAGAATGTTGACAGGTCATAAAGAGTGATGTTTCTTTTCAACATACACTCGTCTTTTTTTTTTTTTTTTTCAGTACCTGGGATGGAACGCAGGAGCATTCTACCTTCAAGCTATACCCTCAGCCCTATTTTTTATTCTTCTCACTGAGTTGCAAAGGGCCTCACTAAGTAGCTGAGGCTATATGCAAACCGAGAACCTCCTGTCTCAGCCTCCCAAACGCTGGGATTACAAGCATGTGCACCACGCTTGGCTTCAAGTCTTTGTTTTTTTTTTAAGATGCCATTTTTTTCATGGTGCATGTAGAGAATATAATTTTGTTTTCTGTTTTATTCTTAAAGATAAATACTTAATGTAAATTAGCTTATCAAAATACTGTCCTGGTTCTACCCATAAGACTCTTACAGATGGTAATATTGATGTGTTTGGGCTAGTTGGTTGGTGTGGAAATGTGTTTGACCTTGTTGCTGTGGCTTCGGTGTTGATGGAATTTCAATGTTTGATTGACACGAAGTATTACTGGTCCATGGCCCCTGAGAAATGCTTCAGACACTTCATTCAAAGGATCTTTTCCTTGTATCACATTTCTCTCTATTCTCTTAAGTATCTATGATTCTAAAACATTGGTAACATAAAAAGAAAAGTTTACAAATTAGATTTGGCAAACACTAAGGTCATCTGCAAATCATGTAGCTACACCTGAAGTGTCGCATCACATCAAAATATAACACTGGAACCCACCTAAAAATCAGTAGGAATAATCAACCCCTAAGAAAGGACTTCTCTTGGCAAAATAAAAAATAAAAAAGTGTAGAATGAATACAGCAGTAAGAAGAGTTGAAATATTTTCTCTGTGTAGCTTATGTAATTACATTGTTTCCTAAACCAATTCTATTTTGAACACCCCTCTCTAAAAATTACTATTGAGCAGACAAGTTATGGCATCATTTGCTGCCTGCTGCTTATAATTTACAAGTGATTGCCAGATGCAAATTGTGTAATTAATCAGCCTTGAAGTGAACTGATCACAGTGCCCTCTCTCCAGAAACAAAGCTAGTGTTTGGTGTTGATACTATTTTTTTTGCAACATGGGCTGACATGACCATTTGCAGCCACATGCATCCCAGTGTGGCTCCTGTGGTGTCCTGCAGCCTTCAGAATGTGGGCAGCCTGTTCCTGGAGGAACCACAGCAGGTTGAGCCCCGACACCTCGTGTATGGCCCCCTCAGTCATCGTCCCAGTAGGGACGCACTTTCCCATTCATTCTCAAAGAAAGACAGCCTGTCCTAAAGAAGGACAGACACCCAGCAGGTGCAAAGTCCGCTTGTGCAACACCAGAGGAATGCACTCTGCTTGTGATAGCATTCAAGGAACACTCTCCGTATCTGAATGGACAGCTTGTGCTTTCTCAGTGCCTCAACATTTCATTTGTAATTGCAAAATGATGACTTCTGAACCATGAAAATGTCACTGACAGCTAGAGGAAAACCAAGGTAAAATTAAGCTTTGGATGGAGACCAATTAAACTAGGCTCTGAAAAGCCAGGTGTGGTGGTGCCTGCTCCTCATCCCAGCACTTGGGAACTGAGAGAGAAGGATCACAGGTTCAAGGCCAGCCTCAGCAACTTGGTGAAGCTCTCTGCAACTTAGTGAGAACTTGTTTCAAAATAAAAAATTAAAACAGGGCTGTGGGGCATAGCTCAGAGGTAGAATTACCCTGAATTCAAGCCCTAGTATTACAGAAATAAAGACTAAATACATAAATAAGTCAGTCTCTGAAATTTTTGAAAAACTCAGCTATGAAACTCAGCCACTATTGCTGGTTTGGAACCTGGTAATCAGATGTCTTTTTCCCCATGAGGGTTGGCAACTAGGTATTTAGTTTCTCTGAGCCACTGTTTGCCTAGGTCCTTATTCCCAAGTGTTTGATTTCAATGGAATTTCTTCACATAAATGCTTAATAAAAGTAAAAAATACAAATAAAACATGGCAATGTAGCTATTTTGTGTCTCTTTTCTTCTTAACTTTATGATGTGTCCTTTAATATTACAATTGCAAATAAACAATAAGAGAAAAAAAGGCAGAAATTGACCCACCTAATTTATCATTACATCTGGTCTATGTCTGGACTCTACTTGAACTAGCATGATAAGAATTAAGGATTTCTAAGCTGGATATGGTGCTGTACCCCTGTAATCTCAGTACTTGGGAGACGGAGGCAGGAGGATCAAAGTTTTGGGGCCAGCCTCAACATCATAGTAAGATGATCTTTCAAGATAAGAAAAGAAAAAATTGTGAATTGTGTGGCTATAAACATATGTATGCATGCTTTACTTCAATGGACTCAATGCGCAGCCACAGACTTATCAAAGCCAATCACTGTGCTGAGCACAGGAAGGAGGGGAGATGAGAATGCGGGAGGGAACTAGGGGAAGCCTCAATGAATACTGTGTGCATGTGTGCCTCTAGCACCCTACACTTCAACAAGATGTATCATTACAATGCAGAGAATTAAAGCAATAAAGAAAAAAAGGAATTTCTAGAACTAACCACCAAATCAATGGGAGTGTAACAAAAGCCTTATCACAGAATTCATAGAGAAAGAGTTGTTCTACCAACTTTTATCCAGGAGACTCCCCTGCTCTTTGGCTAGCTTTGAACTGTGATCTCTTGTGAAATCTGTTTGTTTTGGCTAGAACTTAGAATCTCGTTAATGTTAGTCTTACCATTAACCAAGAATTCCACTTAATGTAAAACCTTATGATAAACTGAGAAGATTCGCTTCCTTGGTTATTTTCTGAAAATGTCACCCACAGCCTTGAAATGCATTAATTGTGATGATAAAGTGAAAACCTTGCAGCTGCTGTAGGTGGCTTCTTGCTTTCTGCAATGTGTAATGCCTTGATCTATATATCAGTCCAGTACGTGCATGCTGGGTCGGTACACACTCTGAGAAGGACTCTAATTTGAAAACGGGCTACACCCAAAGCAGCTGTAAGCTGTGGCTGTGCCCATTTGCCTCACTCTCCAAAAGTTCAATATGTGTGGTGGGTGTGGGTGTGGGTGTGTGCACAAATAAAAATGACTGGAAAGATTTCAGTCTAACATTTTAATGTTTAACAGTGATTATCTCTGGATCGTAGTGCTGCAGAGGGGCAGGAATGATACCTGTTTTACTCACTGTCTCTGGCACTGGCCATTCCACCTTGTACAAAACATGTGAGAAAAATGAATATATTTTTTGAGTCCTTGAATTCTTGTGTGCGTGTTTGTATTTTCTAAATTGTTTACAATGAACATACATTTCAAATGAAACAGGATATGATTTTTACAATGCTTTATACTCTCACTCGGATGAACCAATTTGTCAACTAGTCTATCCAAAACCACAATTCTTTTTTGATTCAAGAGGAGTGGGAGATGATTAATTATTTCCCTGCACGGCTTGCTCATATGATTGCATCTGCAAACATTTCCCATGAGGAGCGGGAGGACTTAAGAGAATGACACTCCACACAACTCCTGGCAAGCCTGAGTGTTTGGGTCAGTGACTGAGCTGATGGGATGAAATTCCCTTCATAGAAAAAGAAAGAGCTACAGTCTGTTGTCTTCATAAGGCAGAGAGCCTCTGCTTCTCCTGCTTAGCCTAGCCTTCGAGACCAGGTCCCCAAGGACATCTCTGTTCAGAGAGATGGATCCCTCTGGAGTAACTTTTCACCCATAGGAGGTAAAAACTAATTCTCTCTCAACCAAGGAAAGGGAATGAGCACTCCAAGGAGCTGGTACAGATGTAAAGTTCACAAGAGGCCAGATCCTTGACTGAGTGACTGGAGTGAGCCACTGACCACTCCTTGACATCCTACCGCTATTTTTCCTTTAATATATATTGGGGAAAAATTTTTTGCTTTAAGTGTTACTCATCTATGTGTAATAAGAGTCATGCAATTATCTTTATTTAGGTCTAACTTTGTATTTCAAACCTCATTAAACCAAAACGTCAGTGTTGCATCCTCCAAAAGCTCTCTGTGTTACCTCTTAGTAATGGTGCCATAATAGTGGTCACTGGCTACGGTAGAGACTAGTGTGCTTACTAGAGCTGGTTCTCCACTCCTTCCTGGATACCTGGGAGGATGTATCAGCCTCCTTTGAGGTCATATTGGAGAGAGATATGGTCCTGGTAAACAAGCTATGAACAAATGTGAGGAATTATGAGTTATCCTTGTTTTTCTCTTAGAGCAGCAAACCCTGAAGTGATGGTGTCAGAGGGTGAAGACTTTGTTAGCCTAGGTTTCTGAGTGCAACCACATAGTTTCCCTTGCAACCATGTTGAATATGTTGCATGGTAATAAGCCATTGAGATTTTATGAGATAACTTGTTAGCACAGCTTACTATAGCCTATACTGACTAATAAAGCAGTAAACATGTTGAAGACATATTTACCTATGCTCAATAAAAGAGAAAAGATCCCTAAGTGCAGAAATGTATTTATGCCCCTCAGAAATGTATTCATGCCCCATTAATGAGTCCAGAGAACGCTCAGACTATTTTTTGACTTATGAGTGTGATATCTTCTCTTTCTAATGCAAGTAACTCAGGTTATGGAATTATGGAATAACTTGTTATTCCATAAAAGTAATTCAGACTATGGAATAACTCAAGTTATATAATTCACTGATTTATTCAACAAATAATAGGTAAGCAAATTTAAGAGTGAACAAAACAGAGATCACTCTTGCCCTTGCGGAACATAGCTTCCATGGAACTTCAATTCCAGGCACACAATAAAAAATAAGCAGGAAAGTGTTTCAGAAAGTCAACAGCACTATGGAAAAAAATTAAAAATGGGAGGGAGATAAGGAGGTCAAGGATGCAGAAGGGGAGCCACATTCCTGCTCTCGATGACGGCCTGACGCTCAGTCAGTCCTCAGTGAGTGAGCCCAGAGCCTTGGAGCACAGTGTCATCGAATCAAGTCTCAGCTTCCCTCCCGTCCTTGTCTCAGGTCAGTCTAATATATCTCTCTCTATGCAGATGGCCTTGAGGAATTGCCCTGTTTGCTCCTTTGTCCAATAAAGTACGAATGACAGGTACTGACCTGTGAGAAGTAATAGATTCACCTTTGTTAGGGATGTTCTTAGATTCTTTCCCTGATTGCTTCCTGCCTTCTATTCCAAACTGGTCTTTGCTGAGCTCATGAATACTGGTTCCATTTTCCCCCTCACAAGCTCACCTTGACTCTTGGTACTTAACACTGGCTGCAATTTAAACTCCCCAATCAACTCTCAATCCCTGCACAAGGACTTGTCTCAGCTCTGACTCACGGATATCTGTTGGTGTCTGGTCACTCACACCATCTTTATTGTGGTTTGTTGTTGTTGTTGTATGTACTGAGCATTGAACCCAAGGAATTCCACCATTATACCTCTGAGCTACACCCCCAGCCCTTTTTCTATTTTATTTTGAAACAGGGTCTCACTAAGTTGCTCAGTCTGGCCTCCATGCATCTTTTAAAGGAACTTTTTTCACATTTAGCCTCTGATATCTAGGCAACTCCATTTTAAATGGCACAGTCCCTTTTCTTTTTTTTCCCTCCTCCAACTCTCATCCAGGCTTTAGGTAATTAAGCTAATGGTTGGCATCTGAGCCAAGCTAATCCTTTGGCTTGCGGGTATTAAAAAAAGATGAGCTGGGACGACTAAGTTCTCTGCCTCCTAAATTCAAATTCAGTCATGCAGACAGACCATATCAGTTGGTGAAATAAACTGAAGCTAAAAAGGAAAGAAAGAAAAACAAACAAACAAAAGCATCACAATGCAGAGCTGGATGCATGGCAAGCCAAAGGCATGTGTAATCTAAAATTATGAGGCAGCCAGGCATGGTGGCACACGCTTATATTCCCAGTTCTTGGGGAACTGAGACAGGAGGATTGCAGGTTCACAGCCAGCCTCAGATACTTAGTGAGGCCCTCCACAACATAGTGAGACCCTGTTTCAAAATTAAAAAATAAAATAAAATAGAGCTGGGGGTGTAGCCCAGAGATAGTCTGCCCCTGGGTTTAATCCCCAGCACCAAAAATAAAAAAATTATGAGGTAGTATGAACTATTAGTAAGCATAAAAAGTTTTAGAGTTAAGAAGAGGTAGGCTCAGAAAGAGAAAGAGGGAGGGAAAGAGGGAGGGAAAGAGAGAGAAGAAAGAGAGAAGAGAGAGAGAAGAGAGGAGAAGAGAAGACCAGTATACTTTATCATTCCCTGAAGTTGTATCAGGAGAGCTTTCTAGCTTTAATTCTAATTATATCCCCCCTACAGAGTGTGTGTGTGTGTGTGTTTGTGTGTGTGTGTGTGTGTGTGTGTGTGTGTGTGTATAACACTATTATCTCAAGTTGCCTTAGATGGCACCTCTTCTTTGCAACTATAAGAGTCCAGAGGACCAGACTCTCCTGGTTCTGTTTCCTTTCAGCTTCACTTCTCCACCCATTTGTTTCTTGAGCAAGCCAGAGGAGACTCTGATGATAACTGTGAGGGTACCAGGACCCAAAAAAGACCTTTACTATAACCATCAACTGAGGGCCACAAGACACATGGTAATAATACAGATTCTCAAAGCACAAGGAGTATTGAGAATGGCGACACACTCCCACAGCCACAGGTGAGGATGAGCCGGGGCTACCCACAGTCTCTAAGATCCTTACCCTCAGCGTACCCCATAGCGCCCTATGGCCAGGCCTCTAGCCTTAGTGTCTGTTTTGCACTTGGAGACTCCTTGAGACCCAGTACTCCACCCTGAATCCAGTCTTAGTCGGCCTAAGACTTGCCCATGTCCCTGCCCTGAAGCTGGACCTTGAACCCTGCTGTTCTTCCTCCTCAGCTTCCAATTACTAGAGTCCACCCAGAAAGCCTAGTTGCTCACATCAGCTTGGGCAAATATTAACTGGGAAAGAAGGACTTCTACCTCAGAGCCTGTGTACTTGATGTTCTTTTTGTCTGGAACTCTTTAGTTGTTGTTCTCTCGCCTATTCAGCAAATGATAGAGTCAAAAGAAACAGCCAGGGCAGCATCCCTAAGTGCTTTCTCTGAAGTGTTCACTCTCTTGCTTCATTCAGGTCTCTGTTTAGCTGTCACCATCACAGAAGCATATGGGATGATGATATAGAAAATGACAACTCGACCATCACTCTCTAGCTCTCTTTATTCTTTGTCATGGCACTCTTGTCATCTGTCAATTTTGTAGTTTTTTTTTTTTAATGATCTGACTGTCACCCCAGTGGAAGATGAGCTGCATAAGAGAGAGAGAGACATTGTCAGAGTCACTGCTGTAGCTCCAGTGCCTGGGACAGTGACTGGCACAAAGTAAGGCACTCAGTAAGTCTGTTGTGTGAAAGACTGAAGTCCAGGAAAGATTCCATAGAAATAAATCGTGTGCTGGGTCATAAAGGGTTGTTCATATGAATGCAAAATAGGAAAGGCATTCTAAGGCATTCAAAGACCATTAGCTAAAGCTTGCAAGTAAGAAACACAATATTAAAGAAAGCCACAAGAGATAGAGCAAGTTTTTGTAGCCATAAGGTAGCTGAGTAACTAAAGGTGAGGCTAACTAGAGAAGCCGGATTATGAAGAATCTTATATGCCATGCTTTAAGGTGAGATCAGTTTCCATTGAAAGTTTCTGACCATATGTTTCGACTTTATGGTAGGTAGAATTCTAAGATTCTTAGAGTCCCAGCCCATTGTGTAGATATATCTTCTCTCAGTTTTAAACACTAATTTGTTTTTATTTCTTTGAAGGGATTTTGCAGATGTGATTAAGGTCTCAAGCCAGTTGATTTTGAGGAAGGGAGATAATCCTTAGTGAGCCTGACCAGGCAATCCCCTAAAAGAACTGACTTCTTCTTGGTAAAGAGATTCACAGCAGAAGATAATCGGATATGAGGAATATTATGGAGGGGGCCATGTATCAAGTTGCTGGAGTCCACCTGTAGGAATGAGAGTGGCCCCAGGCAACCAGCCATTGGGGAAACAGAAACCTCAGCACTACAACAGGAAGGAACTGGAGTCAGCCAGCAGCCAGGATAAGCCAGGAGGAGAGAGACTACAATTTCAGATGAGAACAGTCAACCAACATTCCAGCCTGGTGAGACCCTGAGCAGAGTAGCTCCTCCATCCCTACAGAAATGTGTGCTAATAAATGGGTGTTGTTTTATGCCACTGTTTGTAATAATTTGATACCATGGAAAACAAATACAGGATTCTGCTAGACTATATGGAAAATTGCTTGCAGAGGGTTAAAATCAGAGACAGGAAGAAGGTTGCCCTAGCCATCCAGACAAGGGATGAATGCCTGGAATGGCAATGGTCCGGTGCATCTGAAATTTATTGGAACCTTCCTGCTGAGCACACCACAGCCTTGAACTCTGTGCCTGTAGGAGGGAACTATTTCCTATGGATAGCAGCTCCCTTGAGCACCAGTAGGTCCATTTCCAGTTTTTCCATCTTCCTGCCAACATCCTGTACTGGGCACCAGCAAGTTTCCTGTCCAAGCCCCCTGAGTTATGAAACTAAGCTATGCATCTTACTAATACCTTCCTTTTGGAGATACAGACACATGTGGTAGTTCTGAATCCTGTCAGTCCATAACAATGGCCTAGGGACCTTTAAAAAATAAAATCTCCAGCTCAGCCCTTTAGTGATTCTCATTCAACTGGGTGGCAGGCATTGTTGATTTGTTTAACTTTTCCAGTGATTCTAATGTAAAGTCTTAGCTGAAAATAGCTTAAATGCAGATTCAATTTGAAGGCACAGGATTTTTTAAAGTGCTGTTTATAGAAATGATATTTTCCTCTTTTTATGTGGTACTAGGGATTGAACCCAGGACATTCTACCTCCAAACTATATCCCTAGCCCTATTCTTTTTTTTTTTTTTTTGAAACAAGGTCTTGCTAAGTTAGTGAAGGCCTCACAAAATTGCTGAGACTGGCCTCAAACCTATGATCCTCCGGTCTCAGCTTCCCAAATACTGGGATTATAGACTGGTGCTACCACACATAGCTTTCTTCCTCTTTTCTTCCATCTTTCAATTATCTATAAAGAAACTATCCAGCTGGATGTGGTGGCACACACCCATAACCTCAGTGCTTGGGAAGCCAAGACAAGAGGATTGCATATTCAAAGCTAGTTTTAGCAACTTAGTGAAACTCTCAGCAATTTAGTGAGAACCTATTTACAAATAAAAAATTAAAGGGCTCTGAAAGTAGAGCTCAAATTTAGAACCCCCCTGGGTTAAATCACCAGTACAAAAACAAAACACAAATCTGATAATGGGTTAAATGCACTGCCTCTTCATCACGGTCACTGCAGACCAAGTTTCATCTCATATTCCAATTCCTGTGTTTTCCCCACCAACTCTATTCCTTAAGGATCTAAAAGGAACATATCTACTTCTCTTTAGATCATACACCACCTATTGATTACCAACTTTATTCTAGATACTGTCAAAATGTGTCTGACTTCATTTCATCCTCCATTGATGCCATGTGGAAAGAATAACTTCATGGTGATAAAACTGAGGGTCAGAACGGTTTAAAAAAAAGGAAAAAAATTAGCACAGTTAACAAATAATAGATGATAAATTCAAAATATATGTACCACTCTCCCGATCCCACTCCAGCATTCTGAACTGTAATCACTTGATCCCAGTGACAGAAAACCTTTTTAAATATTTTATTGGTACATTGTAATCATATATCATTGTGTGTGTGTGTGTGTGTGTGTGTGTGTGTGTGTGTGTGTGTGTGTGTTACTGGGGAGAGAACCTAGGGGCATCCACCTCCAATCTATACACCCAGCCCTGTTTTTAATTCTTTATTTTGAAACAAGTTCTCACTAAATTGCAGAGGGCCTTGCTAAGTAGCTGAGGCTGTCCACAAACCACAATCCTCCTGTCTCAGCCTCCCAAGTCCTAGGATTACAAACCTGTGCCACCACAGCCTTGATGAAGTTCAGGGTGATAGGAAACTTTTAGCAAAAGCAGAATGTCCCCGGGGGAGGGGGTAACACTCTTGAGCCCAAATAAAAATAATAAAGACAATTCCCACCATTTCTTCAAGTTTCTACCCCACCACTTGGAATGCTCAAGTAAATTCTTCACAAATTCAAAGCTCTCATTTGCTGAGTAAAGTGATATGCTGCACTTGATGAGAAAGCTCCCAATGGCCATGTGCAGGGCACCAAAGGCAGTGACCCTGCTAGGTAGGACACTATGTTCCAAAAAACATGTAAAATAATAAATATGAGTGAGAAACACAAGGCACCTATGCCTCAGAAAGTCACGATCGCTCTAGGAGGTGGGTAATTTCCTATTTTCTATCTCCTTTTTTTGTTTTGATTTGTTTTTGTTTTGCCTACCTACCCTACCCTCATGTATTAGTACCCAGCCTCACTCCACCAAAGTTTATTTGGCCCCAAAACTCTCCCCTTACTGTTGCTGTATTCATTTATTTATAATTGCTGTATTCATTTATTTATAAATTAAACATTTTTATTAGCTACCTATAAGTTGTTCTTGGCAACAGAAAGATAAGAACTCTTCCCCCTTTGTCCTCAAGCACCTTGCATCTAGGTTAAAAATTAATTGATGAGTTTTATCCTATAACTTAAGTATTACAATAGAAGGATAAAGCAAGTTCACTTCTGCTGCATCTTGAGAAACATCTCTTCCTGGTTCCACTTTGATTGAAAACAGTCTATATCTAGCCATTGCTGCATCATGGAAAGCCACACAATCTGTCTAGAAACCTCATGTATAATAATGAAGAGAAATATATAGAGAAAATGTCAATGGGGGAAGACTAGCTTCACCATTGTGGACTATGGGTAGCATCCTGAGCATTCATTCCTTAAATCTTGGAGACATTTTTGACAATGATAATGGGTGGCATTAAGAATTATCCTGGGACAAGAGTCATAAGCCCCAATCCTTCCAAGAATATTGGGGTATATGGTCACCCTCATAAGGAACTAAGGAGACTTTCTTCCCACTAACTTGGCTTCTCAGAAAGTCAGTGACATTCATGTAGCCCTTTGACACTCAGTCCTGTGACATCCCTAAAAGTGCCTCCATCCACACCATCTGCACCATTGCAAGCATGATCCCCCAGTCTTATGAGTTTGCTGTGTCAATACAGAACATTTCCACCACCCATGCCTTCCTATGGGCCTCCCAGATCCTCACTTTCACTTGAGGTCAGTTCTGCCCAGGAATTTGATCTTTTGGGTCCTTTGTCTCTGCAGCCCAGCTCTGAAACTATCGCTACTGGGTCTCTGAAAGTCCTAGCATGACAGTAGAATCAGGCCCTGTTGCTTTGCAGAAACAAAGATACAGGGTCCCTGGAGCTGGCTGGTGGGTTAGGAGCAGTGGCTTACACTTTCCTATTAGTGAGGATCCTCCTGGGCACCGCAGAATACAATTTAAGGGAGTAATGAGGGAGCCCTGTCGTGTTCACCACACGCAGGCTTTATCAGTGCAAAATTTCACTCGGCAGATGAACACAGACAGATGCACATTTTCTTCGCCAATGAAATATTCAACATGACAGGTGCATCACCCATCAGGAAAAGCTGCATACAAATGTGTGCGTAACCCATGAGGTCTTCCTCACTCCGCTCCTCCTACTGGGTGGATTCTGGGAGCTGATATTCCTTCTGCATTTCTATGCAGGTATTCAATTCCACAAGTGAGGGCCAACAATATCCTTGGGAAGATAAGTTAAAGGCTTTTGGCTTTAAATTAAGAATCCATTAAGATAATAAAATGTTTTCTTCGAGTTTATTGTTATTTTGCCTAAGGGATATGTGGGGGAATACAGGATAAAAACTATGGAGAGAAAGATTCTTGTCACTATGGAAACCGATTCATTTATTTTTATGGGCTGATTTCTAATTCCTCTTCCTGGGCAAAGCTCCCACTAACTTCTGATGCTAGGAGATTGTATTCACTTAAAAGAAATTTTGCTGCTTGAGGTCACATTTTCTTCTTATTTGGGAAGGAGGGTGGTGGAAAGTAGGGCTCAATAAAGAATCAAGGTGTAGTGAGAATAATTTTTTCAACTGTTTGATAACAACTGGGGTAATGAGGCCATATTCAGAATTCACTACCAGTTCAGGAAAATGCTGCCCTTCAATTGTTAGTAGCTTGGCATCAACTCTTAAAAACTGCAAAACATATAGAGAAAGCATCGTTTAAGAAGCAAAACTCCTGCATGAAATTCTATCTGTTGACTATGTGAAACCTAGAATCAATTTAATTTACATGTTATAATTCTACAGCATTGTTTAGAATCCACAATGTGTTTCATATTGATTATATTATCATTATTTTTATTATAAGTAGCAATAGTAATAGTAGTAGTAATAATACTATGAATTAAACCCATGGGCATTCTATTTCTGAGCTACATCCCAGCCCTATTTTTTTTTTTTGAAACAGGACCTTGCTAAGTTGCTGAAAGTTTCAGCTAAGTTTCTGAGGCTGGCCTTAAAACCGTGATCCTCCTGTCTCAGCTTCCCAAGTACTGGGATTGCAGGCATGTGCTACCATCTATCAATTATTTTTACGTATTCAGTTCTTACTATTTGTAGCATTTATATTATTTAATGGAATGCCAAATTCTACCTCTTGCAAACAATGTTTTTGTAGATAAGCCAATGTTTTACTTTCCCTATTAGTGAAATGGCAGTCATGGTATATGGCAATTCCCAGAAACAATGAGGTTTGTGACTGATTCCTTCTATTACTCTACTGAACTCTGCTGAGATGTTTTAGAGATATTAATAGCACCCTCATGACTTAACTAAGGTGCTTCAAGAATATGTACATATCATACAGTGATATCATGCCTGGTTATTCAATATCTGTGCAATCTGACAAACTATGAGGATGGCCAATGGCAGTTCTTTGTATCAGAATTTGGTCAAGGCTCTGGAATGCAGGATGGAACAGTGCAGGCAGAACTGGTTGAAACATGGATGCACCAATTGATCCATCAAGTCTGACCAAACATCTGCCACTCCCCTTCCAGGAGACTCAGACATTAACCATTAGTCCTGGAAAGCCACTGGAGCCAAGCCAGAGAGATCATGACTCAGAACACTGGGGTTCAAGTTAAGTTCAATGTGTTGTGTTTGTGCATGTGTGTGTAGATGGGCATGGGGGTATGAAAAGGCTGTGGGCGTGGTACCGGTTCTCCTGGGTATGACAAAAGGTTCCCTAGAATGAATCTCCCACCCAATCTCTAGTATAGAGATAAAACTTCTTTAAGATTTGGTTTTAGAATGTCTAAATGTTGTTTCATGTTTCCAAATGTTTGACATCCAGGAGCTATCTGGATGCTTGGCCAGCTTCATTGCATTTGACACAGGTGCCATTCATAGCTTATTTCAGTGCAATTGGCATATAGCCCTTCAGGGGCTACTTACCCTCTATTTGCATACCCCCTACTCAAAGACTCTAAGTGATCTAAGTACAGGATGCGGAGTTGAGTAACAATATGCATACAAGACTAAATAAACCTGGGATGGAAGAATGTATGATGTAATATTGGAAATTCCCAGGTCACATCTTCCAAAGCAGTATGAGAATGTATGTGTGATTGAGGGATTGATTAGAAGCACTGGCATCTCTGAATTAGAAATAAAAGGCAAGGGACATCCATATGATAGAATATGAAATGATCATACCCTAAAATCCTCACTTCAAGACAATAACAATGTGGTAAAGTTTTGTTCAAGGTGCCATATAGGAGACAAAGTAGACATTACCCAGTCCTTGTCCTCAGTGAATTTACAGGATAGTGGAAGATACCGACACGAAAACAATGAATCACTGGACAAAGGAAGAGGGAAGAACAAGCCTAAGGTGATGCTAACATTCTTACTTGAGTGAGTAACTAGAAATACGGAAGGATGAGCAGTTCAAAACTTTTTCAAATACTACTAGGGTAACAACTGTTCACTTGTTCCCACCTCTGCCCCACCAGGGAAACAATATAAAGTCTACTGACTATCCTTCTTTCCCCTTGTCCATTCAAGCAGCCAAACACATGGACATATGTAGAATTATTTGCTATGTTTGCCTTTATAATAATGGGATTTTATACACACACATATATGAGGTTATATGTATATATACACACATTATATATAATTATGTGATATATATACATATTTGAAAGCTGCCTTTTCACTTCAAAATATATCATAGAATATATCTTTCACATTAAAAAGTTGCAAAACAACCATAATTTATTGTCATCCATTCTCCCTTGATGAACATTCAAGTTGTTTCCAGTTTCCCATCACTACCAACAGTGAGCATTCTTATACATATACTCTTATATAAATGTTCATGGAAACCTTGTCAAAAATAACTTGACAATATAGGGAAGAATTTAGCTCTAGGCTTGTATTTAACTCCAATGGTTTATATATCTGCCTTTAGAACAGTACTACACTGTTTCAATTATTGTAGCTTTATATGGTTTGAAATCAGAAAATATATATCTTCTAGCTTTGTTCTTTTTCAAGATCGTTTTGGGTATCTAGAATCCATATTCCATATTAGGATAGATTTTTTTCTGAAAAATAAACATATAAATATATGATAGTTTCACCTAAAAAAACAGAAAAAAAATATCCTCTGGTAAGAAAGAAAGCAAAAAGAAATATTGAAATGTTATCTTTAAGTCATCAAAAGCTTGGTAGCAGACAAATGAAACTGTTATGTGAGATTATCATTTTTAATTTTGGATAAATTGCTATAATACTAGATGTCAACCACTAAGCCAAGCATGGGAAGGAGGGATGGGGAGAGAATGGGGTGGGGATCGGGTGGGGGCTGACTGGGCGATGTGTGAATGTATGTCTACAAAAGTTTGTATCCCACTATGATGTATGAATACAGTGCACCAATAAAATTTTTAAAAAAAGAGTTTCTTTGATTTCAGTAAGAGAAAGCCCAAAAAATGTGATTTTCTGGGTCAAAGGGTGCATTAGTGAGCTTTTCTTCCCTATAATGAGATACCTTCCATAGGATACTTATGAAGAAAAGAGGCTCATTTAGCTCGTAGTTATGGAGGCTCAAAGCCTAGGTGGCATAGTGTAGGCTGTGCTGCAGGGCCCACCCCTTGGCTGTGTCACCTCATGGTGGGTGGCATTTAATTAATGGCAATGGTAGGAGCTCATGTCAGGGAGGGTGGTGACATCTGGAGTCAAGAAGCAGAGAGAACTGGGCAAGGCCAATTTGCTCCTTTCACAAGAATCCTCTTGTGAGAATTACAAGAGGTCACACGAGAAGCAAGCAGTCACACAAAAGGAGCCTACGCTCCAAATAACCTAAGAACCACCTGGTAGATTCCACCTCTAACAGGTTCCATCAATTCCCACTAGTGTACCCTAGGGACCAAGCCTCCAATCGCAGTGAGCCTCTGAGACACACTCAAATCACACCCAAGCTAGAGCAAAGGGTATATGCACTTTAAAACATTCTTTTCATTAAAAAAGGCAAAAGCAATTTATGCCATAAACAAATTCTTACTGATAATGAGCAACTGTGAGCATTAAAGACTTGGGTGTGCAGAGGAAGGAAGAGAATGACATGGAATCTGATTTTTTATTAATGAGATCTAAGATGCCTGCCGGATGTCTCTATGTTGAAACCCAGCAGACAAGGAGACATTCATCTCTGGCACTAAGGATCTTGGTGTGCGTGAGGACAGAGGAAGGGTGGGGGATAGGTCTGGGGAAGCACGTAATCCAGAGAAGGAGTGACAATAGAACTTGAAGTATCTCCCCATCACAGAGCTGCATTGGAAACATTAGATATTTGCAAAGGAGCCTGAAGACGTATCTGAGAGCATGGTGGTGGTAGGGAGCAGCAACCGAGAAAAACAAGAAGAGGCAGTTTCAAGAAGCAGGGTGTGGACGACGGTGCCAAATGTTGGGTGAGATCTTCAATCACAGTAATGTGGGTGTCGCTAGTGTGTCTTATAGTTAGGGCACAGGGAATAGGAGCTCCAACCTCATCTCCTTAAAAAAAAAACAAAACTGCATTTCAGTCAGCTCTAAGAAGCAGGATAATATCAATAAATCAAATACAATAACGTCCTGCAAAAATCATACCAAGGCAATCCGGCTCCTGGGTTCCAGGTCCCACCCAACAGGAAGTTCTCCTGCAAAGCTGTTGGTGAGTTGAAGAATGGTCCTGCTTGAGTCTTAGCTCGTTCCCCCTCCCCCGCCCCTCTCTGTGAAAGAAGTGCTGGCAATCATGGGATAAATCACTCACTGGGCTGAAAAGCAGCCTGTAAATGATCAAATGCTGATTGCATCAGCACTGACAGACACAGACTATGATGCTGAAATCGCCCTCTCATCAGCACAATGCTTGCTTTGCACAATGAAAATAGAGTCCTCACCTGCCCATCATCAAAAGTCCTCTTGATGACAAGTTCTAAATAGGTTTCTGTAGCATGCCATGTAATCATCCACACCATCTCCCATGTGACACTGTCCTGTTTGCCAAGGGGATCCAAGACCGGAAGTGACTCCATCCTAAATGAGATTGCTTATTGCGCACTAAAATGCTTACCCTCCAGGGAGTGCTTACAATCACCCACCTCCACCTGCTCGTTTCTTTGATTTAGTGTTGAATCCTGCTGATGGAGCTGCATATGGAAAGAATGCTTCTGAGGAAAAGAGCCACTTCATGACATAACTAGGCCGCCTCCACAATGCCTGGCTGGAAGAAAGCAAGCTTCACAGCTCTGCCCCGGTAGAATGAGGTGCACACAGGTATCAAATGCTGCTCTGCCGACAGGTGTCTACCAGAGCGGTGTTTGCACAACAGTGATAAAAGCTACCACGGGTATTGCAAATTCGATTTGACTTACAGCAGTCACGCTTGCCTCGGGAGACTGGGAGGATTCAAGCTGCTGGGGGAGGGGGGACACCCAGGCCTTTGCGCTGTCTGAAAATTAGTCTGGATTGGCAAAATGAAATAGCACAGCAGACTGGCAGATAGACGATAATTGCAGCCGGGCGACCAGGGCTGGTCTAGCCCAGAGGAGGAAATTATCATTTTGATTATGTTCGGGAGGACCTATGTAAGAGTACAGGTTTCTTAGTTGAGTGAGATGGAATACTTTCCTGGATAAGAGTAAACAAAGGTAGGTAAATTCTTTGACCCAGAGCATTTCTAATCCTTTCTGCTTGATGAATAGCAGTCCTGAATGTGGAGAAAGGCTTCCCTTTTGTACTGTAGATCATTTAGACCCAGAGCGTGACAGAGGTTTCTGTCCCGTGTTTGTGCTTTGATTAGTAAAAGGCAGGCATCCTCCTCTCCACACACCCACCCCGTCACACCTGAATCTTCTTTTCCTCATGCCTTCTTCAGTCAGGTGGCTCACCCAAGTGACAACGAGTGCCACCTCTGTAAGAATGAGGAAGCGAGAGGCCTGCGCACAGGACAAGCTGGCTCATCACAGGGTGGCCAAGCCTTTGCAAGAGGCAGCCAGCAGCCCTCCAGAATTCAGACAGACCTAAGTTCAAATTCCATCTCAGCCTCTGAGAAGGTGCATGCACTTGGGGGAAGTTACGTAATCTCTCTCTCTCTTTTTTTTTTTTTTCCCCTGATGTGGGAAATACAAAAAAAATATATCAATGCCATAGTATTTGGGTAAGGATTAGAGGGGGAAATAAATGAGCAAATAAATAGACCTTAGCTGGGCATGGTGGTGCATGCGTGTTATCCTGGTACTTGAGAGGCTGAGACAGGAGGATCACAGGTCCTAGACCAGCCTCAGAAACTTAGTGAGAGGCTCAGCAACCTAAAGAGACTCTGTTTCAAAATTTTAAAAGCTTGGGATGTAGGTCAGAGGTAAAATGCTTCTGGTTCAATCTCCAGTACCAAATAAAGAGACCTAAACAGGTACATGTTTAATGTCCCTGGCACTTTGTAGGCACCATGACAATGTGATAGTTATGTGGAGGATCTACACAATGTTATGAAAATGTGCCTGAGTTCATTGACTTTGAAGTCATCAATTAGTTTTCTTTGAGTCTAAATGGCAAAAGCATTATTCAAGTAATGATATTTCTGTATTGGTTTTCTCGTAAATTACACAACTTCTTTTCCCCTATCAAGTAGATCAGAGGGTTTGGGTGTAGTGCAGACCCCATAAGCTAAGGCTGGATTCTAACTTAATTGCACTAAGGTTAGAGAAGGTAATGGATTTGGAAGCCGAGGTTGTCCATAACACTATAGTTTGTCCCCTGCATCCCATAGCTCCTGCTAGGGGACCATAAATACCCTGTATGCTTTCTCATGGAAACCTGTGTGTCCATTTGCCACCAGTGCTGGTCTTCCTACCCAGCTCCAACCAAGTTCCCACTTAGAGCTAGCCTTTCAGAGGGTCCCAATTATGAAGGCTAATTGTGACCAGGGGAAGAGGACTAGGGAATTTCCACAGGACACACTCTTAAAATGGAAAGTACAAAAGTGGAATGGCTACCAGTTTCATTCTCATAGATACCTGTGTAGTTCTGGACCATGCTAAACACCGAGGGCAACATTCTCAACAAGTCACAACCCCTTAGTTTCTAATGAGGGGCACAGACATATAGCATTGTCAATATTTCTACTGATCGAGGAAATAGGGTTCCACAGAGATGAGGCCCCTAACACAAAATAAGTTCCCCAGGAAAGCAAGACTAAAGACTCAGTGAGATTTAGTTAGGCCAGGAGGCTGGGATGAGGGAAGGGCTTTCCTAGCAGAAGAATGGGCATGCATAGTGAGCAAGCCAGCTAGAGAGACAACACAGTCCACTTGGAGGTAGTCAGTATGGCACAGTGGATCCCAGGGAAAGGTGCTGCAGCTCGACAGAACTGGAGTCAGATTCTCCTCCACAGCCCTTGCTGTCCCCTCTGTTTGAATTGGAGCAGGTTTTAACCCCCTAAGGCCCTCAGTTTCATCTCTGTGAAGGGTAGTCTAGTGTCCCTCATAGGGATTTTTATGGAGACAAAATGACCACATATCATTTTCCCTGCTACCAAGTACTCTGTAAATGTGAGTTATTATTATTATTAATGAGAATAACAAGATGAAGGTTGGGTTCAGCTGACAGCAACCAGGCTGTGGAAGGAAGACGGTGCCTAAATATAGAGCTTGGCTGGATCTAAATTGCAGGGGAAGCAGGAAGGGAAATGAACTCCGTAGACCAGGTGATGCTATAATTGAAGGACACCATCTTGGGACTCGTCATTATTACTTATCAGAGTCAAGATGTGTAGATAAGTACATGGCAGCCCACTGAAAAGCACAGAGAAACAATGCAAGGTCAGGTCAATGGATCGCTGTTTCTCAGTGCGGGGGCCTGATTCAGCTTCCAAGTGGGAAAATTCCTTGTTGTGCAGGACTGCCCCTCACATTGCAAGACATTCAGTACCTCTCATCCCACCTACTATATTCCAGCACTACCTCCGTCTTTGTGACAACTTTTCTAAACCTCCTCCAGGTGTACTTCTGTGTAACTTTGAGAACCACTATACATGCATGTTTACACCGTGGATACTTTGAATTTGAAAGCATCACATATTCAAGGAAGGCTGGAAGCTCTTAGCCTAGCAGAAGGTTTAGAGAAGAAGGTATTATTTCAGAGTAGTAGGTTCCCATGAAGGCACCTACATATACATGTAACACACTCAGACTGACAAGCACACAGTTCTTCAAAGGAAATCCCAACTTAAATAAATGGAATTCACATATTTGTATCTTTCTAGCCTATATTCATCCAGAAAGAAAGAATAACTTATAACTTCAGGAGAGCAAGTTCTTGTTTCTGATGTAGGACTAGGCCAGTTCTACATTTCTGGTAGGCACACACAGAGAATAGAGCAGAAGTTGGGGCAAATTATGTAAATAGAATGATTAAAAGTGTCTAATAGAAGTGTCGGCAAATAATCAGACTATTTTATTGAGTTATCCAGGCACTTGTTTCAGAGAAAACAAAACCTACAGCTAATCCCTTACATCATTTCATAAACATGATCCAAGGCTGATCAGATTTTGTTTATCTTTACAGTGTTCTTGCTGGGTTCACTGAAGCCCCATTTCCCCATATGTCCTCCTGGCCTCTCCCTACAAGGGAAATACCATAGCATATGCTACCAAGGAGATAACCATCAAGTCTAGAGGCCAGGGGAGGGATCACTGGACACCAAGTTCCAATCTTGAATCATTTCTGCTGCCTTCTTTGGGTCCAAACACCCTCTGCTCTGTTAGGTCAGCATTCTGAGATCACAACCAGAGCAGCTTGAATTTGAAAATCATCTGGGCCCCTGGGGATACAGATTAACTTTGTTCCAGGGCCTGCTGCCCACCGTCTGCCTCTCCCAGGCTCTCTGCAGACAGAATATCCCATGAAAAGCAGCCCCATATGCTGCCTCACCTTTCAATAGAGAGTGGCCCTGGCTGTCCAGCCTGCCCACCCTGCTGAGCTTCTGCCTCTCATCCCGTAGCTGACCCAAAGGAGGGCCATCAATCCTTCTGTTCCTAACCAATAGCCACATGATGTTTGCCGTTGGAAAGGTTGCTATGTTTTAACCTCAGGGCAAAGAAACAAGGTACACTTTGAAAAGAATTTGGGGATAATAAGGGTAGATCAGAATGCTGCAGTTGTATCAAAAATCCACAGTGATAAAGATAAAGAAAGAATTAAGCACAGTGCCCTAGAGAAAAACCCTACTGTCTGTCCTGCCCAGGAAATAATGCCCAAAAGGAAAGGTGTGAGTGTAAACAGATGAGTGTGCAGAGCAGCTGTGACCCCAGGCCAGGTCTTCACAGCTTGCTTGCTTGCTCTTCTTTTTTAGAAAAAAAAAATTAAATGACAATAATTTTCTTACCACAATTTTTTTTTCTGTGTGAAATAGAGATTGTGTAGAATAGAGTCTAAATCAGATCCATTTTTATAGCGTAATGATAATTTAAGATGTTTTAATGACATAAAGTAAATATGATAAAAGATAGTAGTAACAGCATGTCATAGAAAACTTCCCACTCTTGGACTATTTTCTTATTCAAAAGATAGGACAGCTTGAGTTTCAACATATAAATTTTTGACAAGGGCGCCAAAACAATTCTATCAGGAAAGAATAGTGTTTTCAACATATCCCTGTGCAAAAAGATGAAGCTGGTCCCTTTCTCACATGACAGATAAAAATTGACCCCAAGCTGAGTGTGGTGGCGCACGCTTGTAATCCCAGCATTTGGGAGGCTGAGACAGGAGGATCGCGGTTCACAGACAGCCTCAGCTACTTAGTGAGACCCTTTGCAACTCATTTAGACCCTGTTTCAAAATAAAGAATAAAAAAATAGGGCTGAGGGTACAGCTCGGAGGTAGAATGTCCCTGGGTTTCATCCCCAGTACCGAAAAAAAAAAAAATTGATCTTAGGTGTAAATGTAAAAATTGAAACTTTAAACCTCTCTAAAAGAACCAAGGAATAAATTTTCATGACCTTGCATTAAGCAAAGTCTTCTCGGATAAAACATCCAAACAAAAGAAAAAACGTTTAAATTGTACTTTACCCAAATTAAAAATTTTTGTGTTTCTAAAAATACCTTCTACAAAGTGTAAATATTTGCACATTACATGTCTGATAATAGATTTGTATTCAGAATACATAAAAATTCGTAGAATTCAATTATTTGAATCATAGATGACAACCTAATTAAAATGGACTTAGAATTTGAACATTTATTTTTTCAGATATACAAATGGACAAAGACATGAAAAGATACTCCACATCATTAGTTACTAGAAAAATGCAAATAAAAACCACAGTAAGGTATATCACCTTACTTATGTACCAGGATGCCTGTAACCAAACACAAAAATAATAATAAGTGGTAACAGGGATGTGGAGAAATTGGGATAGAAGCTGTAGAAAACAAAATGTTAAGCAGAGTTATCATATAACCCCACAATTCCACTCCTAAAGAAATGAAAATGTATGTCTATACAAAAACTTCAATGTGAAGAGCAAGTAGCTTTAAAAATATATTTGTTTGTTTATTTGTTTGTTTGTTTGTTTGTTTTAGCAGTACTGGAGATGGAACCCAGGGGCATTCTACCTCTGAGCTACATCCCCAGCCCTATTTTTTAATTCTTTATTATTTTGAAACAGGGTCTCACTGAGTTGCAAAAGGCCTATAAGTAGCCAATGTTGTCTGAGGACCAAGATCCTCCTGTCTCAGCCTCCCAAATGCTAGGATTACAAGTATGCATCACCACACCAGGCTCATAGTTAATTGATTTTAATTGACAAATTCCACAAAAAACACGTGCACAAATATTCATAGTAGTAGTATTCATAACAGCCAAAATTGAGTAATATCTCAGCTGAAGAATTAATATGAAAAATGTGATATATAATGGGTGAATGAGAGAGAGAAAGAAAATGAGAGAGAGAATGAGAGAGCGCGAGCGTGAGCTGGGAAAATTGGAAGTGACTGCTTATGGGTACAGGGTCTTAGCTTGAAGATATAGGTAGCTAACGAGCAGGCATCAATGGTAATTTACACAATCTGTGTGGAAGAGTATACAGGTTGGTGAAATACAAATTGTAACTTTAAGGGGACTCTACGCTGACTGCCATGCCTGTCAATGCTCAGTCCCTGCCCGGCTGCCCTTCTCTGCCTTGCCTAGTGATGGCTGCCACCCCATTCCTGAAGGGACTGCACTTGTGTACAGGGAAAGGCAGGGTTGGACCTAGCATCTCAGGACAGGTCACTCTACTGGGGCATCTGGCATGTTTGGGGTGGGTGCAGTGGGAAGGCTGGGAAAGGATGGGATGGGAAGTAGGGAGGAAGGACAGTAGGTAAGCATCTCACACACCTGGTTTCAGGGATCCAGGACATGATTTGGAGGTTGCTATACTTTTGGGAAACCAGCCACTGCAAGTTGAGGCAACAGACACCTGAGAAGGGAAGATTCACTCACCATCCCTACTTCTAACCCATGGCAAGGGTGCAGCCTATTGGTGGGTCTGGCATACAGAATGAGAGGGAACCTGACGCTGATAGTCAGTGGGCTGATATTCAGGGTGGGATCCCTGGTCACTTGTGGGCTCTGCACTTGCCCTTCATCCTCATGCCACAAGATTACAACACAGAATAAAAATCAAACAAAAGAGCTGTGATGAGAGAGAGATGGGGTATAAGAGAGAGAGAGAGAGAGAGAGAGAGAGAGAGAGAGAGAGAGAGAGAGAGAGAAGAGATAGATAGCACAAGCACATGAAAGAAAGTAAGAATGTCATAAGCATTTCAAATATTAGTACTTTTTGGTACTTTTCCCCTACATTTTGAATACAGGGCCTGTGCATTTTTCTGCTCAAAGAGACTATCATCTTGCAGGCTGTGTATGACACAACTCTGGGAGTGTCATAGATTATGGTATGGACATGCCTGAAGTTGCATGATGAACAAGAACAAATGCGACAGTCCCCACCACAGTGACTCTGCGTCAGGGTTAACTCAAGTTCTCTAGTAGGACTCCAGCTGGGAGAATCAGGAGTGTGAAGTCTTCTTCCATTCATAAGTCTACTTCTAGGGTAGACTTAACTATTCTAAAGGGAAATAAGAGGATTAGGCAATAAATGATCTTGGGCAGGACATCTGAGAGAGAGAGAGTTTTCCAAAAATGATGAAGATTTTCTGTCTTCATAGCTAGTTCTATTTGATAGCACCAGTTTCTCTGGGCCCCTCCCTTGTTCCCTAGCCACTAGTATCAATTATAGACATGAAACAGGTAGGTAATATATTTAGTGCTTACTATGAGCCATGTACTCTATGAAAAAGGGGTCAGTGCGTGGGACATGTAAACCAGCTAAGTGAACATGATTAAACTCAGTTTCTTTGTCTACAAAATAGAGAATGTTGGAGCATAATACTGTAATTATGAAGATTAAACATTAAATTAATATATATATATAAATGAGAATAGTGAGAAAATTAGCACTATATCAATATTTTCCTAATGTTAGCTCTCAAAACTCTTTTATTGCCAGTTTTATTTTAAATAAGAAAGCTAGTTTGCATCAGATATTAGGTTTCATTAATTTTTGTCTATATGACAAATAATGTGTTATCATAGCTTAGGAATTAAAAGATTCAAATGACTGTAGCACAAATATAAATACCTAAAACTTTTGGTAAAAATGATTGAAGGTGTTGCTCAGGCAAATCTACAAACTTAAGCTAAGCTCCCCTATGTATTTATATACAAGAAAATGTGTTTCTTTTCAGTCCTATGGAAGTTTTTCCTTTGGATTATGAGAATTGCTTTGCTATACCAGGAACCTTAAAAATAGTTGAAGAGTTAATGGGGGTCTCCCACACAGTAAGAAAAACAATATGAAGACCTTTAACCTAAAGAAAATATGCATGATTTATATATGGCTCTGCCAAATATGTAAAAACAGAAAGAAGAGAGATAGTGGTGGCCTATAACATGATAGCAAGCAAATTATTAGTTCTAATGGAGAGTGTCATAGCAGCTAATATGCTAAATTGTATGCTATGTTTCAGGCTTTGTGCCATGAGGACTTTTCATAATGTTATATATAACCAACTGGGTTGGCTACCTTGTTTCCAGTTAGAAATGCTAATCAGTGAATGGTCCAGGATAAGATTTTGGAAAAACACTGCATCAATATATCTGGGTTATTATACAATGTACTGGCATGTCAATTTTTTATGTAGATTCACACTGCAACTCCAAAACCATTGAAAAGCAGATGAATGCCTTTCTTGACCAGCAAACCCAAATAACCAAGCCTGTGAACAGCGACTAAGCAACTCTGATCACAAACTTGGCATAATAGGCACAGCAAAAGAACTTCAGGTGCGTAGAAGAAAAAGCCACTTATTGCTTTTCATGTTCATGAGGGTGTCTTCTTAGCTTGTGACCTAACTAAATAATCCATCTCAACAACTGAAGCTAGTTTCTCTTGGTCTCCTTTAGGCCAGTTAGGATGATTTTCGATCCCTGACTGGACAGAGACAACCACCCTCGCCAGCCTGAAGCAATGCAGAAGGCAGACTTTTGCCCCTCAGCAACTCTTAAGATTAAGGGATCAAACTCTAATGGAGGGGAGAATGAATGATTCAGGATAGAATAAATAAAATAGGTAGAAAGGAGACATAAGGGAGAACAAGGAAAATGTAACTTTAATATGGAAGCCTGTGACAAGGCCTGTTATACTCAAAAGTTCCTGAGAAATTTACAAGTGACCCTGAAAACTAGACCGTCCTCTGAGAGGGATTTGATGAAAGAGATCACATACACACACAAAAACCAGGAATCTCCTTGGGAACAACCCAAGAGAGCAATCTGGTCAACATTGTTGATTATCCTTGAATAGTTTAGAAGGATACGTGCTGATAAGAGTGCAGGTCAGGACCAGAACACCTTACTTAAATCACCGTGGTGTGACTACTGGGACTAAGGTCATCCTCACATACCTCCTGCTCACACTTCATAAAATTCCTCTGTAAACAAAGAGACTTGTACTTCCAAAGTGCCTCTCTTAATTCTTGGGGTGGCCTGCATTTTTCCTTGAATGTGTATTTTTCCTACTCTCCTGAATAAAGTTCTGTCTATGTCTCAGAATAAAAGTTTGAAAAGCATTGAAATAAAGCAACAAATTTCTCAACTCCACCCCCCTTATCACGACTGGACGAATCTCCTTTATACCTGCTACTTCTGTCTCCACAATTGTAATCTTTCTACTGAGTCTTTTGTTCAGAGAGAATGCCTTTTCCCTTCCTCTGATAACTCAGGTCTTCTAAACTGTCAGACCTTGCCCCATTTCTATCCACTCAGAAGGGCTTCCTTGAACACACTGACCTCTGAACAAATTCTATATCAAAACATCCACTTCAGATCCACATAACATATTCAAGCACATAATATTGTACTGCTTTTATTTCTACCCTCTGCTTTACAAGTATTGATCTAGTCTTTCCATTGGTGGAAAGTATCAGTGCCAAGATATTTTCCTATACACTTCATTATTTCATTGGTGTTCTTTTTTTCTGATTTCCCAGTGACTTGTGTACTTTAAGACTTAATTTGTTCATTTGTCTCCTCTCTCCAAAAGCTCATCTTCCCACCCATGTTCTGGTGTCCTGACTTCTGCCGCTAATCTTACTCCTTCAATATAACCTTCCTTTCACACACACACCCCTCGTGCTGTTACAGCATTTGCCCAGGATTCCTCACCCTTCAATTCAGCAAAAGTCTACTCTATTCATCTTTCAGGGCTTTCTTCCCTTTAAATTCATCTATAATTTCATTTTCATATACTTTTATTGATACATTTTAATTGTGAGATTCAAAGTGATATATTCAGACATGCACACATTACTTGGTGTATTTTGTTCCACATCCCAACCCACTCCCCTTTGTTTACAATTCCTGTCTTGTCAAATAAAACTAATAGTGCCTTTCTTTGTGTTCCTCTTGAACTTTAGTTACACCAGTCACTTACATTCTATCACAATGTAGGAGAGTTGATAGGCCCCTGCTGATCTTAAATAAAAGTCTGGCAAATTTACATGCTACAAAATAGTGGACCATTAAAACATAAAGCAAAACCTCTGACACTATGTTTTCCTAATGAGCCTGACAACAGTATGCTGTTAATACAAAAGGTCATTTTCTCTATTCGCCACATAGCTGGGTGGGGAAACTAGCCTTCGGAAGGCTCCTGACCTGTATACCTGTTTTTGTGTGTGCACATCACACACACAGTTGTGTGCTTGCATCCTTTCAATACCAACTGAATAGAAAGGAGTTGGTAGAAATCCATCACTGATCAAAGATTTAAAAATATTTTTGTATTGACAGAGCAGAGCAGACTTGAAAGTATGATGCCTTAAGCAGGCCTCACAGTTTTCTTTTTTCTTTTTTAATTCCTGATTCAAAATAATTTTGTAATTGCTCACTAAAAAAAAAAAAAAAAAAACACCAAAAGGAGCAGTGACAAATAAGAATTCCACACCCAGGAGCATCTTATCAGCAAGGGATTCCAGATCTCTCCTCTGAGAAATATACTCTTTTTATAGAGGACTAAAAAGTTAATTGCACATTTCAAAATCAAATTGAGGTGGCATGGTTGCTGCTATAAAAGTAGATGAGCTGAGTTTTCTAATCTTGAAATTGCAATTCTTCCATCTCCATACTAACACATTGTAATAAGGATAATAGGTAAGAGGATAAAGCATATAACATGAGCTTATGATTCTTTGGAGAATCTCCTGATCAGGAATTCAACAGTATATATAATTCAGCAACCAAGTTCCCTTTTATAACTAAGAACTCAGTTTATCAACTGAAAGTCCCCTCAAAAGATCCCAGGTCAGAAATCCAGTTCCTTTTGAATTCCCTTGTCAACATGTGACATCAAGGAACATGCAGATTTGAAGATAGTTCAGATCACATTCCCATCTCAGCCTGGTGAACCTTTTACCCACTTCAGCCACTGTTTATTAAAATTAAAACCTAGGTTTTGTCTCAACAAGCCTTCAAACTGTGTGATTTGTCATGACTTGGGCCATAGTATCTCCCAGAGATTTCTGTGCTGAAGCCAAGATTTCCAATGTAGCAATATTCAGAGGTGGGGTCTTGGGGAAGTGTTTGGATCCTGAGGGTTCTGACCTCATCAATGGATTAATCCATTGAAAGGTTCATATTGAGCAGCATTATTGGAAGTGGTAGGAATGGTTAGGTGGTGGGACCCAGTTGGAGGAAGCTGCTCTCTGGGGGCATGGCCTGGAAGGATATATCTTGTCCCCAGTCTTTACCTTTCTCTCTCTATATATATACTTCCCAGTTGCCATGAGGTGAGTAGCTTTCCTCCACCACATGCTTCTACCACGATGTCCTGCCTCACCACAGGCCCAGAAACAATGGAGCAACCAACTATGGACTGAAACTTCTGAGACTGTGAGCCAAAATTAATCTTTTCTCTTCAAAGTTGATTTCTCTCAAGTATTTTGTCCCAGCAACAAAAAACTGTCTAATAAAACTTGTTTATCTTATTTCTTCATCTTTCACCAGGTTTTTATAGGACAGATTCCTAGTGATACAAACTTATGCATATGAGTTGAGGTAGAGTTATACTGAAGTAGGACATGAAGATGAAGAGGGCAAGGGGTAGGACTCCCAGGAAAGGCAGAGTTTGGATTTGTCTGGGAACTGAGTCCGTCTTAAGCATCTGGAAAGGAGAAAGTGATTCCAGATAGGAAGGATGGCCCAGGAACAGGCAGAGAGAAGCCTGCTACTGTATGATAGGCACAGTCAGTTGCCTGCCATTATGGGCTGAATCATGCCCTTTCCCCAGATTCATAGGTGAAGATCTAATCCTCAGTGTGCGACTATATCTTACTTGTATCTGTAAAGGGATGATTAAGTTGAAACTGTTATATCCCTGTCCATGTCCAAGTCCAATCTGTCTAGTGTCTTTAGAAGAAGATATCAGGGATCTATACACTCAAAGAAAAAATATTGTGAAAATACATTCAGAAGGTGAGTATCCACAAGACAGGGAAAGAAGTCTTGGAAGAAATCAACTCTGCTAGTTACCTGGGTCTTGGGCTTCTATCTTCCAGAAGGCTGGAAAATAAATTTCTATAGTTTAGAATCTGTAGAATCTTGCTATGGTGACTCTAGAAAATGGAAATGCCTTTCAAACAACAATCCCTCCTCCCTTTCCCTACCTAAAGGAGCCCACATCCCACCACAGCCTCCCAATTGCCTTTGCAGCCAGGCCAGGAACAACCACACACAGTTCACCAGGGGTCCTAGGAAGGACAGATTCCTAGTGATACAAACTTATGCATATGAATTGAGGTAAAGATATATTGATACAGGACATGAAGATGAATAGGGCAGGGAGTGGAACTCCCAGGAAAGGCAGGGTTTGGATTTGTCTGGGAACTGAGTTTGTCTTGAAAATATGGAAAGGAGAAAGTGATTCCAGATAGGAAGGATAGCCCAGGAGCAGGCAGAGAGAAGCCTGCTTCATTGTAAATAAGAGGCACAGGGGAAAGTGCATATCTGCACACTGATTTAAGCCTCACGGAATCCCAAGTATCTGCTACATGCTGGCAGCGTCTCTTGAGGAGGTCTTCTCTCAACTCCCAGGCTCAGAGAAGTGGCCCTCCTGAGAGCCCCATTTCACCTAGTGCATGTATTAACAAAGCCCATACCTAATAACATCAGTCTGATTCCTCTTGCCTCCATGAATACAGTACAAGCTCCTGGAGGGCAGGAACTTACATCTCATACACCTCTATATGTCTAACACTAAGCCCAGTAATTGGCGCATACTAGGAACTCAAGAAATATTTACTCAACACTGGCAGGCATATTCAGTTAGCTACCTCAACTGTTACCCACATCTGCCTCTACTTAATCCTAATCTTGAGGCTGGGTAATTTTCCAGGCAAATTCTGAGGAAGAAACCCTTCTTTCTGACTTAAGTCATTTGGCCAGAGAGCTCTGTGAAGAGCTGATGCTCAGAGCTACTGTCTCCATTTGGTGATGATAGGGAAAGCCCAGGAGATGCTCAGGAGTCTGGAGTAAGATCCTTGACATTGAGATGCCAACCCCTTCCCAAAATCACCTCTGTCCAACTCTTTGCTGTATGAGAGAAATAAACTATCATAAAATTTCTTGATACTTAGAGTTTAAAGTATTCCTTCTTAAATTTGAACCTTCTGAAATCAATAAAACCTGGTCCCTAACCTTAAAAAGACCCAAAAGTAAAATAGGGGTTGTCAAAATAAACCTCAGACACCAGATTAAATACAGAACTTATCAAAAATAAGTAATTTTTTAACCATGCCCATTCAATAAGTGGGACATATATTTTAGAAAGAAATATATGTGGTTTATCAGAAATCCAAGTTCAATTGGGTATTCTCTATTTGTATTTGCTAAATCTAGTGACTCTTCATGGAGAGTAAGAAACACCTTCTAAGAGAAGCAGAAAAGATACATCAACCAGAATATCTGATTTAGCAAACAAAACCACTCCCAGGATGAGATAGAACAGTAATAACAACTTGGGCTCCGTAGCCCTTCACAGTGTTCAGAGAACTTTCATAGACATTACTCATTCAGCAAACAGTTGCTGAGCTTCTACCATGTAAACAACACTTAATTCTAACAAGTTATTTGCCCAAGGCAGCACAGCTGGTAAGTATAGGAGTAGAGACCTGAATTATGCTCTTCCAACACACAGTTCAGTGCTAGCTCTTAAGTGTAAAGGATCTGAAACCTTAATGTGCATCAAAATTACTTGCAGAGCTTGTTAAAACATAGATTGTTGGGCTGTGTCTGAGGTAGTGCCCGAGAGTCTGCATTTCTTACAGGTGTACAAATGATACTGGTGCTGCTAGTTGGTAAGGCTATGCACCCCTTCTTTCTATTATTCCAAGCAGCTCTTTTCTAGCAGGACAGAATCAACAAATACCTAACACTTTTTCCAAGGAGAGAAAAACCTACGTGGTATGTTAAACATAGGCATTGTGGCATTGGTTGGAAGAGTAAAGACTTAGAAACAATCTGAATGTTCATTTAGAGAGAATAGGTAAATAAAATGAGCAGTTACTTTTGCAAACACATTAATTGCAAAGACAAATAGCTAAACTCGTTTTTCTTTGAGCTGCGTCATTTGGAGCTCAGAAGTTAGAATAGAAGAAGCAGCTTAGAATGAACATGGTTCTGTGAACATGTTGGTCTCTAATGCCAGGTATAGATGCTGCCCAAAGAAGCTGGGGTGGGGGTTACTAAAGTGCAGGAAGTCATAGTGGGGTGTGCATACATGCACAGTGTGTGTATATGTGCATGTGCATGCAGCATTCTGTTGGATAGTGCAAGGAACTTAAGGGTCCCTACAAAACCGTTCAGAAACTTGGAGTTAGAATTTCTGGGCCCTTCATCTCTAAAATCCAGTTTCTTTCAGGTGATGCAGTTTGATCCTTTGGATGAAGAACCTGGAGATGGCTTCCTTTATCCAGAGTCCACTGCATTCTCCCTCTTTCTTTTCTCCCTTCTTTGCCTCTTTCAAACTCCCACAGCAACCACCTAACAGACAGAAAGATAAAATAGAAACCGAGAGGAACAGCCAATCGCAAGGCAGTCAAGCGTGGCTGCCAAACCCGCAGGCAGGCGCAGGCGGGCGTGGGGCGAGAAGGGGGAACGTGCAGGAGAAGAAAGGGAGCTATTTATTCCCCGAGTCTCTGACTGGTAATTTCACCGTCTACATAAACAGTAGCTGAAAGGACCGAAAACAAATACAATTATACTACAAACTTGGCTCATATTCTTGGGGCCTCCCTCCATGGGTGAGTCCTAAAGGTGTTTTGGGGTCTCCAGCTCTTCCTAACCAACTCCAGTTCCAACCTGTACGCATGCTTATGCGGGAGTCTCACTGTATTCCAGGTCCACCACTACCTCCTGTCTGTCCCAAGAATTTCTTCAGCTATGGACCAATGAAGAATGCTGGGTTTCTTCTTTAAATTCTCAAAACCATTAGTGCTGCAGAAAACTACAAAGATTAATAGAACAACAAACACTAATAGACCTATGATCCAGACAGAGCAACTATTAACATTTGACTGTACTTTTTCCAGGTTTTAATATTTTTGTTTCTATGGAATTAAGTGATAGATAACATCAAACGTCTTTTTAGCCACCTATCCCTTTCTTGTGATCCTTCTCAAGCAACAAATACCATGAATTTTGTGTGAGTCCTTTCATTTCATTTGTAAAAGTTTCACATGCATAACAAGCATCATAAAACAAAACACAATATTATTTTTTGTTTATATAAATGATTCACACTGAGTGTTTTGTTCTTCTCTGTGTTTTCATTTAATATAATATTCTTGGGATCTAACCAGTTGATTTAAATAATCATGTTTAACAGCTCATTTTATTCACACTCCTCTATAAAAAGATACTTGGGTTGTTTATAGTTTTTTTATCCTTACAAATAATGCTACAATATTCATCCTATCACATGCTTTTGTGTACAAACACTGGAGTTTCTATTGGATATACCAATGGAAACAGAATTATTCAGCTCTATTTATTACACTTTGAATTTCACTTGATGATCCAAATATATCTTGAAAGTGAGTATATCAGATTATACTCCCAAGAGTTAAACAGAAGAGTACCATCTCTCTTACATCCTGGGAATCCTTAACATCATCATTTTTTTTTTTACCAGTTTGATGAATACAATAAAAAGTACCTTGAAGCTGTTTTAATTTGCTTCTTAAAATATATTGAGGTTTTTCTGACTCAAATTTCCTTCTCTGCAACTTGCCTGTTCACATCCTTTTCTCATTTTTCTATGTGGTTATTTTCTTCTACCTACTGATTTGTAAGCATTCACACACACACACATGCACACATGTGTGCACACACACAACCTGAACAATAGCTTTTATCTGTTGCTTATAAATATTGTTGCAAGTTCTTCCTGCCCATGGCTTATGTTTGAGCATTATTTACAAGTAACCTATTGCTAATTAGATAGAGAAGCCAGAAGAAGCAGGCCCAGACCTTGGACTTCACACTGCCATACCAATCCTTCAGTGGGCTGGGGGATAAAGAAACTGAGATTCTAAAGTAATCTTGTAACCACATGAACTGACATTTAAAGTCATGTCTGAAAACCTCTTATCCAGTGCACAACCCACCACAAACCAACACACATGCACATGTGTTCCCCCTTGCAGAAACACTCCAAAGTCTTACCATGTTGAGTGTACAAAGGGACAATTAATGGCTTAGAAATACTTTATCTCTCCAGGAGACAAGGATGCCGCAGGTCAGTGGGCCAGACTTTGAGACACTCTTGATGGGAGGTACAAAACCAGCATAGAAAACTGTGCTGGCCCAGCTGAGGTCTGGGCTTCCAGATACCAGTATATACTTGATGTTATCCCCACCCACTGCCCCACTCAACTGTGGGTTCTGCGAGGCCGGGGATTTGCCTCTTCTGTTTTATCCCAATATCCAACAGTGTGCCCAATACAATAAATACTTGTTGAATGTAGAAATGCTCTGTGTATTAAATTACATTCTATAGGCAGCTGCCCATAAAATGTAATAGCTAGGAAGAGTCATAGAAAAACCTACACTTAGCCTCGAATTCCAAATCTATTTCCTGCTAAAAGGGAGATAGATGCCAATAATTCATTCTACAGTCTACATGCCCAGAGTTCTTGACCTTGGTTAATCGCAGTATTGACAAATTGCACTGCCAATGGTCATCTAAATAGTGTATGTGTGTGTGCATGTGTGTGTGTGTGTGTGTGCATGTGTGTGTGTGTGTGTTGAACACAATTGTTTCTAATTGTGGTTATATCCATAAATAAAAGCCAGTTCAATGGAGGAAATTAATCTCAACCCTTTACTCTGTGAATGTGGCACACCCACAGTTTCTTTGGAAGCTGCAGCTCAAAATGTCTCAGGACCCTTGTACATCTGCTCTTTTCACCTCACCCTCATGCCACAAAGCAGAACAAGTTCCCGAGGACTCCAGGCCTCGTGATTTCTCTCTGGAGTAAGCATGATTCATTGGGCCCAAGATTTTTGTTCTGAAGATTGCATGCATTCAGTTTTGGTCATTTCTGTCTTTGACCAGGACTGTCAGCATCTTCCTTCCTCTCTATATGCTTTCATCATGTGCAGTTGAGATGATCAATAGGTCTTCTCTCCAAGGCAAGCCAACCAATGACACCATCAAGCCAGGCAAGAATTTACTATGATGTTACGTGATGCTATGTTCAGAGATGTATGGCAGAAAATGAAAAAGAAAGTGTTTGTGAGAGCTCTGTCACCTCCATCTATTTCCAATTCCTTTTTTTGTTTTGTTTTGTTTTGTTTTATTCTGGTGCTGGGGATTGAACCCAGGAGCATGCTACCTCTGAGCTACACTCCCAGCCCTATTTTATTTTGAAACAGGGTTTCACTAAGTTGCCAAAGCTGGCTGTGAACCTGCAATCTTCCCTCCTCAGCCTCCCAAGTCCTGGGATCACAGGTTTGTACCACCCCTCCTGGGTCACCCATTTCCAGTTCCTTAAAAGTGAGGTATCTCTGAATATCCTAAAAAGGTATAGTGAGAAGAGGTCTCAAGAAGTATATCTGAGCGAGAAGTATGACAGAGCCATAAAGGAATGTGGTTTAGGGAGGTTGTTATTTATCTTGGATACTTTTATTTTTTAATAGCACTAAAATAAAAACAATTTAAAGAATAATGTTAAAACCCCTTGCAGCCTTAATTCAGAAACACATGTAAATGTTGCCAGTCTGAAGATAGGGACCACGAAGATTTCTCAATGGCTATGGAAGGTGACATGGGGACCCTGATTATTCCCAACAGGGTTTGATGAGACTCAGCCCAAGTTGCAGGTGACAGCTGAACAGAGTAGGCAGAAGGTCTGCTCTGGAGGAGGCCATGGAACTCATTCTACCTCCCTTTCTCAGGCCAGCTGCCGAGCTCAACTCCCTTCTGATCTTCAGAGCAACTGACTTCTCTCTGATTCCTCACTGGAAGAAGCAGACTGAAGGGGAATCTATTCAGAACTGTTGCCCAGGCCTCTGTGCACTGTGGGAGGTGTGTGGGAGGGCACTTACAAACATATGCATGAGGATTTCAGGGATTTGTCATCTGATTTACAGTTTTCAAAGCCTGGATAAGCTGAACACATTTTTTTTTCTTTGCCTATCAACTTATGTATAGCCTTCTGAAGATATTTTAAGACTTGTAATTCTGATTAATTTTCACTTGACTCACAAAAATAATTTTTTATATGGGCCCAATATTGGGTGATGAATATTTTCTGATCTTCTTAAAGCTTCTGGTCCTGGAAACAGGAAGTAGGAAAATAAACTGTCAAAAATTTTTTTAAGTTTAAATTTAGGGCAAAATCCAAAAGTTGCACAAATTCTGGCATGAAACATTTTCTAATCCTGACCCCATGAATAATGACCCCATGAATAAACAACAGTTTTGTTGTTAAGTCTCACAACAGTTTTAAGAGAAGAAATAAAGACTAGAGTTAAAATGTCTTGTGAGAGGAAAAGTACATCCCAGTTGTTTCTTGAAATTTTTATATAGGAACGAGTGTTTGAGGAGGAGAAACAAGATAGAAAGTGACTCTTTATTACAACAGTTTGACTCATCCTCCTCATGTCTCAAGCTTCAAATTTCCCCAGCCCACTCCCACGGTACAGTCTTTCCCAGCAGCTATTTGCTTTTCCCTCTTCCTATAAATACAGGTGTGTGTGTGTGTCTGTGTGTGTGTGTGTGTGTGCATGCGCGCGCATGTGTGTGTGTGTGCTTGTGCATTTGTGTGTGTATGTACTTCATCCTTAAGTCTTATTTTAATGTTCTAGAAGTCATCATATGGTAATAACACTTCTTGAAAATGTAGCTTTCTCTTTTTTCTGGACAATCCATGCCCTCTACCTGCCATTTGCAAATATGTGATCATGATGAAGCATCACTCCTTGAGTGCCTCTGGGTTCCTACTGCACTCGGTACTTTACAAGTAACTCATTTAATCATCAAAATAGGCTCACGGTGTACATGATAAGATCACCATTAAACAACTAAAAAACCTGAGGTTGAGAGTATGAATATATAAAGCTTAGGAGTTTTGGTTTCAAGATTTAAACTTAAGTCTTACTGATTCCAAAACCCATAATTTTTTCTTTATGTGACACCTTTAGGAATAGAAAAAAGGCTGAGGGTATAATGAACTTACAGCACATTTTCTCAGTTTTTTTTTTCTTTCACCAAATTGTGTCTAATGGTCAAGAAGAAGGGATGGATGTATGTAGTGAATATGCGCACACATTGGAAGGGATAGGGATATGTTTTTGCAGATATTAGTCTGAAGCGTTTGATTTTGTACACACTTTTTCTTTGGTCTTCTATTTATCTTAAAATTTTATTCTAAGTTTACATTCTACTTCTTGATTTATTTGTTTGCTATAATGTTAAAGAGAAATGTTAAAAATAGTTGTCAATAACTAAATTAGGGATACAAGAAAGTGTACCATGTCTACCCTGCAAATCTATGGGCTAAGAACTTTGCCATCACCTCTGGAATTAGTGTACCCAAAAGAAAAAAAGAAGGAAAAATAAATCTACTTCCACTGTGATGTGGGTCCCTCCCCTCCCCCACATGATCTCGTAGCAGGAACAGGAGGCGGAAGCCAGAAGCAGAGATACCGCGAGACCATAGGTACCAGGAGACATACTTGAGATTGCGAAACTACATATGTCACAAGGGAATCGGCATGCCTATAAAACATCGGTGCCTCCAATCCACCACGTGACTCAGCCAGCAGATCAGGACTACGCACAACTCTCCAGATGTGTGGCCCATTGGTCCCTTCCCCCATGGCCGGCTGACTCCTCAGAGGGTGTGGGGTTGGGTCCGAATAAAGCAGTGGTCTCTGATAACCTGGTTGGTGTTTTTACCCTCTCCTAAACTCCCTAACTCTATTTGCAACCTTTCATACTCCTGAAGACTACTGCGAAGCAATTCTTACAGACAGTATGCCAACATACCTGGTTTGTAGTAGATCCTATTGTCATACTTTATTGGCATCATGTAGTTTCCCCTAAAATTGTTTACTGCAAATTTTAACTGTGTGCTTATTCTGTGATTCTAAGATTATCTATTTAATATCTTCTTCCTTATGGTACCATAAATTCCATAAAGGCAAGAATGACATTAGTTTTATTCAAACTAATATTTCCAGAATCTAGCATAGTGCCTGAGACAAAGTAAGTGCCCATAATTATCTGTCAAATAAATTAGTGGGCTTAAGAAATCCTTTTTCCTTAAATCACTTAGTCATTTAGAACATGAGGAAAAATGTACAAGCCACGTGGGGCCTAGGCACCTTCCCTGTTTTTTCTGTATCATTGAGTCTGATTGTTCTGTACTGAGCCATTTTATATACAATTATGATCAACTATAGTCCATTCTGCCATTGATTCATAAGCCAAGCACTTTTTAGAGCTTACCCTACCCTTCTGCCCCACATTCCAGGTTTTGCCACATACACCGACCTGCCTGGCTAGCTGATAATGTTCTTTCATCACCTCATGGAAAAAAATGGGGAAAGCTCTGTTTCTATCCTGCTTCAAGAGAAATGACATGGTAGCTCTTGCATTTTATTTTAATGTCTTAAATATATGGTTCCTGATCCACAAAATATACCCATGTCATTTAGGAATCTATTAAATATTCAGATTCCTGACCTTCATTTTAAGCAAGCTCTCCAAGTAAGATGCAGGAAGATGTTCCATGCTTTAGGGAACATTTTATAGACTGCATTCAAAACAATCAAAACAATCACTGTAGTTTTCTTTCATGACTTTCCTGCAGGTAAAACTAAACTATGATTCTTGAGATGTCAGTGGATATAATATGTGACAGTTACATATAAACTCTTTGAACTTTTCAAAGGAATCCTAAAGGATTAACAACACCCTCTATTAAGTAGAACGGGAGGGAGAGTTAATATTTTTTATTCTTAAGTAATTGAATCCAGTTATCTCTGGGAATCTTAAGGCTTTAAATTGCTACCTTCTACAAAAGTTGCTATTTAATTCTGTAAAGAGATGAGAAAATTATTAACAAATGCCGAAGCCTCCATTCTGGATGTTTTTTTAATGGCTTGGGAGATGGCAAATAACTACAATGGTGAAGACTTGTTAGCATTGTTCTGGGAGCCCTTGAAGGAGTGATGAAGGTGCCTGAGACTCACACTCAAAGGAGGAAATAAGATCAAGCAGAAGAAATGCAGATCAGGACTCATCTTCTCACTCATGCCAACAAAGTAAAAGTTCTCCTGTTGGTGACAGACTGTCTCCAGTTGTGCCTACATGACTTTGAGAGGATAGAGGAGAAAACCCACACTTGGCCTCAAAGACAAAGGAGTAAAGCTCTCAAAACTCCGAGTGCAAGGCGTATCTGCCAATTTAAAATCAGGCGTGTGACATATCTTTCAGCTTAAACAGCTCCAGTTCATAGGTGCTGAAGCCATTTTACTTCCAGATATCTCCTGCACACCTGAGAATAAATTATTCAGCTACATAATGAAATGCTGCTTCCAATTTAGAACCTGAATTTCATGTCTTTGGAGGTGTATAAAAGGCCTACGTCAACCTTTTCCTTTCAGCAAAGACAATAATTTAGGCTATCGCCAGACACCTGTCTAACCTGTAATTTTTTCCTTACTCTGACTTACTTTGTCTCCATGAATATGTAGAGCACTGGTTGCCAGTGCACGATACAAAAGGAGCATGTATTTAACTATCAGGTGGAGGGGAAGGGAAGCGAGAAGTAGCACAAGTTTTCAAGGTGGAGAGTCCTGAACGTTGGGATCTACTGTCCTTCTTCCTCACTTTCTCCCAGATAATTACAGATGATCTGTTGCATTTGGCATTGTAAGCAAGAAGCCCAGAAGGCAATTAAGAGGGAAAAGAATATTAATGTGTCTGATGATAGAGTAACAGGAACTGGCATGAAGGAGGGTAACAAGAGGTATGTTCAATGAAAGAAAGCTCTTAATTGACTACGTCCTGTTCACTTCCTCAAAGACAGCAGTAAAGGCAGCATTATCATCCAGTAGCACAGATGTTACTATTTTGTATTGAACAATGGAAAGCCTCTCATGTTCCCTTGAGTTATGTCTACTCTGTGAGCATTGATTCATTTATTTTATTCGTTCAGAAAACACACATAGGGAGCATCTCTTACATAACGACCATTTGCTCTAGGCACCTAGAGTACAGGAGAGTAAGACACATTTCCATTTCTGAAGAATTCAAATCTATTGAGAGAGAGAGAGAGAGAGAGAGAGAGAGAGAGAGAGAGAGAGAGAGAGAGAGAGAGAGAAAAGCCAGGAGCAAGTAACTTTGACACTACGTCTTCCAGCTAGGGATTTGGGGGGAGGGAGGTCAAGGAAGGCTTTCTGGAACTGATACTCAAGCTATAATTCTGGGGACAGCAGAAATTTAAAGGAGAGAATGAGAGCAATTATGCAAGAAATGGATGCAGAGACTTCCAAGTAAAGGCCTAGAAAAGTGGGGAAGGTAAAATGGAGGAGTGGGGGAGCAAGGACGCAAGTTGGTAGGCAGCCATTTCTGAAGAGGAAGAAAGGTCTTTTTGCTTTCTCATCCCACAGTTGCTAGACACAGCAGAATTCATCTTCCCTCCTGGCACCTCGAGCTGTTCTCACCAAGCAGCCAAGCTTTGAAGATTGACTTATGGTGGGTCTTGGATCCATTCACTTGCTGCCAAGGAAAATACAAATTATACTTTCTTAATCTACCTACATGCATCAGCCCCCCAGGCTCTGCTTCCTTTTGGCTTTTCTTCATTTCCTTTATTTCCTACACAATGAACAATGACACCTTCAGTATTACCCTCTCAGACAGATTTAATACTATCTTCTGTGTTTATATTCTCTAGATTAACTTTGTAAAAGTCTGTTTTTTTTTTTTCTGGCTTCATGTTCGGTTGTGTTTATTTTACAAAATTTCAAGAGCCTTTTTGATGTTTCCAGGAGTGGCCTATCTGGCAAGCCTGATCTCCTCACTCTGACTGTTGATATCATCTATGCAGTAAGTGTACTAATGCCAGAGCTTTGTATTGACACCAACTAAAGCATCTTACATAGACATATCCCTGCTCTTTCATTTCCTTTGCCTAGGGTGGGAATTTAGGGTCACTTACATTTCCTTACCCAGTTTTTTAAGCATTTTCAGGGAATTAATAAGGGTCAGTCTCTGAATATATCAGGAAATGGTATATTAGAAACAGTTCCTACCAGTTCATAGGAACTGACTTTTAAATTTTCAAGAATTTGGTAACCAGATTTTAAACATAACTGTTTCTAAAATTTAAGCTATATGAACTAGCAAATAAATTAGGTGTGAAACAAAGATTGCATATATTCAAAACTCAGCACTTTCTAACTATTTCACTATTACTTTTGTTATTGAGATTATCTAATTCTACTGCTCTTGTGGAGTACAATATAATATGGTATGTTGCTGTGCATTTCTTCCCAACACTGTATTTAATGGTGTCATGTTGGTAGTTTTCAAATGGCTCTGATTTATCCCATAAAACTTGGCAAATAGTATAAATCGGGGCTCTTCTTTTTTTTTTTTTCTTCAGAGATCTAGTTCAACCTTGACCTACATATCCCTGATAATATGGAATAAAAGACTAAGAAACTGGCTGGAAAGGAGAAAGAACAGATATTGACAAGAAAAAAAAAAACATTAACCATTTCTAATAATAGGAAGAAAGTCCACTTCATAGTGAAGAGAGGAAATAAAATCATTTTTTTTTCACTGAAGATGTAAGATCTGGTCTCTTGAAGTTAATAGGGGTGTGTGTGTGTGTGTGTGTGTGTGTGTGTGTGTGTGTGTGTTACTGGTGATTGAGCCTAGGGGCATTCTACCTTTGAGCTATACCCCTACCTCCTTTTATTTTTTGTTTTGAAAAACAGTCTTACTATATTGCTGAGAGTCTCACTATGTTGCTGAAGCTATCCTTGCACCTGGGATCCTCCTGTCTCAGCTTCTCAAGTACTGGGATTACAAACACGCATTACCACACCCAACTGAAGTTAAGAGGTTTTAAGGACAATGATGTCATGACATGTAACTCCTGTTCTTCTGCTCTGAACAGAACTATATGTTAGGGACTAAATGGAGAAGTCTGAAGGGTATAAAACTTGTGTAGGACAACGGCCAACAGCCCTGTTAGCAGCGTGTATTGCATAAGTTCTTTCAGACATTTGAGAAATCTCAAGGTGGATGAACTTGTTTTATAGAAGGTAAAAATTTTATTAGTATTTCATCCTCAATGATTTCTTCTTAGCTGCTATAGTTTCAGGGTACTGTAAGATCTCTGTGCTTAAGAGAATGCTCAGGGTTCTACAACATGAAAGCACAGGGTAGATAACCTAGATAGTAACAATAATAGTAATACTGTGTATGAGTTTCATCAGAAGCCCTAAAGGACCACCAGGAGGTTCTCCTATGAGTTCTTGAATATCCTGGAGATACAGCCAAGGGGCAAAAACAAATGTCCCATTGTTCAAAGACAAAAGCAGATATACTAGGCTCCAACAATTTTCCTAAACTTAGGAATAGACCCAAGTTTTTAAAAGAGGACAGAACCCTCAAACTCTGACTCATATTCAATTATCAAAGCACAATGCCAGGTAGTAATGAATGGTTTAAGGCCTCCACTCTAATTCAAGCAAATGACTCTCATGGATAAATAAAACGTGATCCAAACCTCCTTCAATATCTGAAGTTCTAGGGAAATCTTTATTAAATGAGCAAACAAAAGACATATTTGTGTTTTCAAAGTTCTTCAGATTACTCATCATAAGTCCTGAAGCATAGAAGTCACCATTCCGATTATATGGCAAACTTTCTCTCCTTAAGATTGTAAAGTTTTGAATAATTTTATGACTTCTGTCTGATTTAAAGACCTTGATTTAAAGACCTGTCAGGGGTGATCTCATCAAGTGAAAATAATAACTTAGTCTCTAATTTACAACTACCACTAAGTACTTCATACCAATATATGATGAATTGATTGATAAGCAGAGTAAATCTTCTAAGTTTTGTCCCACAAGAGTGAGCAAGAAAGGAATGTCTGGTACTTCCATTTATCCCTCAAACAGGTTGTACCATCCGACCATTTATTCCAACTAGTTATTAATAGTCAGAAGGAGCTGGGCGTGATGGCGCATGCTTGTAATCCCCACGCCTGGAAGGCAGGGACAGGAGGATCGTGCAGGTTCGAAGCTAGCCGTGCTGGCTTAAGAGACCCTGTTTTCAAATAAAATATAAAAATAGGTCTGGGAGTATAGCCCGGAAGTAGAAGGGCTTCCAGGAACCCCAGTACCACACACACACGCACACACACACACAAAAAAACCCAAATAGTCATAAGGAGAATATAACACACTGAACCAAAACATTTGAAAGTTTCTAAAAATCTATCTTGGTCAAGAAAAAAATTCTACTTTAGTTCTGAAGATTGCAGAGTAATTTTGATGTTTCTTCAAGGAAATATGATATACTTCTCTAAAAGCATATGATCAAATGTACCTTAATGTGTATTTCCAGCTAGGGTTCACACATAAGGCCCTAATGTCACTACCCGCCTAGGACAGATATTGCTTATCAATTAGAATGAGTCTGGATGAACCTGAATCAATAATAAGCCTCCTAATCCCCATTGTGGCTGGATGCTGTTTATAATCTTTCTCCATGTTCTCCAGCACACCACCACCACCACTAATGAATCTCACCCTGAGGGAAGCCCAAATCTGATCCAACATTTTTATTTCACTGAAAATGAGAATCAAAGAGGTTAAATAACTTGCTTCTAGTCATGGGCAAACCAAAATTTGAAACTAGGTTTCTAGTGCACTTCCATTGTGACATACTACATTACTTAAACTAGAAACCCAGAGAGTTTAGTCTGTGGGCTGATGCAATCTGAATTCCCACCCTTGAGTTGAAGGATTGGTTGATGCACAATGCCTGGGCAGGCTCTTTTTGAAAGGCAATGATAGACATCCAGTAGATGGGACGGGTAATGAGCTGCTGCTCAGCAAAAATACATTAGTCAACAAGATCCTTTTTTTCTCTATACATGAATTATCAGTGTTTATTGTATTAAGGTCAAGTGCAAAAATTAAACAGGCCAAAGATAGAGCTCTAGGATTAAGGAGCTCTGCAATTATTTATTAGTGTATTTACTCAAAGAGCAATGAATTGAATTATGAATGAACAAATCATAATCTTAAAGGGCCTCATTATTTTAATTATGAGTTGTGGAGAAGCTCGCCCTCTCTCTCTCTCTCTCTCTCTCTCTCTCTCTCTATATATATATATATATATATATATATATATATATATATATGGAATTTGGGAGAAAAACTACAAGAGATGAGAATGTAGACTAGCACAGGGATAAATTTGGTCACGTTTTCCTTGAAATTACTCTCTTCATTCACTTTTGAGTCGGACTCATGAGCCAAGCCCAAGTCTTTGTTATTCTTAAAGTGTTAGTGTTGACTCGACCATGTTAGTAAACACTTTCAGAATTGCTAACAGTTCTCAATTACTAGAAATACTGATGAGACATTACTCTTTCTGCTTGTCCTTAAATGTTAAAACCTATTTCAGGGTTTAAGGCACTCATATGTTGATGAGGAGGGACTAGTTCCATGTGCTCAGCAAATTCAAGATCATTGTTAGGTATCATCATAAAGGGCTTATAACTATGGGATGCATGCTACTGTGTGGCTGCAAGAGAAACAAGGAGTCGGTATCATGGGCACGGCACATTCTGCTATTGCTCAAGGAGTTCCAGTGCAGCAGCCTCCCACACAATGTGAACATCACCCTGTCCTGGCCCCAGAGACACGGGCATGTGTTCTACCTCTGCCCTTGGCAATAGGCCACTTTGGGATGTGCCATTTTGGTCGGAAACTTGCTTCAAGTGGGTCAACGTGACTCAGGAATTTCCTCTTTCCAAAAATATAAAGCTCAGACATTTTAGAAGGAGAATCCAACAGTTTGGGGGCGTCTGCATGTCCCTCTGTTTCAGTGCTCCTGAAGATGGTGAGACCCTTTTTATTGGGCAGGCAATGCCAAAAGTTGCACTAGTACAAATAAGATCCCAGAGAGAAATTGTTTATGTTGACAGTACAGCCTCCTAGCTCCAGAGTGATCCTATTTAGTGGTAATATAATACGGAATGTTTTTTCTTTTTGTATATACTTTTATTGCTGCATTGTAGTCTCACATCATCACGTGGGCCATAGTGGTAGGGAAATACAAGCACAAAACTTTGGTGAGCTTCCTCCTGGGTCTGTCCCCACTGAACTGATATTTTTACCAAAGAAATTCTTTAAATTTTAATAAAATAACTATGCTAGTACCATTACTTTCCTTGCTACCTTATAAATTTTTCCCTAAAAAACAACAATAACAACAAAAACTCACCATATCTCATTCAAGGAATGCCTTGGTAAAGGTGGCCCACTCTCACTGGTCACATTTTTAAATATGTATACTAGAGACTGAACCCAGGGGCATTGGACCTTCAAACTACACCTTCAGCCCCATATTATAGTTTATTTTGAAACTCAGTCTAAGTTGTTGAGGCTGGCCTAAAACCTGAAGATCCTCTTGCTTCAGTCTCCCAGATACTGGGATGCAGGCATGTGCCACTGTGCCTGACTATCACTGGTCACTATTAAGATTGTAGAGATTCCAATAATTGTATGACCTTCTGCCTGATTTGAAGACCTCTCAGAGTAAATCTCATCACATAAAAATTACAACTGGGTCTGTAGTTTACAACTAGCATTAAACACTTTGCTCTCCTTGTCTCCTTAGACTTGGGTAATTTTCATTTGTGCCAAGTTATGCATATTATTTTCAGCACAAAAAATGCAGAAACAAAGACAAATGAAGAGAGTCCTAAACCAGGAGGCAGAAGATCGCATTTTAGACTGGAACATTTCTTTAGTCTCTGAACTTGCATTTATCTAGCCTTAAATCTCTCCATGGTCTCTGGGGGTGCGTGTGAACATTAGTGAAATTGTGTTTCAGAGTATTTGAAAATTATACTCTTCCAGCACTGAACACCACTTTGGCTCAGGAGCTAATGAGAGGACCAGTGAGGGTGGTCCACATTTTTCACATTTAAGACATTAAATGTTCATGAGTGGTAAAGGCAGACAAACTATTTTATTTTAAACTTCTCACAAGATTTTTTTTTAAACTGATAATGGCCCCATTCTTGATCTCACAAATCTTTCCAGATCAGGTTCTTCCCAGAGCTATGTCAGTCAGTTCTTTTGTTCAGATTTACTGGGACTGGTTTTATATAGAAATTAGAAAAATCAAATGGCCAAAATGTGGAAAGAAAACCACCACAAAGGGAGTCTCTACAGGTGGACATCACCAGTCTGAGGCTGGCAACTCGCAGACCACCATCAGTGGTGAAGTAGGAGTGGTACTTAAGAACAGAGGTCAAGAACACAAAAGTCACACTCAACTTGAGGTGGCAGGCCAGTCTGCAGGCGGCAGCTGGCCTCTGTGCTCACTCAGCAGTTCCCTATAGAAGACTGGAGTGCCCGCCAGCTACAGGGGGCTGGACTGTGTCTCCCACTGCTTAGGCCACCTTGGGAGGTGCACACCAGCTGGTAGAAATAACCACCAAGTGGTCTTAAGCTGTTGCTCTGCAGACTCTTCAGCAAAATGAAGATTGACAGAAAATAAACAACAGTATCTTAAAAAAATGCAGAAGACAAAGTCCTAACTTTTAGACATTCATGATCAGAATAGAGTAGTTGAGAGCAGACATAGAGGAAAGTAGATCTTATAATTCTGGTCACGCACGGAGGGCATTTCTACAAGCCTTGGCTTTGTGAACTGGCGGCTTTCTTCCCAGTCCCTTGGGAATGGAATCTTGATTCCTGATTTCAACATCAACACATTGGGACAACCCAGTTCAACGCTCCCCAAAGTTCATGTGTTTATCACTATGTTACATAAGATGATTTTTAAATAAGTACACACATTTAAAATTTAATTTTAGTTGTCATGGGTTCCTTTTGATGTTAGGAAACTAGAACATGAAAGTCATAATTTTTTTGGTGTTATTTCTTAAGGGAGAAACATGTCTTTTAAATGCCCTATTTTAAGGAAGAAATCCTTGAAATGATAGAAGAGGTGATATATAGACCACAAAACCAAACAGAAAACCAGTCTTTAAATAACCCAGATTTGGGAGAAGCTGATTTTGTCTGGCTGATATTAGCACATGTTTGTGTTCTTGTCCCTTTGTCTTCCTTATAGGGTGTGATGTTCTTCAAGACCCAGCGCTGGATTCCTTTCTACTTAAGACACATTGTCACACAGTCACAAAAAAGCCATGTTAAAAAAGGGTGGAGGGAGCCAGGTGTGGTGGTTCACGCTTGTAACCCCGGCATTCAAGAGTCTGAGACAGGAGCATCATGGTTTGCAGACAGCCTCAGCTACTTTGTGAGGCCCTTCGCAACCCAGTGAGACCCCGTTTCAAATAAAGAATAAAAAATAGGGCTGGGGGTGTAGCTCAGAGGTAGAATGCCTCTGGGTTCCATCCTCAGTACCACACACACACACACACACACACACACACACACACACACACACAAAGGGGACCAAACGTCTAGGTCTAAATTCATTCCTCCAACAGAGTTTTAGAAATAGTGTAAATGTCTGATGAAAGTTTACAAAGTCTCTTCCCCAGAAGTTGAGAATGGTTCTAATTCAAGAGCTGTGTAGGAGCCTGTATCACTGTAAAGGAATGTTCTATTCTCAATAGAGGAAATTGTGAAGACACCAAGGAGCAACTCATCACAGTCAATGTGCCCAAAGAAAGCATGTTAGTCTGGGTGCTCCTGCCTCTCCTGTCCCTGGAATGGTTCCATCTGCTGCTGGAGCCCAAGCCCACCATGGCTCAGACCTCTGATGAAGCATGCCTCTAATTTGCCAACCATGCACTTCGGAATACAGCTTCAAGTTAGAAAGAGTCAGTACTTTGTTTTATTTATTTATTTTGGTGGTACTGGGGTTCCTGGAAACCCTTCTACCTTCGGGCTACACTCCCAGACACCTATTTTTTTTACATTTTTATTTGGAAACAGGGTCTCTTAAGCCAGCGAGGCTGGGTTTGAACCTGCGCGATCCTCCTGTCTCCGCCTCTCAAGCGCGGGGATTACAAGCGTGAGCCACCACGCCCGGCAAGAGTCAGTAATTTAATGGCTCCTTCCAAAGTTTCATATTTTGAAGGAGTTTCTCCTAAAATACTGCATTTATGGAATATAAAAATGTTAAAAAGGAAAGAAACAAGGTTTCTTTCAATGTTATTTCAGGTTACAAGAAGTTAAAACAAGAATAGGGCCCAGGTTTAGCAGGGGTGTTCTCTTCTTATATGTTAAGATGCCTGCCATGTGAAGGCAAGGTTCTAGTGACATATTCTATAATCATTCATTCCTTCACCCCTCCAATTCCAGCAGTGAAATTAAAACATCATCTTACACTTTAAAATGCCTCTTAAAAGAGTGTTGCTATACTTTATTATTTTTTCTTCTTTTTTTTAAATGAACATGGAATCTATTTAAACAAACAAACAAACAAACAAATACATCCTGGGAGTTTCCCACACATGCCAGGATCTGTGGTAGAATCCCACCAAAGTTCACCTCTGTCTTATGAGCTGGGGATGAGCAACTCAAAGGATGAGGCAGAGGTCGGAGCTTTCAAGAAAGAAAGAGACATCAAACACATGTGTCTTAAAATACAGCATGTCTAGCATGTCTTTGAAAGAATGTATTGGATCCACAGCTCTCCCAACTGGGACAAGATCTCAGAAGCTATCTGATCCAGTGACCTTCCTGATAAGAGAAGTCTGGCCATCTTGTCTAAAGCAAAAGAATGATGCACACATCTACAAAACCTTGGTTCCAACCAGTTTTAGCTTCTGTTCTTCCTCAGAGTTAAGTGAAAATGCAGGTGGGTGGCTGTGAGACAGACAGAGGGATAATTGTTGTGTACAAATTACAGAGGTAGGCTTCTGTGAAATATAGATTTGTGAAAGGGGAAGAAGTAGAAAAACATTTATCGTACAACTATGAGTGACACACAATATTAAGTAATTTACATATAAGTCATTTTGTGTCAATAATAAATATGTGAGGTAGGTATTGTGTATATGAGGAAAATAAGACACAGAAACGCTAAAGTTCAAGAGCCACATAATGAGATGTAGGAGGAGTGGGTGGTGATGAAGGTGCACATGTCAAATCTTAAGCCTACCTGACTCCCAAGAGTTTTCTGTTTCTTTTTTGCCCAGTAAATTTTGATATTATTTATTGAGCCTTTTCTATATACCAAGCATTCTAATAAATGCTTCTAGGAGCTATCCCAGTAAATCTTTACAGCAACCGTATTATGTGGGTACTATTATGCTTGAAACTTGGTTAGGGATGAGGTGGAGGCACAGAGAAAGTAAGTGACTTGCTAGAGCTCAAAGAGCTAACCTGGTGAATTTGGCCTTGAACCTAGGCGGTTTAATTGCAGGGCCAGGACTCTTTTCACAATTATATATTGCCTATTGCCTTGTTGTGTCTGACTCCAAAATTTTTTAGGGAAGACACCAGACACTAAAAACCATACTGGTGCCAAAAACATACCAGTGTGATCTGGTGATAGGTATTATAGTAATTCTGAAGACAGTAATTGGTTATAACACAAGTGAATGCCATTGCACTCATTAAAAATGATTTGATAGTGAAAATCATCAGATTCAGAGGACCCTTATATTCAGGACAATTAGGATGCTTTTATTCAGTGAGTCCTATTCATTTCGATTCATAGGTCAGACATATCATGTAAGAAAAATATGGGTAGCTATTGTAGAATTACTAGTTGTTTATTTTGCTAAATAAGTTTAAATAATTACAAAATGTCAAGATCATTCTATAAAGAAAATCATGGCATAAACTTAAATGTGGGAAACTACTTATATTGGAATTATTTTACTCTATCTGTCATAGAATGGTAAAAATGGTGTCAAAAGTCATGCTGGCTCACAAGGCGACTCACAAAGTGGTTCTAGTTATTGAGCATCTACGATTTACCAAGAGCTTTGTACATGTTATTTTGAATCCTCATAACAAGTCTACAAAGTAGGTATTATTACATTCATTTAATATGTTGGGATTTTAAGTTTCAGAGAATTTAATAGTTATGCCCAGAGTCCTGCCATTGGACACACACACAGAGACACACACACATACACACACACACACATACACACACACACACACCCTTCTAACTTCAACATTTCTATTCTATTACATGTTCCCAAATAAAAATTTGTTCTGTAGAGTTACTCCTGTACACCATCAGTGGGTTTAAAATTTTCAAATAATTCAAACACACTATATTCAGCATTATCTTGACTATAAGATAAACATTTCAAAAACAAAGGAAACTGTTAAAATGCAGGACTGTCTATAGAAACTCAAATATTTTTCTGAAGCCACCGTCTAGTCAGGGGAACAAGACCTTTTGCTCAGCAATCACCAGTCAGTACCTCACCCCCACCTACTGGTACTGCCCCCTCCCAGCAGCTGAGGTGACATTTGACAGGCACCATGCCTCTGGTGGGGAGTGGTGGTCCGGAAGTGTAGACTTCAGACACACAGAAGCACTGAAAGCCTGAGGTGAGAACCGACTGAGCCCATTCAAATCCTGCTGACATGTTCTATTTTGAAATATTCTGTTCACAGACTCTAAGATACTGGTGTGAAGCAGAAGGGAAGGGAATTGAGAGCCCAGTCAACCTCACAACCTTAATATTTCATAGAAAGCAAAGCTAAGACCCAGAAGGATTCAGTGAAGCCCTGAATCACCAGTCAGTCGGCACAGTAGCAAGACTGGAATACTAGAATCACACATGCCCATGTTCGGAGCACTGGTCCTTGTACAGGATCAGCTCCGGGAAACTTACTAGCTTGTTCCAAAAGAAAGGAACATTGTAAAATAATTCAACTCCAGAAAAACACTTTTTTTTTTTTAGAACTGGGGATTGAGCCCAGGGGCATCTATTTCCAAGGTACAGCCCCAGAACTTTTATTTTTTAGTTTAAAATAGTCTCTCCAGTTTGTTGAGAGCCTTGCTAACTTGCTGAGGCTGGCCTTGAACCTGCAATCCTCCCATCTCATCCTTCCAGGTTTAGGATTCCAAGTGTGCTCCACCACACCCAGCCAGGAAACCACTCTTGGAAAAGAAAGGGGGTCCTTTTCAAACAACTAACATTGGGGTTAAATATAGGAAGCGTTCAGGCTAGAATATATTTTTTGTACCTGAAGTCACTTGGAAACTAACTTTTAGATGTTATAAACATGAGAACTCTAATTAATATAATTTAATTACTCTTTTATAACTTGGATTTTTTCAGATTTCATCATTTAATTTAATCAGTTAATGAGGTCATCATTAAACCTACCAGTTACAGATCTATGAAACACTCAGAGTTTCTGGTTAATGAAGTTTGGCTGGTACTGAATGCACACTCACAATAACTTAATTGTCTTCTATGTTCTGTGAAGCCTTTTGCTGAAAGCAACTTCTGTGGTGCTGGCGCAGAGGAGATGCACAAGAGAGTTGGAGCTCTCCCTTCCTTTCCCTGAAGCGGACACATGGCTATTTTTTTATGTGGGTGGCAGTGCCCCTGTGTGCCTATTGCATACACATATGTATCTGTTGAGTGGAAACTGAGCTCAGGCTCCAAAGAACTTGCTTCTTGGTAACCTTATCTGGTGCGGTATCGAGAATGCCCAGCAGAGACTTTACCTGTGTAGTGTTGTCCTGTTCTATTACTTGCAGCAACTCCCTCTCCACAGATCAGCCCTGGTTCTAACAACAAGACCCTGGAACCAATGTTGCAGGGCAAACCTCTCACCCCTTCAGAGCCGTGATTCTACTCTGGAGGGAAAGATCCATTTAATTCCTCCAGGGCAGATATGCTTCTCAAACTCACTGTGCAAATGAATTCGCTTAAAGACTGTTTGGAAAGGCAGATTCTGCTTCTTCAGGCTGAAGATGGGGCCTGAAACCCTGCATGTCCAGTAGGCTCCCAGTCAGTTCCCAATGCAACTGGCTTATGGGCCACAGTCCAAGCAGCCAGGGTCTGGGAGTGACTTGAGCACTGAGTAGGGCAGCCCAAGGCTCCCATTGCAGTTGTCAGTTCTTACACTGGTGGGAGCATGTTTTATCCTTCTCGTAAGCTGAAAAAAATGTTACTTGAAATTAGAAAGATAGAGAGTAAAAATGAGAATAAAAACAGAAGAAAGAGAGAGAAAAGAAGATGGGAAGAAAGAAAATGGAAGAGTTGGAGAGCTTTTGACATCTTCAAAAAGCCAGTCTTTACATGACAGCCTCTGTTTCACAGCTGTCTTTCCCTGTTTCTTTCCTGAATCTTTTTCAAATCCTTATATTTTATTTGATTTTTCACAATTAAATTGCATTTCTAAATTTTATATCTAAATAACTTATTATAAATAATTAGGGAGGGCTCTTTTCCCAAACTCCAACTAAGAAAAGCAAAAACCACTAACCTGTGTCAAAAGACAAAGTTTCAACCCACTGAGTTTAAAGATCTAATTGGCTTTTCTTAGTGATTCATGAATTGGGCAACACTTCATAAAATAGAGAAAGGTTCTCCATTGGGGCAGAGCAGAAAAACAGGTTTATAAAGCAGCTTGAGAAGGAACAAGGAAACAGAATAATACAAAGAAGTGGATTGGCTACCATCAGATGACTTCTGAGTATCAAAACAGAGGGGACTTCCTATCATACCGGGTCAGGTTGGCTGGACCCTTTCTGACTGGCTGCTGCAATAAAGTTTTTAGGAAAAATTGGTCTACTGGAGATTTACCTGCTTCTTTGAAGTTTCAGTTTAATTATGTTGTGCTTAGCACATGGGACTCCATTTTTGGTCTGGTCTCTTGGTGCAGGAGCTTAGCCAAAAACAATGGCCTATTAGAATTTTATTTAATACCTGTTTCCTGGAATCTGGTGTGAATATATCTGTGTATAGTTAGGGGAAGTGCAGTATGAGATTTTTGCATTTGTCTTTTAGAAATGAAGGTGCAGGTGATATAGAAGCTTGTTAACGTTCGTTTGTTGTGGACCAATATAGTCTGTGTAGGCTCTTAATCTGGTAGGCCACTAGCAAGGTGAAAGAGCCTAGATTTCTAGCCTTACAGGATATACAGCTTTTGGGAAATTACTGAAATTCCTTAAGCCTCTGTTTCTACATATATAAAAGATGGATAATCATGTTCCATCCTGTGAGTTTTAAATATAGGTTCTCAAAGAAATTTAAAGGAAATGAGGAAAGAACGAACCTACCATCATGTCTAGCACTGAACAGACATTCAGCAGAGAGAGGTGAATATTGCTATTTTCATTTTGAAAAGAATTATATTTTTAAAAGCCAGATAAATGATAGTGATAAAATTATGTCAACATTAAATGTTATTATTATAAATTAGCCATCTTGAGGTTACATTTAGAAGAAAACAGAAAAAGTCTTAAATACCATAATCTATAACTTGACCCTGTTGAAGCTCTGAGAATCTATTTGGGGCATCTTAAAACAAAACAATAGAATGTTTTAATTCTAGAAGATTTGGGGGAAATAGAAAGAAAGAAATGTTAACATTAGCAATTTTGATTTTTCAGGTGGCTTTTAACTTAGAAAAACACTGTTTCTGTTTAAGAGTTAAGAACATTAATAATGAAGTCCAACCCCAAGATGAATATATAGTTATTTCAATACCAATTACTATTAATTGGGTAGAGACAGCCCCTCATATCATTCCACTTAATTCCCACCACACCATCCAAATGTGATGGCTACTCACTTTTAACTTCACAGAGAATTTCTCTCTTTGCAAAAAGATTGACTTTTAGGCCATCTGGATATCATCAGAAATGAAGATCAGAAAGAATAATTTAGACTGAGCAGACATTGAAACAGCCAGTGTGGTGGATAACAAGAAGCCCATGTTTTTGTTTTGTAAAAGAAAAACATTTTTGTCATTTGGCTCATGTGTGTTTCACATTTTGAAATATTTTGGGACAAGCATTTCAACTGTGAGGTTGAATTTCATCATTATGGGGAAAGAAGCGGTTCCAGTGAAAGCCAAAGCCTTGTCACCCAGACAGCTGACCCCACCTCCAACACGGCTGCCTGTCTCAGAAGGGAAGTAGGTCAGAAGACACCCCAAGAGCTAGAGGACCCTCCCTGCAAACTGGGAGGCAGTCTTGCCCCCAAAGACTTGGAAATGCTGGGAGCTGTGTTGTGTTGTCTGGTTTCACTCTCCTCCCATGCCACTTTGGGCACATTCTTTTACTTCCCCAATCTTTCTCAATATTTTCTGCTACCAAATGTAAAAAGAAACTCTTTTAGCTACCTGGTTACCTACCAGGCAGGGCCAGTTATAAGCAGGAGGATATTGTTAACGAACATTTGTGAATGACAGATATAACCCGGGGCAAATGTAAATTTCCACCCAATCTGGTGATGCTGGTGTAGTAACAAGCAGCATTAAGACCAAGGGCCACCAGGATGAAAGGTGATGGGCTGAGAGACTGCAAGGCCCAAACAGCAGTCCTGCTTTTTGCAGGTAGCAGTGGAGAACCCATGAATCCAGTCCCAGCCCATAAGCAAAGAAGGGCTAAGGTCTACTGGGGATCTGCTCCAGAAGGGTCACATTACAATACACACATCTTGTGATGGAAACCACTTCATTTGGAGTGAGGTCAATAGCAGATTAGAGCATGTCTGGGAAATATCAAACCTTTGAGTTTTCCAAGATTTCCTCTCCTTTCCTCCCTGTATTTATATTGCAGTCTGTGGCGGCATCAGAAGCTCAGCATCCTGGAAGAGGGGCAAGAAAGAAAACTATACCCAACTATTAGAAAGGCAGACAAGCATGAAAATGCATCTGTACCTAATTAGACTTCTTCATCGAGGCATTTTAGAGGAGACCTCACACTCTGAGGCAGTTCAAAGATGTGTTTGAAGAGTTTGATAAGTGAAAATAGGGCAACAATAATTGCTTAAGGTCATCGCATGTATAGTACTTTTTTTTAGTACTGTATTTTCTTTTTAATAATCAAACTGCATACAAGAAGACAGGAGATGAGAAAGTGCAATGGTTATGACAGTTGTTCTCAACCTTGTCTTTCACCCTTGTAGTCAGAGATAGTGTAGGATGGGGCACTAACATTACTGCTTTTTTTGTTGTTGTTTCTTTTTAATATCCACTGACAGTAGTTATGGATTTCAATGCCCGGCAAGAGAATCAGACCAGCTTCTGTTAAAATCCCGATTCAATCACTAATTGTATGATAGTCTCTACCACTTCATTGCCCTCACAAGATGCCTAAGTCATTTAATATATCTAAAATGTGGTCAGTATTGTATCTGCATTAGAAAGCTATCAGAGTTGGGTACAGTGGCACATACCTGTAAACCCAGCTACCTATAAGGCTGAGGCAAGATTGCAAGTTCAAGGTCAGCCTGAGCAACTTAATGAGACCCTGCCTCAAAATAAAAAATAAAAATGACTGAAGATGTAGCTCAGTAGTAAAGCACCCCTGGGTTTAATTCCTAGTAACACACACACACACACACACACACACACACACACACACACACACACACCTACACCTATCACAAAGATTCAGTGAATAAGTTTGGGGTTATCACATCACATACATTCAATAAACTATTTTCTCTTATTATTCATTATTGCTTTGTTTTCTTATGACTAAAACAAGTTGAGTTAATTTCTTAAATTCTTAATTTCTTCCAGAAGGCAACTAATAATACTGTCTGCATTGCTGCTATATAGCATCTTGGTTATTTCGCTAAACACTCATTTGAGGAAGTAAGTTTGGCTAACAAGAAACTAATAGTGAGCTACTGTGCATGTGGGCCTGGTTTCTCTACAGTGATTTAAATCACCAAGTCATGGGGCATGCGTAATTTACATTTCCACACAGGCTGCCAAACTCACTTCCAAAAATTATACAAACAACAAACACATGAATCTTTCAACTACGCATCTGCTATATGCCAAGCACTGTACTGAATCTCATCTAATTCTCAATATAATTTTACCAAGTAGATTTTATCTTCATGTACTATATGATGAAAGCAATGCTCAGGTATGTCAAGTCTTGTGCTAAAATTATAAGGCAGAATGGGACAGAGAAGGCTAAGTTTAGATGGGCCAGATATGTTGCATCCAAACTATGGAAAAACATAACCTGGGACAAAAATTAATTTGGGGTCTTGAAAAATACCCATGAATTTATTGGATTTATAAAAGAACGATTCCTAATTCCTGCATTTTCGAATTTGTCTGTAAAATGAGGAGGTTCACTGAGGTGGCACCTAAGGTTTCTTCCAGTACAGTGAGTGTTTGTTTGAAGTCCTGTTCAGCAAGTTCTGAAGGATAATGGGATGTGTACCTACAATGGCATTAAGATGGTGGCTATGGTAGCTATGCTTCATGCTTACAAAGTGCCAAACAAAAGAATGGGCCTAGGTGAAAAACAGATGCATTTAGTCGAGCTAGAAAAAGATCTCTTAAGATTACCTGTCTTAGGGACAAAACCCATATATACTAATGGATTCTCTCTCCTTCAACATCTCTAATGAGAGTACTCATCTGCAGTGAGGATTGGGAGGCTGAGACAGGAGGATTGCAGGTTCAAAGCCAGCTTCAGCTACATAGTGAGGACTTCTGCAACTCAGTGAGACCCTGTTTCAAAATAAAGAATTAAAAAATAGGGCCGGGAGTATAGCTCAGAGGGTTTGATATGTGGTACTGCATTAAAAAAAAAAATCTCCAATGAGAAGACAGATCATAGGCCGTCATAAGTAGTTTGAGAATAAATATGTTTGAAATGCAAAGCTGAGCAAATTATCTTTTAAGTACTGCATTTCTGTGACTACTACCATGCCAGAGACTCAGGATTATATCAAAGGTGGCTGACAGAGAGACTCTACAGATGAAGGCATGTGTAAATCCTATTCTTTATTCCCCATAGTTGACACCAAATATGCCTGTTGTCTGTTCTCAACCTATAGTGGTTAGGCACTAGGATGTGAGTGTTCAAACATTCCTTTTGTGTTAAGAACATACTTTCCTACTGAGCTTGGAATATACCTATAATCCCAGTACTTGGGAGGCTGAGACAGGAGGATCACAGGTTTGAGGACAGTCTCAGCAAAAAATAAAAAGGACTGGGGGCTGGAGGTGTAGCTAGGAGGTAGAATTCCCCTGGGCCCAATCACCAGTTAAAAAAAAAGAAAGGAAAAGAAGAGAAAAGAAAAGAAAAGCACATGCTTCCCTAGTCCTGATGTCTAGATCTGTCAGACTCTAATTAGTTCCTGATGAAAGGAGAAATATGTACTTGTACTAAAACTCCAAATGCTTATAAACGAAGCAATCCCTGTGCTCCTCTCTGAGAACCAACACTACCCTTCGCTGACATAGTAGGAGGAGAGACAGAGGAAGCATTTCCCAAGTTTCAGGTGACCTTGTTACGGATGTTCAACTTTGGAACTGAAGAAAACTAGTTAGGAGGTTAGAAGGTGGCCTGAAAAAGGCATTCTTTTAGGGTATATTTCTCTGCTGCATGTTCTTACCAAGTTATCAAAGAGCATATACTTTGTGCTTTCTTGCTTTTTCTTTAACTGTATTGTAAAGTTAGACCCTATTTATTGGTGACAAAATAAATCAGGAAAAACTAGCAAGAATAAAACCTTTGTCATCTCTTTCTTTTTTTTTTTTTTTTTTTTTTTTTTTTGTTGTTGGTGGTACTGGAAGCCCTTCTACCTCCAGGCTACACTCCAAGACCTATTTTATACTTTTTTTTTTTTGGAAACAGGGCCTCTTAAGCCAGCGCGGCTGACTTTGAACCTGCACAATCCTCCTGTCTCCGCCTCCCAAGTGCGGAGATTACAAGTGTGCGCCACCACGCCCGGCATTTGTCATCTCTTTTGAAGGGCTTGTTATCCTTAGTTCCACAAGCAAGACTGATAATTTCCTTACTGACTTCACTGTTTAAAAAAAAATCATTTCAACACTCTGGAGAGATAAAATTTGTCCATTATTTCCTTTGGGAGATATAAACAACCTAATTCTTTCCTGTAGAAATATATGACTCAATTAGTTAATGTTTACTGTGCACTTAGCAATTGAGAAACCTAAGTAAACAAAGTAGAAAACCTTACTCCTCTCAAAAAGCTATAGAATAGTACAGCAGCCATGCTGCTCTCTAAAACCAAAGACTGGTACAATAGGTATTAAATGTAATATTTTAAGTATGAACAGTATCATAATAAAATTATAGGGTGCTGTGAGGGTATACAAAGCAAGTACCATGGGATCATTGGGATCCTGTTGTCCTGAAAACATATGTTAAATTTGAGCCCTAAAGAATTAGTTAAGAGTTTTCAGCTGGGTGTGGTGGCACACGCTTGTAATCCCCTTACTTGGGAGGCGGAGACAGGAGGATTGCGCAGGTTCTAAGCCAGCCTCTCTGGCTTAAGAGACCCTGTTTCCAAATAAAAATATAAAATAGGTCTGGGAGTGTAGCCCAGAGGCAGAAGAGTTTCTAGGAACCCCAGTACCACCAAAAAAAAAAAAAATAGTAAGTTTTCTAAGGAAAAAGAAAGTGCAAGAAAAAATAGATGAAGGAAGGACACATGTAATCAAGGACAGAAAGAAGACCTGTATGGTCTCGAAGCAAAAAGAAACAAAGGAGATAAAGTCCATTTTTAGGACAAGTTAAAAATTATGAACTTTATCCTATATTCAGTGTTAAACTATTAAAAGGGTTAAAGCAAAAAAAAAAAAGCCAGGGTGATCAGATTTGTGATTGAGAAGATCACTTTTAGCTGCAACATAAAGAAAGAATTCTAAAAGGACAAAAATGGGAGCTGGGAGATCAGATGAAGGGCTCCTGCAGTGCTCCAGGTGACACGAAGGACTATCCTGTGAGAGTTGCTATGGGAGAGAGAGAAGTGGGGGGAGTGACATGATACAGGGGGCAGAAATGGCAGAGATCAGTGGGCTGCTCCAGTGTGGGGAGAGTGAGGTGTGAAGAACACCTGGGTTCTTGTTTATCATCCCTGAGATGGGAAAGGGCAGAATGGAACAAAATGATGATAAGGGGACATGGCTTTAGAATAATGACTCTCCAGTGACAATTCAAGACTAAGAGAAAGGTATTGAGAATCAACCAATCAATTAAAAAATCACCCCTCCTGTTTGGTTCACCCAAACCACTACCATCTCCAAAATATAATTTAACATGAGGTTTCTTGATCTAGAATCCAACAAGTATAAAATCTCATAGCAATTTCCTTTCCACATTTCTACTTCCACAGAATTTTGAGCCTAACACTAATAGTTTCCAGCTAAAATCAAGTCAGGTTGTTTAAAGAGCATATGCGTGATGATGTTAGATCTGCTCTTTTTTTATTACATCTATGGTAATATCTTTCAGAAGATTAAGTCATGCATAATTTATATATCTTGAAAAGAAATAAATTCTTCATGTTGGGTATCACTTCAGTATTGAAGGTCTCATTGCATATAAATGTTTACATACTTGATGTGTAGTTATTTATTAGATTTTTTAAATTCTTAATAAGCCAGGCATGGTGGTTCACACCTCTAATACCAGTACTTGGGAAGCTGAGACACAAAGTTTGCAGGTTCAAGATCAGCCTCAGCAACTTAGCAAGATACTCAGAAACTTAGAAAGACTGTTTCAAAATAAATATAAATGAGGCTGGGAGTGTAGCTCATAGGTAGAATTCCCCAATAGTGTGTATGTGTGTGTGTAATCCAGATTAGTCCGACTACCATTTCATTTGGTAGGGTTTAGAGTCATGCCAGATCAAAAAAAAAAAAAAAAAAAAAAACCAAAAAAAAAACCCCTGATAATATATATGATGCACTGAGTTCCCACTTACTGCCATATATTTAACTTCCTATCTTTTGGTAACCATAGAGACTTCCTGATGGCTGAGAAAAGGAGAGGTGGAGTGGGATGAGACTAAGCTGGCTACAATTAGTAGGTGCTGGAGCTCAAACTCACACCAAGCCTATCTGGAACCTGTGCTCTTTCCACTTCTCTAAGAAGCTTTTTGTAAACTTAACCAATATAGTCAGGTGATATGTCTCCACAGGTCTTTTATCCCAATAAGATGTATGAGTACAATGCACCAATAAAAATTTTTAAAAAACAAAGAAAAGAATTATGATTATTCCCACCCTTGTTATTAGAAAACCAGTTCTTAATGCCCTCAATTCTCTGTGTGAAGAGTGTGATAACAAACAGCAACTCCTTAGTACACCTAATTCATTTGCCTTAACGCCTTCATGGTGATACTCGTGAAGAGGTACCTTTGATGTTTTTCAACCTAATTGATACAGAGGGTGTGCACCATCATACCATTAAAAATAATACTTAAATCTTCTCAACTAGAAACAACTCAATTTCTCATCAACAATAGAATAAGTAAAGAATTTGTGGAATATTTTTACCATTGAATATTGCATAGCACCAAGAATGAACTTACTGCCGGGTGTGGTGGTGCATGCTTGCAATCCCAGCATTTGGGAGACTGAGATCGGAGGATTGCGGTTCAAGGACAGCCTCAGCTATGTAGCAAGGCCTTTCACAACTCAGTGAGACCCTGTTTAAAAAACAAAATGTCTAAAAAATCAGGCTGGGGATGTATCTCAGAGATAGAATACTCCTGGGTTCCATCCCCAGTACCAAAAAAAAAAAAAAAAGAACTTACTATAACTGCAAACAGCATGGATGAATCTCACAAACATGATGTTTAATGAAAGAAGACAGACACAACCAAGTACTTATAGTACAATGTAATGTATCTAAGGCACAAAAATAATCTGTGTCTTTAGAATGCAGGCTACTTGTTACCTCTGGGAGGGCAATGTCTGGAAGTGGGCACAAGGGTCAGGTGCCTATAATGCTCTATGCTGGTATTAAAAGGAAATCCTATAGATGAACAAACAAGGCAACCTAAAGGAGAGGATGGGAAGGGGGAAAAAGGAAATTCTCTAAAGCACACAATGTACTTAAACATATCGAAGTCAATCACTAAGCCAAGCAAGGGAAGGAGAGATGGGGAGGGGATGGGGTGGGAATTGGGTAGGGGTTAAGTCAGTGATGTGTACTTTTATTTCCACACAAGTTTTTAACCCCAATATGATGTATGAATATAATGTACCAATAAAATTTTTTAAAAAAGAGTATCTACTTTTTGAACACTTATTAGGCCTTGTATTCATGATTTGTGCACTTTTCAGTATGTTTGTCTTACTTTGCTGCATGTATAGATGTACTTACCACATGGGTGTGTCACTTTATTCTCTATATGTATAGTATATGTTATTTTGCTATAGTTTAGAAAAAAACTGCTCATGCCCGAGGACGCGGCAGCAGCGCCATACTGCCGGCGGCAGTGGCAAATTCACCGGACAGCTACAGCAAGCCGAGGTGAGCCGCTGTGGAACAGACAGGCGGGATTTCTCGCCGCAGGTAAAAATCTAAAGCTCCCAGTGGCTGAGCTCAGCACACACTGCAGGGATTCAGAGTGGTAATCAAAATCAAAAAGAAATATGCCAGCCTCATGGCCGAGGGCGTAGCAGCGGCGCCATATTGCCACCGGCGGCAGCAGCACAGAATTCACCGAATCCAGTACAGCTACATCTGCGTACTCAAGAACAGTGAGTCAAATTGCGGGCCACAGCGGAGAAATCCCAGTACTGTACTCCCTGGGACTTGACCCAGTGGGGGAGTGGCGGTGGCAGAGATATCACACCATAGGAGAACGTGCAACCTGGCACCCCCCACAGTCTAAAGCAGCCTCTATCGACTCTCTGGGTCGGAGACTCTGTGATACAACTCAGTAAAGGAGTAGTGGGGTCTGAGATACTACTGACTCGAGATCCAGAGCACCTTAAGTGAAGTCATAGTGACCCAAGGGAAGAACCCAGAGAAGGCACAAACTTCCGAAATCATGGGAAAGAGGAATACTACTGGAGCAATGAATGCCCACAACCCCACAACATCAGAACCCAATAAAACAGAAAATCAGAGATTTCTAGAAGATCAAATCAGGAAAATAACTGTAGAAATAATAGAGGTGCTTCGAAAAGAACTCAGAGAGAGCCAAAAAGAGATAAAGGATGCAATTAATGAAGTAAAGGCCTCAATTCAAAGCACAAACAACCGATTAGACCACATGGAGAACAGAATCTCGCTCTTAGAAGATGATCATTCCAAAAATGAACGCATAGTTTCTAATCTAGGAAAAAATATCCGACAGCAGGAATCTGACATTGAAGAAATATGGGCCCATTTTAAGAGAGCTAACCTAAGAATAATTGGAATAGAGGAGGGAAAAGAAAGTGAAACCAAAGGGATCAACAATCTCTTCAAGGAAGTCATAGCAGAAAATTTTCCAAACATAGAGCAAGAGGTTGATACACAGGTCCAGGAAACTTATAGAACTCCCTTTAGACAGGATCGGAGAAGAGGATCCCCATGCCACATAATTGTCAAAATGACCAATGTGGAAGCCAAGCAGAGAATCTTAAAGGCAACAAAAACAAAGGGCCAAGTGACATTCAGAGGCAAACCAATTAGAATCACTCCAGACTTCCCAAACCAAGTCATGAGAGCCAGAAGGGCTTGGAGTAACATATTCCCAATTTTGAAAGAAAACAACTTCCAGCCAAAAATCTCCTACCCAGCAAAACTTTCTATCAGATTAGATGGAGAAATAAGAAGCTTCCATGACAAACAGAAACTGAAGGAATTTATGTCTTCAAAACCAGCACTTGAGAAAATACTCAAAGAGATTAACTACAAAGAAGAAATAGGTAACACACACCAGAACCAGAGAAACAAGAGTTTCCATCCAATAGTCAACTAAGATTGGTTATCTGTGGAGATTCATTACTTATGTTAGTCTTTTACCTATCTCTAAATGGTATTGTTTGCCTTTATTGTTGTTAATTTTTAGGATTTCTAGTTGGAATATTAATATACCTTCAGATATAGCATTTGGAAATATTTTATCCCATTCTATTAGTAACTGTTAACTCTGTTTACATTGTCTTTGGATATACAATATTTTTTTTTTATTTTTTAGGGAGTTTGTATACTCTTCTGTTGCCTGTGCCATTGAAATCATATCCAAGAAATCACTGCCAATTTCAATGTTGTGAGGTTTTATGACCCAGATTTTCTCCTAAAAGTTTATAGTCTTAAGATTTATATGTAGGTCTTTTATCTATTTTGAGTTAATATTTGTATATGGGATTAGGTAAGGGTCCAACTTTATTCTTTTCCATGTAATTATTATGTTCAACAATATTTAGTTAAAAGATTATTATTTCCACCACCAAATGTTCGTGGAAACCTTGTCAAAAATAACTTGACAATATAGGGAAGAATTTAGCTCTAGGCTTTTATTTAACTCCAATGGTTTATATAATCTGCCTTTAGAATAGTACTATACTGTTTCAATTATTGTAGCTTTATATGGTTTGAAATCAGAAAATATATATCTTCTAGCTTTGTTCTTTTTCAAGATCATTTTGGGTATCCAGAGTCCATATTCCATATTAGGATAGATTTTTTTTTTCTGAAAAATAAATATATAAATATATGATAGTTTCACCTAAAAAAATAGAAAAAAAATATTCTCTGGTAAGAAAGAAAGTAAAAAGAAATATTGAATGTTACCTTTAAGTCATCAAAAGCTTGGTATCAGACAAATGAAACTGTTATGTGAGATTATCATTTTTAATTTAGGATAAATTGCTATAATACTAGATGTCAACCACTAAGCCAAGCATGGGAGGGAGGGATGGGGAGAGAATGGGGTGGGGATCGGGTGGGGGCTGACTGGGCGATGTGTGCATGTATGTCTACAAAAGTTTGTATCCCACTATGATGTATGAATACAGTGCACCAATAAAAAAAAAGTATCACCATTTAAAAAAAAAAAAAGAAAAAAACTTACCAAAAGACAACAATGAGACCATAGGTATTTAGTGTACTTTAATTAAATAAATTACAAAATAGTTCTCTCTTATTCAAGCATTGATTTCAAATTCATGATAATCAAAGGGTTTACAAGAACATAGATTAAAAAAATTTTAAAAACATAAAATGTCAATAGAAATAAGTTGTTGAAAATACCTTTTCACAAAGATTATTAATGCATTTTAAAGACTCTCCAAATGAAGGATAAGACCACAGAGAGACTTCAGGCAGATGGAAACTCAGATGACAATTCCCATTGTGATCATGACTAAATTACTAAAATCTTCAGTTCCATGTCATCATGTTTAAGAACAGGATAATTCCTATCTTCTTCACAGGGGTGTTTTGCTGCTTAATTAATGTTTGTAAAGTACTTTCTGTTCCCTGGGTGAAAGGTACCACTAAAGAGTAAAGTATAATTATGTTTTAATTGCAGGGCTAATTTTGAAGATGCAAAAAAAAGTGCCTGCGAACTGTGATTTAATCAGGTGACTCCATTAGAATCACATTCATAACTTCCACCTTCTGTCTCAAAAATACTCCTGTTATACTTAGGAAACAGACTTTTTTTTTTTTTTTTGTAGTACTGGGAATGGAACCCAGGGGCAATCTGCCTCCAAGCTACACCCCCAGCCCTATTTTTTATTCCTTATTTTGAAACAGGGTTTCATTGAGTTGCAGAGGGCCTCACTAAGTAGCTGAGGCTGTGTGCAAACTGCAATCCTCCTGTCTCAACCTCCCGAATGCTGAGATTACAAGTATGTGCCACCACGCCTGGCTCATTTCTCCTTTTTAACTAGGTAAAACACAAAGAGATTCCCCAAAATGCTTTGTATTCCTTGAAGAAAGTAAGACTTTCATATCATACATTTATGATACAGAGCTTTTCTGGTGTCTATTTTACCCAACATGTGAAACTTCAGTAACTGTGTCTTTTATGTCTTCTATTAAACAAATAAACAAAAATATTCTTCATCATCCTTCCTGAATAAAAGAACACAAATAACCAGTCAAATAAAACTACTCCCAGCTTCAGGTCACATTTTTGGGCAATATACTTCTATGTGTGTATAAAAACATTTAATAAATAACCTTCTTCTTACTAAAAAGAGAAAATTATATAGAGATACTTTAAAAATAAAGAGCAGTTTAAATCATGATGACAGTAGATGTGACATTTTAGTGGCTAAAGTTCCCCTGAAAGATTAAAATGTCTATTTGAATGCCTCTGAACACCCTCTAAAATCTTTCAGAGAATAATAACAATGTATCCTCTTAGGAATATATAAACCAGTCCAATGTGCTGAGTTAGTGATATACATATCACTAATTTTATATACATACACATATATATATATTATATATACAATACTCAGTCTACTGTGATATATAGTTATTATATAATATATAATCTATCAGTTATAGATGAGATATATATTATATATAATAATAGAGATATATGTATTATAAGATATACACACACACACATACACACACACATATGTATTTTCTATTGGTTTTCTTTCTCTGGAGAATAAAACAGCTGTCAACATGACCAACCATGTGACTATTTATCAATTATTTCTTTCCAAAGCTCAATTCAAAATGGACTGATTCAAACTCTTTCAGCAGGACCAATAAATAAAGAGAAATTCTAAAGGTTTTGGATGGAGGCTTCAGTACTACTCAGTATCTCAAGCTCTCTAGCCACTAGTCAAACATGGTTTCATGACTTGCTTGGGTCAATGAAATGTGAGCAGAAACCATATGTGTTTCCAAGTGGAAGTCTGAAGAGCCAGTGAGCTATAGGCCATAGCTCCCTTTCCTTCATAGCCACTGGCCATGGTTCAGGTGTGTCTACTTGATTGGCTGAGATGTTGGATGATAAAGACATGATCAGAGTTCTCAGCTCACATGTAATGGACAGTCCTTTAGTGGAAGGAAGAAGTAAAACCCACTGCCTAATGTTTGGGCTTGTTTGTTAACATCACACAACCAGGCCTAAGACTGACTCAGCTTTTCACTAGGATAAGGGCCTTTGTAAAACTCTCAGGAGGAAGACAGGGTATTATTTCTATAATTTCACCTCCCCTCAGTATCATCCAGTGTGGTCCTGGGCTGTGAAATCCATTTTCTTTGCTTCTATTACCCTCAAAGGGGCTCTCAGGACTATTCTCCCAGTGTCCCTGGGAGGGTCACCACCGCAAGTGACTAAAGGCTCAGGCAGGCGATACTTACTCAATAAGTAGGCAGGACAACACTTTCATACCAAACATTTATTAACTCCATACCTCTCCCTCAAGAAAACTCCCTTTACTTGAAACACAAGGTGTTCCTGACCTAGCTTTCTAATCAAAGGAGAGTACAAGGGAGATAACACATTACAACCACAGCTCTATGCCAATGTTGGGGTAATAACAGGGACCAATGTCAGCTACCACCCTTTCTAGTAGCTGGTGTCCCTCCTGGAATGCACATGAAATGTTTTCATATCTTAAAATCTCAATGAAATCTCAGTGCTCTTAAAATACTACTCATGCCAAAGAAAATACAACCTGGTTTTATGACTTTGTGGAGATAATGACTGTTCCCCACTTCCAAGAAGCCTCAGGTTGTTGAGTTGGTCTCCAAGATAGGAAGAGTTATGTATCTGATTGGTAAGCCAACAAATCTGACATATCCACATGGGTGGAGTTAGTGGGTTTAAAACCTCAGCACACAGTGGCCTTCCACCAGATCTGTCTGTCTGCATAAGCATGTGTTCTGGCTCTTCCATAAAGAAAGCCAGCTGGAGAAAAATGGTCTATAATTCTGGGTGGAAAAGTTTAGTTCAGGAAGAAAATTAATAGGAAGCCTGATTGTGGCCATAAATCAAGTTGCTTTCTTTAATCTACCTTAACCAGTAATATAGCTGACATTTCCCTATTATTACACATCATTGTAAACAGCTTTCTTGATGACTGGATAAGACCAATGAGGGGGTTCATTCAATTATTTCTCTGTTGTTGACATTAGATTAATAATTTAGTATATATCATCAAACCTCTTGAACATTCATTGACTAAAATAATTTTGTATAGTATCTATTGATTAGGCTTTTGTAATGGCAGATTTTATTTTCCAAGAATAGTCAGTATTGTAACTTCCAGTCCACATTTCTCATACACCTTGTGAGAAAACGACTTCCCCATCAAGTAACGAGATCTAATTCCTTCCTTGGATTTGGGCAACCTGTGACACTTTGGCCAGTTTAGTATGATAGATATGATGTATTCCCTCAAATAGATGGTATAATCTTGGAGGCTGGGAAATAAAATGTGATATAGCTCTTGTTCAGTTCACCGGAACTTTTTCATGGAGTCCTCAGCCAGCAAGAAGAGAAATCAGATTCCCTCTTCAGCTTTGAGGACCAAGACATCCAGAAACTCCATGACTAGGTGCTCCAGTTGGCATTGCCAAGTCAGCCCTGCCCAGGTGCAAGGTGTGTAAGTGAGGGGATTGCAGACATCCGGCCATTCTAAGCCAAACAACAGCCAACTCAGCAATGCACTGTTGTAATTTCTGATGCAAGAAATCCATGAATAAGAAAAATGAATATTGTTTTGAGTGACTACATTTTTAGGTCACTTGGTATGCAAATTAGCAGCTGGAAAAGCACCTGTTTTATGTATATGGGTCTCACTTTCCTTTCCAAATCATTTACTGAGTATCTTCTATCTGCCAGGCTTCTATGGTTCAGAGATCAATCAGACAAAAACCCTTCCCTTAAAAATGCCCACAGGAATAGGAGAGATGTGATTAGAGAGGCCCTTTAGAAAGATAAGTAGGGCAGGGTTGGCAAAAGAGGACTAGGCCTCTTTACAGAGAAGATGGTGATAAACCAAAGGAACACTGGCTTGATTATACAAGTGGATGAATTTCTCTCTGCCAAAGCCACAGTGTCCATCCCAATTTTTGCTCATAAATAGAAGTGAGATAATGTGTGTGTGTGTGTGTGTGTGTGTGTGTGTGTGTGTGTACTGGGGATGGAACTCAGGGGCCTTCTACCTCCAGGCTACATCACTGACCCATTTTATATTTTATTTGAAAACAGGGTCTCACTAAGTTTCTAAGAGCCTCACTAAGTAGCTGAGGCTGAATTCGAACATGCCTGGTCTTCCTGTCTCAGCCTCCCAAGCGCTGGGATTATAAGGGTGTGTCACCACACCCGGCTAAGTGTAGCTCTTAAAAGTATAATAAATTTTCATAAATAGCCATCATATGAATTAAATTTAAATATAAAAATAAAAACATAGCACACATTCTACATATTGATCCTTATGAGCTGAATTCTTTCCCCATAAAATTCATATGTCAAAGCTCCAGTACCTCGAAATGTGATTGTGAGATAAGGCTCTCATAAAAATAATTATGAGGTCATGCAGGTAAGTCCTAATCCAAACTGACTGGTGTCCCTACAAAAAGATTAAGACACAGACATGCACAGATAAAGATAACCCAAAGATACAAAGAAGACAGCTCTCTATGAACCAAGGAGACAGGCCTTGATATGAACCAACCCTATCTGGACCCTGAACTCACATGTCCAGCCTCTCAAACTGTGAGAAGTAAATTTCTGTCATTTGAGCCATGTGGGCTGTGGTAGTTTTATGGCATCCCCGGCAAATCAATATAGGTCACTGAGAACAACTTTCTCATCCACAGAAGATCACAGCAGATGTGGCAGAGGTGGTGTTAAGGAGGCAGTGAGAAGACAGGCCCTGCTCTTCCCTTCTGTGGCCGTCTGTCCTTAGGGGAAGATTAAGTGGAGGATTTATCAATAAGGAGGTCAGATTAGATTTTACTTATATGGTACAATTGGCCTCCCTATCTTCAACTTTTAGTAAATTTTTTCCCTGAAATATTTAATTAATAGCCTTATGTTATCACTTTGTACCTGACTCTTTGACATAAATATTGCTTGAACTGCCTTGATAAGATCTGCTGAAGTGATAGAAAAAGGAACATTTTTCAAAGCACTTAAAGAAGCTGCATGCCTCATAATTAATTACCCAAATTTTAAATTCTCTGAATAATTTCAAATTATTTACCAAATTATTGACCAAGACTGTGTTCCAATAACATTTTACAGCAGTCTAGTTTTGCCCCACTGGCTACAGTTTGTATATTGTAAAATATAAAATACTTTGATGAAAATACTCTTCTAGTACCCTATTGCCTGCAAATTTCAGAAAAAAAAACCCACTTGGGAACAAGTATCTTACCCTCTTCTTGTCCTCTTCTCTCTTATTACTACACATATATAATCTCCATTTTAATATACTGGACTCATTTACACGTTATTCCATTTCTTTATTTTGTCCATATAGTGCCCCTAGATACTAAAATTGCATTTATCCTCAATGCCACTCTCAAATTCTGCATTGTTCAAGATGCTTTCTTAAATTTGTTCTATCAGAAGTGAACTTTTTCTCCTTTGAACTGCATAACTAGCCTTTTCTCACTTGCTAACTACCTTTATTAAATTCAGCTTCACATTAGAGTCATTTAAGCGATTTCTTAAAACCTTCTGTAAAACCACAAACTCCTTAAGAGCAGAGGCGGTGTTCTCTTCAGTTTCATTTATCCTAACTACCATGACCATACTACAGACTCCCTATACAATTAACGAATACACTGAATGATACCATTCTAGATTTTTCCCCAGAAACAAAGAACACTGTTTTGTTCTGTTCTCAGTGGATATTTGTATAGGTTGCTTCTCTGTAGGGTCATCAATCTCAAAGGAATTGAAATAACCTGGTTTGCCTCAGAACTTTAAAATGCCCTGGGATTAAGAATTGTTGTAGACACCGTCCTTTTAATTAACTTTGGTCTGGGAGTAAAGAGCTATCTCTTTGATTGCTAAGCTTCTGGACAGGTTAATAGGAATTGAGAGTGTACCTATTGTATTGCTATGGCTTTGCTTACTGATCAATTCCTTATGACTGCAAGTGAGAAGTTCTGTTCAACTCAGACATTTCCTGAGTTCTTGTCTGAAATGCAGAAAGCATTTTGAGAAATGGAAAGTTAAATAAGACATGAGCAGCTCTGATATCAAGGAGTTAACAGTCTAGTCAGAGATATAGACAGAGACCCAAGGTCTAAAATGTACAGCAGGCTATGGTAAGGATTATAATAGAATCTACAGTGAGGTGATATCACCAAGAATTCAATTTTAGTGGAGGCAGGATAAACTGACTACAGAGGCATCACAGAGTGGATAGAATATGCGCAGGAACTTGGCAGGACGAAAGTGACAAAGAATGTGGATACTGTGATGCCTGGGGATGTTAGAGCAGACAATGATCTTAGACAGCACCCTCAAATATCAGATGAGGAGGATGAGACTCAGAGAGGTTAACGGCAGGCAATCCACTTGTTCCCTTTATAACTAGGTATATGCAACTTCAAATTCACATGAGAGGTTAAAAAAAGAAAGAAAGAAAGAAAGATATTAGATGAGACTGTCTTCATCTCTGGGCATTTGTGACAAACATCAGAAGCAGCAATTAGTAGTGTGACCACACAACAGGCCCAAGGCCACAGCAGCCCCTGTTGGGAACCAAAGCCTTTGGTAGTTATCAAGGGACCAGATTTAGCTGTTAGCAAAATTGCACCTGTGTCCTGTAACTGAAGGCTACAGAGCTAGCGATAGAATAAAAGCTTACAGAGAATTGGGGATAGATCAGAGTAAGCTTTAAACTCTGGGAAGAAATTCTTCCAGAAGAGTTCAACTCTAGTTCAAAAGAACAGGTCTCAAAAGCAACCAAAGAGGTGGTGATTTGCCCTAGAATTACAGGATACAAGCTATTGCAGGGGACACCATGGGTTTGCCTTCTCTTAAGAGTGTGCTTCTTTGCTTGAGTCTGGGAGGACACACGTAGGTGTCCCAGGCCTCCCCTCCCCCACAGTCCCCATGCCTTAAATGCCACTGTGGTTCAGGATGATGGGGATCCTCATAATTAGGCTGATGCCAGCCCAGAAAGTCAACTTCCCAGGAGAGGTGAAGTAGCTAAGGGTCCAAAATATATGCTATGATAGTTTAATTTAAATAGATGATTCTATTCCCCTGTCATCACTTATAAGGGAGTATACAACTGAATAATTAAGCAGTAAGTCTGTGCTTATTTCTTTTATATGAGCAGTTGTCTCCCCCTTGTTCCCCCAAAAGAATTAGGAGCCCTTTGCTTTTCTACCTGGATCTCTCTTCTCTGTATTACTCCAACCCTGGAGCTCAACCAACTGAACTTCCCCATTCCCATCACAGAATTATTTTGTGCTCATATTAGTCCACTGGAAAAAAAATGTCATTTTTCCATAAAATATGAACAACTGCTTCCAGATAGCAGATGCAGTAAAAGGGTCAGTTTCAACTCCAGAAATTTATCTCTTGTTGAGAAAAGTAACACTTATCAAGCCAGGCGTGGTGGCTGACACTTGTAATCCTAGTACTTGGGAACCTGAGACAGGAGGATCTCAGATTCATAGCCAGTCTCCACAACTTAGTGAGACCCTGTTTCAAAATAAAGACTAAGCCAGGCGTGGTGGCGCATGCTTGTAATCCCCGCACTTGGGAGGCGGAGACAAGAGGATCACGCAGGTTTAAAGCCAGCCGCACTGGCTTCAGAGACCCTGTTTCCAAATAAAAAAGTATAAAAATAGGTGTCTGGGAGTGTAGCCCAAAGGTAGAAGGGCTTCCAGGAACCACAATACCACCAAAATAAATAAATAAATAAATAAATAAATAAATAAATAAATAAATAAATAAATACTAAACTATAGAGCTGGGGGTGTAGCTCATAGGTAGAATGCCCCTGGGTTAAATCCCCAGTACCACATAAAAATAAAAGTAACACTTATCTTCCACACATGAAAATTCCCCAAGTTAAGAGAGGGGTGACAGTCACATTACACAGATAGTCTATTCAAGTTGACTTATTTTCCAGTGCTGGGTTAAAAAAAAAAAGTACTTTTGAATGGTCAGCAAAGCATCTTTTACTAATATTATCAATTTAACAGAGTTTACTGAGCACTCTAGAGGTATAGAAGGTATTGCATTATTTTTTCCTAGAAAAAAGTTAAATAGGACATGAAAGCAGACTGTTAAGGCATCGATATAGGCAGCCTCTAGTTCAACTGTTTATTTCACAGATAAGAAAAGAGAGGTATAGAGAAACCAAAGGATTTGCCCAAAGTCAGACAACCAGGACAAAGCTTCACAGTGGGCTGGGAAAATCCTGGTTCATGTTTCTTTTCATTATACTCTGTCTTTGTGTCTTTAAAAGTAGCTCTGATACATATTAATAATATATGCCTATATTATATGCACTAGTATGATACAAAATATATGTAGTTAATTCATATTATATACAATTATATTATTTAATATTTATTGATATGTGAATAAATTATAGTATCATATATACTACAGATATATATGTATAAAATATTTTCAGAATAGGAAGTCCATATAGATTACTAGCACAGTCAGAGGACAGGAAGGATTCCTTGTACCCAAGAGGAGACATACATGGAGAAGAAGGAGAAGAACAGAATAGTCCTCTGCTCCTGTCCTGCCTAGGAGGCTAGAAGGTCATACTCCTCTTTTTCATTTTGGGATCAAAGAGTCAGCCTCTGGAAGACAGTGGTTATAGCTACTGGCTCCACTATGGGTTTCACCTACTCAGAAGAGATATGGAACAAAATAATTTATAAGCTCCTATTAACATTTTGTTTCCTCATCTTACACACAGAGTTGGGCAAATTAAAAAAACATTTTAAAAATTCTAATTTTGCTATGTTGTTAAAAGAACAACCAACCCATTTTCCTCTCCATTAATCTCTAAAAGCTGTAAACTATGGTTATATAACATTCCTCTTAAATACTTTTCTTTGCTGGCACTGGGGATAACCCAGGGGGATTCTGAGTTACACCCCCAGTCTTATTTTATTCTTTATTTTGAAACAAAGTCTCATCAATTGGTATTGATGGCTTCACATATGTACAGTTTCAGAGGGCCTCACTAAGTAGCTGAGGCTGTTTGTGAACTATAATCCTCCTGTCTCAACTTCCCAAATACTGAGATTACAAGCATACGCCACCACACCTGGCTTAAATACTTTTCTTTACTGTTGGAATAAAGAAAACAATATAAGATGAGAATATAATTATTATCCTTGTATTCAAAGGTCTCTGGTATCATTGACATGGTCAAACCTCACAAGACTATGACAGTATGTGTTTTCAAAGTATATTCAGACACTATGCCATTCAGGGGAAGCCAGAAAAGTATTAAGTTACCATAATACTTAGAACCACTTTTCTGCAAGGAGTTTGAAAATGCTATATGCTCTCACAATGGAAATCATTTTATTACATAATTCTAGTCTTTCCCTGTTCCATATAATAGCTTGAAAAAAATCTGTCACCAAACAAGGAAAAATACTGGACAAAGTGAATTGTATTGCTGTTCCTTGTAGCAGAAAAACACGCTCACCAGTATTGGAACATAATTTTTTTTTACCATGCTGTCTTCTGCCTATATATTTATTTTTAATATAATTTTATTGGTACATTATTATTAATCATCATATTGAAGTTTAGTGTGATGGAAACACTCTTCTGGGTCCCATTCCTCCCTCTCCTGCCCCATTTATAATATTGAAATTGGTATTGATGGCTTCACATATGTACGGATTGTTTGAACTGTTTCCTTCACCAGGTCTCTCTTTTACCCCCGCCAAACACCTCCTCAAATCCCCTTCTTCTGTTCTACTGGTATCTCTCCTCATTTATCTGAAGTCTTTTTGTTTCATAATTTCTCTCTAGAAAAATCATTTGGATGAAAATTAACTGATAAAATGTGTAAGTGTCCTAGCTTTTATTTGGTAGCTTACCTAATTGACTTGGTAACTATACATGAGCCAGAAAACTCCTGCTATGTAACTACCCCTCAGTCCTGCCCCTCTATCCCTGGAAATGCTTTCAGAAGATAACTTGGCAGCCTGAGAATTCAAGGAGCCAGGTCTCTGTCCACTGAACTGCTATTCTATTGTGCTTAGCCTCCAAATTTAATCTTCTTGGATTTTCCTCTTCTTTATCATCAATCATGTTCATTTTGTTACTAAAACCTCATTATTTTCCTTTTATATGTCCTTCATTTGGATCTTCGACTCCATCTCCCACCGTCCTCTCATCCAACATGTAAGCCCATGCATGGGCTAGTGTAACATTACCTATACAATCTCTCTAAATTCCCCCCATTCCAATTCCACCTATATAATTATGCCAGGTATCATTTTTTTACATTTAACCTAATTTTATTCATGCTTGTCTCCAGATGGAGAATAAATCATTTGGTAAAAAAAATACAGTAAAAACAAAATATGTCTTATCATGTACAACTTTTAAACTACAATAATGATGTATCCTTAATTACTTTCATGCACACAAGTCTAACATTGCAAGTTTTTTTTTTAAATAAACACAATCGAGACTTCTAGGAGCATTTTATAATAAAGTAATTCCTAATTTTTCCTTTGTAGATAGATCAAGCACCTTCAAAATACAAATTCTGCCGGGCATGGTGGCGCACACTTGTAATCCTCCACACTTGGGAGGCTGAGACAGGAGGATCGCGCAGGTTCAAAGCCAGCCTCAGCTACTCAGTGAGGCTCTCAGCAACTTAGAGAGACCCTGTTCCCAAATAAAATATAAAATAGGTCTGGGAGTATAGCCCGGAGGTAGAAAGGCCCTGGGTTCCATCCCCAGTATCACACACAAAAAAGAAAATACAAATTCTTATATACAGTGAGTACTTTACTTAAAATGAACACTTAAGTAAATGAAGTACATGGACTAATATATCTTATTCTTGTTCAAAGTCAACTAAAAGTTCTACACTACCTCCACAATCTTACTTGATGAGAATTGCTTTATAGAATCTTCTGATACAGACAAGAGAATCTTCTCACTGAGCAGGGAATTAGTGATGGTAACTTCTATGTCCCGACTCGGCAAATAATTTACCTAACATTTCTGAGTCTCAATTTTTTTTAGCTATAAAATGGAGACTATAATACTAGATAGGGTTTTCTTGAGGCTCAAATAAGAAAAGTTTATTTGCCAGTTCCTTCTAAATTATTAGGCTTTAGAAGAGCTCTAGAGTTATTAATCTTGGTGTTTATTTACACTTGCACCCCAGCATTTATCCCCAACCATTTCCCACTGAAATAATCCTACTATTGAGAATATGTGTCTTTACCAAACTCAACTATTACCTATTTGAAATCACAACTTTATTTTGTCAGTAATCACCTAGAAGTATTTTTAATTTTTTTCCAAAAAGAAATATCTGGTAGGATGAGATTCAGCCAGCCTCCCTTTGCCTTTTTTAAAGCCTTACATAACGTGGACAATAAACATACATTTATCAGTTGCTTTAGTTGAACACTGAAGATGAATAGAAAGAGCAGCAGCGTCTCCTCCCAGCAGCCCAACTTTCCTATTAAGGAACAGCAGCAACAAAAATACATGGCAATTAGTGAGAAAAATCTGTGAAGTGCTAGAAACGGTTTGGAAAGCATTCGCCACAAATAGCAACTTCCTACTCTTGGGGACATTAAAATTATGCTTTCCAAACAGTGAGCTGAAATCCTAATCATGCATTTTGCCTTTTCTAAGCTCAGGAAAGGCAGAAGCAACACTGAGGCACCCAAATAGCATGAAAGAGTCTCGGTGAGCAGATTTAAAGGTAGTGAGACTGCCACAGATTTGGGGGTGCCTTTCTATCCTTTCAGCAACTCCTGGTTAACCCCCCCCCCTAGCGGGGTGGGGGAGGAGAAAAAGAGACAGAGAGACAGAGACAGAGAGACAAAGAAAAAGTATGAAAGAGAATGAGAATGTGTGTGTGTGTGTGTGTGTGTGTGTGTGTGTGTGTGTGTGTGTGTCTTGCGTGAAAATGAACACAAGCCCTCAGTAACATTCCCTAATAATCATTTTGGCCATAAAGCTGTGATCTGAAGTTAGGAAGTCTTGGTAAACTCATCCTTCTCTAAATCACCCAGTGTATCCCCTAGACACCTTCTTTTTCTTCTTTCTCTCCCAGGGGCCCCCATCTTCCATCTCTTAGAAGACATTCTTCCTACACAAAGATGACACAGCCCATATGATTTGTAACTGTTCACTTTTGAAGCTCAACTGTGCAAATGGAGATAATTCTCAGGGTAGGTCAGAATTTAAGGGTCATCAGAACATTTAAAGAAATCTATAATGGACTGTTAGCCCAGGTAAAATCTTTTCAAACAGATGAACTGCTTCTGTTAGTCTTGATTTTCTAAAGAGTGAAAACACAACCTGTAAAAATCCTATAACAACCTATTGCCCACAAACTAGCAGGCAGGGTTGTATTCTTTAATTTTTAACACTCACTCTTGGAAATGGTGGGACACAAAGGTCACTTTGAGACATTATAGGAGAGAGTGTAAATTTGAAAATCTCTTGGAAACATAGCGGCTGAAATATTTAAAAAGCCTCAAACTATTGTAATCTTTTGACTCATTAATTCTACTTCTAGAAATGTATCAAGGATGTAAAGTAAAATATTGAAAGAATAGTCAATGCCTCAAATATCTACTATTCATAAGTGAATGAAAAATGAAAAAACCAAATGTTCAAAAATATAAAACTAAGTATGTAAATTATGATATCATATCTAACAAGTAAAAGTTGTAAACACATCATTCATTGTAGAAAGAGGAAGAGAAGACTCAATTACAAAACAGATTCACTGTCATGACTGATAAATCACTCGCCAGAAATCCCAAGGAAAGTTAAACTGCTTCTTTGATAAAGATCTGGTGGGATGCGACTTGCCCCACCTCCCTTGTCTTTTTCAAGCTCTAATGCAAAGTAGAAGACTACTACTGACTTGCTGATTTCTTTAGCTGGCCACTCAAAATGAGTAAAGAAGAGAGGTAGAATCTCACCAGAAAATATTTTACTGTTTAAAAATAAAATGATGATAAAGCATATATAAAAGAAAGTAAGATGGGCACCCACAGTTTATTTGACTCACTTTCCAGTTCAAGTCTCGGAAGTATTTAACTCTTGATGTTTGGGATACCATATTGGCCTCAGTGTGGAAAAGTATTACATCTATCAAAACATATTAATGCATAACCTTCTGTTAACCTATTTATAGTTTTTTAGGTTTTTTGTTTTGTTTTGTTTTTGTACTGGGAATTGAACCCAGGGCCGTTGTACCTCTGAGCTGATCTCTAGACCTTCATTTAAAAAATAAATTCTTTTTTTTAAATTTTGAAGTGGGGTCTTGCTAACTTGTAGAGGCTGGCCTCAGACCTGTGATCTTCCTTTCTCAGCCTTTCAAGTAATGGGATTACAGCATGTACCACCACCACTATTTTTTAATATTTTATTATTTTAAAGGGCTGCCTTTTTGTTTTCCAGTTTTGACATTACAAGGGCCTTTTTCTTTTATGTTTAGTATAAGGCCTCAAATCTATAGGAATAGGACTCATAGGCCAAAAATATAATCATCTCAGTGGAGCCTATTATGTATTAATTAAACTAGAACAAAAAAAGTCAAGATAAAAACCCAAATGGGAACATAGATGACTTTTTATCATTTTTAATTTCTACTTTTCAATCTTCTCAAGACTTCTTCAAATAGTAAGTGATGAATGTGATAATGCCAAAGCCAACTTCAATATTCTGAGTGGGGAAAGGTATGGGGGAGAAAATGGGGAGGGAGCCAGGGGAAGGCCCACCAAGTGCTCTGTGCATGTATGTCACTATCACTGTGATTGACATGACCATGTGAGACCATATTGCATCAATAAAAACATGTAACAAAATTTAAAAAATTAAAAGCATTAAAAGGAAATAGTCGCTTTCTTTTGCAATGCTAGGGATTGAAACCAGAGTCTTATACATGCTAGACATGTGCTCTTCTACTGAACTATACCCTAGGTCCCTAGAAAAGATACTTTTTCAGTTAACAATTTAATTCTTGCTAGCAAAAACTTAAAACAGCCTTCTTTCCTTGAATCAATAAACTATGACATATTGCCTTTGGCCAGGTAGTGCGCTGGATAAGAAGATGAAGAATCCATGCCCCTGTCTGCAAGGAGGTCACAGATACTTGCAGGGAAAGAAGGGCTCTAAATGTGCTCAAGGGGTGATTATATGCACTGCTTTGTGACCTAGGGATGCACAGAGTGCAAGGGGAGGTGGGAGAAGGAAGTGTTTGTTCTGCCTGGAGCAGGAGTGTGAGTAGCAGAAGACTCCACAGAAAAATTAGCACTCAAGCTGAGGAGAAAGTCTTATTTTACTATGTGGGAGCAAAGGAAGGAAAACAACCTCAAGCAGAGAGAAAAGAATGAAGAAATAGGCTCAGGTAGACCCTATTATTATAATAACCTAGATAAAGAAGTCACAACTCAATGCAGAACAGAAAGAAGGGCAGGCAGGGTAGTCCAGAATGTCAAATCAAAGGTTAAACTGTAGGACTTATGGTCTGTGACTGGAGCTGGGGCAGGGTAAAAGATAAGGACCAGAGAGAGTGACTCCAGATTTCATAGTTTGGTCAAGACTACTTACCCCTCCTGTATCTAAAGATGGGGGAGCCAGGCATGGTGGCACATGCTTGTAATCCCAGCATTTGGGAGGCTGAGACCAGAGTATCGCAGTTCGCAGATAGCCTCAGCTACTTAGCAAGGCCCTTCGCAACTCAGTGAGACCCTGCTTCAAAAATAAAAAGACTAAAAAAAAAATAATAGGGCTGGGGATGTACCTCGGAGGTAGAATGCCCCTGGGTTTCATCCTCAGTACCACAAAATAAAATAAAATAAAATAAAGATGGGGAAGTAGCAAGGCAATTCACTAAATCAAATAAACAGGAGAAAGGATCGATTTGAAAAAAGGGAAACAGAAGATAGGAACTTTTGCTGGGTCTGAGCTGCTGCCACACTAATACTTCTGCAGTAAAGTCTGATACAGAGAAAGGAGTATGATGTGGGGACCTGCACAGGAATCAAGGGCTAGAGGTGACATATGGCCTCAAAGGTTACTGCCAAGATAAAGGTAAAGGAAAAAGAACAGAAACAGCCTCCTGACCCTCCTCCCTTATCTCATGCCCACCATCCCCACTCCCATGGCACTCAGTTGTCCATGTTGGAGCTCCATTGGAAATCTTATTATTTAATGCTTCTGCTTAAAACTCATCAGTGTACCCAACCTCGCTGGCAGTCAGAGAAATGTCAATTCAAAGGACAATGAGATTCTATTTTTTGCCTACTAGACTGGAAAAAATTAAAGATTGATAGTATCCACTGCTGGTAAGCACATGGGGAAATGAGCACGCATATATTTCTGGTAGAGTGCAAATTGCTATGATATTTTGGGATATCTATTACCATTTTAAAATCTTGTGACTTATGATCCGGCAATCTCGCTTTTAAGAATCTTTCAGAAACAAGAGCAACAGTATAAAAGGAATGCACAATAGTCTTCATTGTTACATCACTTGTAAAACTGAAAACTCAGTGTCTACTGAAATACAATGTTCAAAAAGTGGCAATCTATATTAAGTAGCATTATGCAGCTGTCAAATATTAATTATTATATCTACATATGTTTGCATTTGGATCTAGAAAGATGTGTGTGATGGATTCAGTGAGAAAATAAGTTGCCAAGTTCTATATGATCTGATTTAAGAGGAAACAAAGAAAGCCCAGTGTGGTGGCACACATCTATAATCCCAGAACTTGTAAGTCTGAAACAGGAGGGTTGATGGTCTGGGGACAGCCTCAGCAATGTAGTGAGACTCTAAGCAATCTAGAGAGCTTCTGTTTCAGGTCAACAACAAAATTTAAAAAACAGGGCTGCAGATGTAGCTCAGAGGTAAAATGTCCCTAGAACCCCAGTACCATACACACACCAAAAAAAAAAAAAGCAAAAATAAGTCACATCTCATAATAGTTATATGTTAGCAATACTCATGAGTATGGTGCTTACTTTGTAACAAGTATTAAGTGCATTAGGTGCTACACATTTACTATAACTGCCCCATGAGATAGATCAAGGGTTATTATCATTCTCACTTTACAGATAAGTAAATCGAGGTCAAATAGCTTCCGTAACTTGAGCAAGGTTACAGAAGTATATCAAGGGGCAGGAAGTATATCAGGCAGCTGGGCTTAGGGGCTGAGCCTCTGGACTATTCTGCTACACATATTACTAGAGAAAAATTAGGTTAGAGATTGTTAAAAAAAATAATGCCACTATATGGCAGGCTTTCTAAAACCTATGCTATTTCTTAACTTTCAAAGATTCAGTAGAAGCACATGAGAAAAGAACCCATTCTCCTTACAACAAAAATCCAAACTTCCTTGCAATGTCTACAAGACTTGTTTTCCCAAATACTTGGTAACTAAAGACTATGGTCCAACTATGGGCACTTGCATGGCTTAGAACTTCATTTTGCACCAGACAAGGCCAATCCATGCTCATAAACATCCATAAAAGCTCCTGAGAATGCAGCCTTCTAGAGGGAGGACTGGAAAGATGGGGGCTGAGCTTGCTGATTCAGTTAGTGTTTCAGAATGTGATTGTGCCCCAGAGAGCAAACATGAGCACATTCCTGTCAGGCCTGACAGGGAGCAGAGTAAATTCAGCACAGCCCTGTGCCTTAGATATGTGGCAGCTCACAGCTGCCAAAGATGTACCTCCTGTCCCCTGGGACTCCTCAGAAGGTCATTCTCAGGCCTAATGGGCTTGGGTCACCTATACCTAAGAGTACCAGGATGGGCCTCAAAATGAGAACCCAGAACACAGTGCCTCCAATACACACAGCTTAGTGCCTCCCTGCATTCAGGGCAAGACCAAATTCCTTTTACTAGAAGATTCCCCTCTGGGAAAGCATAGCCTCCCACTCCATCTCCTCAGCTGCATAATTCTTCCTCATAGTGCATCATCTACTTCACACAGTGTTGTAGTGGTCAGCATTTTTCACAGTTATAATCTAAAGAACTGACCACATAACTCAGAAAAAACAGGATTTATTTGCCCACAGTTTTCCTTAGAGATACTGGGGTTCAGTTCGTGTGAGGCCAGGAACGGCAGAACTATTACATGTGTCATAGTTTGGATGTAGAGTATTTTCAAATTGCTGTCTTAAAACCCTGATCACCAGCCTGTGGTACTACTGGGAGGCAGCGGAACCTTCAGGAGGCGGGGCCTCGTACAAGGAAGGTAGGTCACTGGGAGTGTGACCTTTAAAGGGGCAATGGGACCACAGCCTGCCTCCCCCTCTTTCTGCTTCCTGGCTACCTTGAGGGATGAAGTATGTTTCACCACGCACTTTCCACCATGACGTTCCACTTCAACACAAGCCTAAAAGCAGCAGAGTCAGCTGATCATGGACTGAAACCTCTAAACTGTGAACCAAAATAAACCTTTTCTGCTCGTAATCTGTTTACCACAGGTGTTGTATGACAATGAGGAAATGCTGACTAGTGCACACAGCACGTAGGTTCATTTCTCTTGACAGTACCTCACTCTCACAGGGCTGACCTGGAGCCTCTGTAAATGGTGTCTGCTTGTGTCCTGGGCTTCTTCAGGAGAAATTAGGCTCCTCAGTCTCATTGAAAGGAACAAAGTAGTCGTTCAACGCATAATTGCTTCGATGGATAAATGTTCTGACGTCTATCACTGTTTCCCTGCTGGACTCTCCCGAAGTCTCTCCAGTCTTTCTCCTTCTAGTCTAGGCATTCTCAGTTTGGGATATCAAGACATATGCAGACATGCTTCGTTTAAGAGGAATTTTTCTCTTTATGAGAAATATTTAATAACTGAGATGATGCCACTCGTACCCATGTCCATTCTGATAGGCTGAGCAAGAATGAATGAGCAAGGGAAAGAATTTCTACAAAGTCAATAGTACAGCACACACACACATGCACATAATTTGAGAATACAAACATTTGTGTTGATAAGGAAGGACCACTTTTAAAGTTGAAAGATGAGTAGTTTAATCAGAAAGGATAAGAATGATGCTAACTCCTTTCAAGAAAACACCTATTTCTCTCAGAGGCAGCTCACTTCTCAGCTATCCTTGCTGCACACAGAATAGAAGGAAGGGGTTTCTGGCGATTGCTATTTGAGATAGAGAGTTTGAGGCATGTCCCAGGGCACTCTTCTTCAGAGTGAATCTGTACTGTTTAATGCACTGGTTGGCACTTTTCTGTCTTCTTTGTCATTTTCTATGCATTTTCTGGTTAGGAAGGTCCCAGGAGGCTTTGAGTTCTCTTTGGAGTGGCACTGTCCTTCACCCCCTCTCGAGAAGGGCAGAGAGATGAGGTTCTGTGAGTGTATGGGGAACAAGTTCTTCCAGACAGCCCCCACTAAGCCAATGCTGAAACCATTGGTTTGAAGTCACTTATCACCTACAATCTCCATGAAATAGATTTCATGAAAGGCTTTCAAGAAAGGTCAGAAGACAGGGGGCATGTTCTGACTTGGGCTGGGAGAGGGTACACTTGTTGCACTTGAAGGATATCTTTCATTAAAGATTGAAATGCAATTTCCTGTTGGGAACAGCTGCGTGGAGGCAGCCCCCCTTTGGTGAACAGGGACCAAAGAACTGCACAGGCATGAAACTAATTTATCTTCCCTATAATATAAAACGTCCCATCAGTTTTGCAAGTAGATTTATTGAACACATAAGCCCCGAGACATTCTTTGTACAGATTCATAAAAATGTCAGCACCACCCTGCATCTTTCTTGAGGTTGCTATCAGTCAGCTACTTGGGTTGGTACCTCATGCCAATGGGACCAAGGCCACGTATCTGGTGTCCATATATGTCAATTAGGGTTACAAAGAAAGTTGTCCCATGGACACGAACTACACCAACAACACTAGCAGTGGTGTCACAAATACTAGCTAAAAGACTATGAATGGATAGTTGTGAGTCCATTACAGCTACACACACACATACACACACACACACACACACACACACAGCACATATCTATCACCAAAGCTGGACCTCCTAATGAAAAGAGGCATAGAAATCAACTGAGGTGTGAGAGACTCAGTATTTTATATAACTGTTAGAGATTAGGATACCTGGTGATCCTGAATATTAGCTACAAAAATGCAAGGTCAGATTTGCAAGTGTTACTATAAATGTTTACTTTCCTGCTTTGTGTATTTTTTGTTTATTGTGTGCATCCTTGCTTATTTGTTTAGATCTAGCTTGTTGCTTTTAGGGTCAGATTCCTCTCCTGAATTCCAGAACTGTATACAACTTGCTAACTATAAGCATCTCTACCTGCAGGTCCCAAGACACCTTATTCTCAAATTATCCCACACCATACTTCATCCTGGCCCCTCGAATCTGCTCTTCCTCTGGTATTCCTCGTCATGGTGACAGGGAACTGGGCGACAACCTTGGACTCTGCCTGCAATGCCCTGCAATACGCTTCTCACCTGCAATCTGTCAAGTAGAGCACAGTCTGGAGCGGTGGGTAAGAGTTCAAAACCTGCTGCTGCCATTTAGTGGCTGTGACTTACTAGTTACTAACTAGGACACACAGCTAGTAAATGACTTAACTGCTCTATGTAATAGGAAGTACCTACTCTGTGCCTCAGTTTATTTATCTGAAAATAATGTCAATCACATATGATAATCACACAAGTCCAACGAAACCATGCCCCGTGAGTGCTGAGAACCGTGCCTGACGAACGCTGTGCACTGAGCCCACACTGCCTCCTGTGCATCCTGTCTTTCTCCCACACCTCACTACTCCTCTGTAGCCTCCATATCAGTCACTTTTAGGTCTGACTTTGACGGTACCCCTGTCCTGGCCATTCTCAGATTGCTGCCACAGTGATTTTTCTAGGCTTATCTTTAGACAGGGAAACTGGGTGTTGCCCACAGGCTGCGCTCAGAGAATAGAAGGTGGGGTGAGCTGAAGAAGCTTCATTTCCCCCTCTTTTCTGAATATGACTAGTGTTCAATTTCAGTAATTTTGTCTTAAATTATAACTCATGAAACCCACAATAATTGCCAACAGCACAACCTTCTTTCAAGTGTGAATTCCTCAGGAAGCTCCTCTGCTACTACTGGATTTGTGTTCTTCCGACAACCCCAGTCTTCCAGGAGCTGCCATATATAAAATTATGAACTAACCGAGTAAGGTCAGTCTGATTCATTTATCTTTGGACCTTCCAGAACATGCCTGGCTGGTAGTAGGGTTTTTAAAAACTGCTTGTTTGATAACTGGCTGAATAACCAGTGTTCTGCAGGTCCAGGCAAATAAGTATTATCTGACAAGAAAGCAAGGCTGAGGACAGAAAGGAAACTAGAGGTATTCTGCTTTCTAATCTCTGTCAATCAATTGTACACCCACTTATCTGCAAAAGGAGAATAATAGTAATGTATACTTTATAACACAACAGGTCACGTCATTTCCTGTGTTCATTATCACAACCAGGGAGACAGAAGAGAGTTTTATAGAGTCTACTGAGAGAGTAATTATGGGAGTTGAGGGGAGCCACCAGCACATTTGTCCACCAAGCAGATCATTGCTGGACACCTGGTATGCAACTGGCACCACCCTCACAGGGGCCTCAGACTTAGAGGCTGTGTAACTAAGGAGGTACTGTTTTTACTCCTGGGGAAGGTGTGTGTTAAGGCCCAGTCTAGTTACAAACAGCATAATACAGCATTGGAAAGTGATTCCTTTTGGAAAAGAGATTCGTTTTCTTTGGATGGAATTTTTCATTGTTATTTCTCCTGACAATTTGTTGATCATGCTGTGTCCCTTTCAGTTAGCATGATGCTTCATATTTCAACAGTCTGACTTTTCCCTTTCAGTCTCACAAAGACACACTCATATCTTTCTAAGCACCACGACTAGGTAATTAAGAAAAATGGAGTGTCAGATGCCATCGGGGAAGTATCCATCTTTGAGGGGAAACCAGCTTGCTTTCCATCCTGGAAAATTGGGTGTTCAGGGGAATCGAGATTCAGTTAATGTTGTAGGTCCTCAACTGTCACTAACTCGGGTGACCTTTGGTGGATTGAGTGTCTCCTCTGGGCCTCAGTTCCTTCTCCTTAATAGGTAATTGATACTCCCACCCAGGGGCTCTATAAACAAGAGGCCACCTGTCCCTTTAGACTGATCACCTGCACCAGGGTAAAGATTCAAGAACTGAGTCTTGGTTCGAACTATGAGTTTGAAAGTATAGCTTCTAAGACTTCTTTGATTTCTGTGGGGAAGGAAGGATTCTCCCTCTTTTCTTCTTGCTTATGTCTTTTTTGGCCTGAATTTTATGTATTTTATTTAACATATGCCCTCCCCTAACACACACATTCACACAATTACTATCAATTACATCCCTGGAGCAGCAAGCAGCATTTCTCAAACATTTTCTCCATATCAAACCCTAAGAAGCCTAATATTTTTTCCTAATCATCATCCCTTTCTGTGAAGTTTTGACCCCCTTGAAGGTGACATGGCCCTCACTGAGACTATGTGATCTAGAGAAGTCAATTGATATTTTAAAGCTAAGTCTTACATTTGGTATATCATAATTTAAATTTTGCTTCCTTTAGAGTAAAGCTGTTTTTGTGGGTAACAGCACTCCTTTGCCTCTGGAGATACTGTGCTATCGCACTGGGGACCACTCTCCTAGCACAAAAAGAGTGTCTATGGATGACCTCAGCTCTGCATGTTCACAAAGAACTGCTGCCTCACCCAAGCTCACACTACCAAGACAGTCTGCATCCAGTGGCTGGTCCATGTGGGCTAGAAAGGCTCAACCCTGCTACCCAATTTAAGGCAACTCTCAAGGCTATCTCAGTTCAGAGCACCCAGTATAGTTGGCCCCAGCCATATAACCATCTCCCAACTTCTCAAAGTTTTGCTGTCAAGAGAGCTCCCAAATAATCTCCCTGCATGTCAGTCTCAGTCTCCATCTCAGAGTCTGTGTTCAGGAAACCCAACCACAACGGCACACAGCCACTTGTATTTTCCTACACTGATCTTCATCTTCTCCTCTCCTCTCCTCTCCTCTCCTTCAATCATTCTCCTGTACTTCATCTTTTATAGTCTCTCAGATTTTCTTTTTTATCACAGCATGACAAATCCCACTCTATTCTTTAAAATCTACATTATCACCCTCTCCCTGTTTTAAAGCTATAGTCTCTGAGTACTCTGCATCCCAAAGAGCTTGAAAACTAGGTGTCAGTATATGGGAGAAATATCTTGGAATTTCCACTGATATTTGTTTTGGATCCAATACTTAAGGAGATATTAAGCTTGACTCATATTGAATATACAGATGGCAGTAGCTCACTCACACAGTTGGCCATGGAGGCAGAAGTTAAATATGAGTCATGGAGAGCTAGAGTGCTGGGAGTCACAGATGTTCCAGGTCCAGACAGGCTGACAGTACATCTTGAACCCTGATTTACTTTCTACATCAAGCAAACATGCATCTGATTAAGTGGATTTACTAATTACTTTATTTTAAATAGTACAATAATGGAACTTCTGGGAAGATGGTGACCAAGAAAAGCAGCTTTACGAGTCCTGCTAACACTCAATCTCTATTGCCACAAAATCAGTGCTTTTCATAGCCAGAAAATACTATTAGCAGAGAAATAAAAAAAAATGTAAACACAATGGATAGAGAAAAAGAAGACTAGAAAAACAACCAGAGCCCAGAAAAGAAACCAGCCCACATTGCGGCAGCAGAGGTGCACCGGCGCCATCTTCCCTCACAGCACCAGGCTCCAGAGAGGAAAGGTAAACAAGGAGCTGAAATGAGCAGCTGCAGATCACTCTGGTGTAATATAGCAGTTCTTTCAGTGCAAAGAATGTCTAAAACTCCTAGTGGCCAAGCTCATCACGCTTTCCAGGGACTCAGAACGGAGCTTAAAACCAGAAAAGAAATATGCCAGCCTCACAGCTGAGTGCATAGCAGCAGTGGCCATATTGCCAGCAGTGGCAGGGAGTTCACCACGCCCACGACAGCTCCAGATCAGTGCGACCAATAACTGTAAGTGAAATTGTGGCCCCTAAAGGAGAAATCCCAGTGCTGCACCCCCAGAGACTTGTACATCTTTGATAATCTCCCTGGGTCTAAGATTTTGCAGTCCAACCAAGTGAAGGAGTAGCGGTGGCACAGATACTACACCCTAGTCACAGATTCCCATGGGAAAACGCCCAGCCCGGCATCCCCATGGTCTCACACAGTCTTGATTAACTCACTAGATCTGAGACTTTGCAATACAATCCAGTAAAGGATAGTGGTGGCTGAGATTACCACAAACTCGAGATCCAGAGCATCCTAAGTGAAGTCGTGGTGACCCAGGAAAGAACCCAGAAAGGGCACAAACTTCTGAAATTATGGGAAAGAGGAACAACAATAGAGCAATGAATGCACACAACCCCATAATATCAGAACCTGATAACAAAAAAATTCAGAGATATCCAGAAGATAAAATCAGAAATATAACTGTAGAAATAATACAGGACCTTCTAAAAGAATTTAGAGAGTCTAAAATAAATAAAAGATGCAATCATTGAAGTAAAGGTATCAATTCAAACTATAAACAATTGATTAGACCACATGGAGAATAGAATCTCACTCCTAGAAGATGATCACTCCAAAAACGAATGCATAATTTATAACTTAGAAAAAAAGTCCAACAGCAGGAATCTGACATTGAAGAAATATGGGCCCATTTTAAGAGAGCTAACTTAAGAATAATCTGAATAGAGGAGGGAAAAGAAGGTGAAATCAAAGGGATCAATATCCTCTTCAAAGAAATAATAGCAGAAAAATTTCCAAACATAGAGCAAGAGGTCGATACACTGGTCCAGGAAACTTATAGAACTCCCTTTAGACAGGATCAGAGAAAAGGTCCCCCATGCCACATAATTGTCAAAATGACCAATGTAGAAGCCAAGCAGAGAATATTAAAGGCAACAAAAACAAAAGGCCATATGACATTCAGAGGCAAACCAATTAGAATAACTCCAGACTTCCCAAACCAAGTCATGAAAGCCAGAAGGGCTTGGAGTAACATATTCCAAACTCTGAAAGAAAACATCTTCCAGCCAAAAATTTCCTTCCCAACAAAACTATCTATCAAATTAGATGAGGAAATAAGAAGCTTCCATGACAAACAGAAACTGAAGGAATTTATGTCTTCAAAACCAGCACTAGAGAAAATTCTCAGAGAGATTAACTACAAAGAAGAAATATGTAATACAAAACAGAACCAGTGAAACAAGATTTTCCATCCACCAGACAACTAATCAAAGAAAAATAAACAGTATTTCAAACAGAATGAAAATCTTAAAATGTTAGAAATCAAAAATTATCTCTCAATAATCACACTAAATGTAAATGGCCTCAATTCCCCAATAAAAAGACATAAAGTGTCCAAATAGATTAAGAACCAGAATCCATCCATCTGTTGCTTACAAGAAACACACTTTACAAGTAAAGATAGTAACAAACTCAAGGTAAAGGGCTGGAGCAAGGTAATTTATGTTAAGTAGCCATCCTAACAAATGTAAAGTAGTATTTCACTATAGTTTTTATTTGTATTTCCTTAATGATTAGCTATATTATGATAATGATGAGTAATATTCAAGTGTTTATTGGTCATATAAAAATCTTTGGAGATTCATTATCTATTTTAGTCTTTTACCTATTTATAAATTATATTGTTTGTTCTTATTGTTGCTAAATTTTATGATTTCTATTTGGAATATTAATATACCTTCAGATATAGCATTTGGAAATATTTTATCCCATTCTATCAGTAACTTTTAATTCTGTTTACATTGTCTTTGGATGTACAATTTTTTTTATTTTTTATGAATCTTGTTTGTTTATTTGTTGCCTATGCCTTTGGAATCATATCCAGGAAATGACTGCCGATTTCAGTGTTGTGAAGTTTTATGACCCAGGTTTTCTTCTAAAAGTTTGTAGTCTTAAGATTTACATTTAGGTCTTTTATCTATTTTGAGTTTAATATTTGTAAATGGTGTTATGTAAGGGTCCAATTTTATTCTTTTTCATGTAATTATTATTTTTCAACAATATTTAGTGAAAAGATTATTATTTCCTTCACCAAATGTTCTTAGAAACCTTGTCAAAAATAACTTGACCATATATGGAAGAATTTATTTCTAGGCTTTTTATTTTATTCCACTGGTTTATATATCTGTCTTTATAGCAGTACTATACTGTTTTGATTATTGTAGCTTTATAAAGCTTGAAATCAGAAAATGTACATCTTGTAGCTGTGTTCTTTTTTGAGATGGTTTTGGGTACTTAGAGTTCATATTTCATGTTAGGATAGATTTATTCTGAAAAAAAAATGTATAATAGTTTCACCTTAAAAAAAAAGAAAAAGTATCCTCTGGTAAGAAAGAAAACAAGAAAGAAATATTGAAATGTTATCTCTAAGTGACCAAAAGTTTGTTATCAGACAAATGAATCTGTTATGTGAGATTATCATTGCTAATTTTGCATACATTGCTATAATATTAAAAGGCAAATAAAATAAAACATAAATAAATAAATAAATAAATAAATAGTACAATCATTTAGTGTTTTGCAATGGTAGTAATTCATGATTCCTGTGCTCCATAGAGGTTCACTGGTTATCTCACAGCATTGGAGAGCTGCGGAACTTAGAGATGATTTTTATATTCTTTTACCAGAATACATGTGTTCAAATATTCAGATGCTTTCTGTAATATGAGATTACCAAACCTGGTAGGTATCTAAAAGGGTGTGTGTGTGTGTGTGTGTGTGTGTGTGTGTGTGTGCACATGCTACTAGACATGAAATCTAGGGGTGTTTTACCTCTGACCTCCACAGCCAGCCATATTTTATTTTTATTTTGGAATAAGGTCTCAATAAGTTGCTGAGACTGGCCCCAAAACAGCTTTTTACAACTCAGCCTCCCAAATACTGGGATTACAGGTGTGCACCACTCTGCCTGGCTAAAAGATATTTTTCCAAACAATAAAGTCACTGATTAACTTCCTAAAGATTTAAATTTTTCTTTTTAATATGTCCTCCCCAACATAGTGTTCTAACAGTGAATTTTTAAAACTCATTTAAAAAAAGGGAACATTTTGAAAACAGATGTCTGGAAATGTTTCATGATTATATTATTATGTTGCCTGAAAATAGTCTCACTTAAAATATTCTTTTATTTGCTCTCTTTAAAGACTTGCATCTATTTTTAAATCTTCTAAATAAAGACATACAGCAGGATTTGAGACAATTTGTCAAAAGTATATGGACTTGCTATCATTTGATTAGTTTATAAGAGCAACTGATTGACAAGGTGGTGAAGGTGGAAAATTATTAGCAGAAGGTGATAAAAATGATTTGCATAATAAATAAGTAAATGGGATCAGAAAATAAAAGAATAAACTGTTTTATTGAGCACAACACAGGATATACTTCTTCTTTCTGGATCTTATATCCTTGTGAAGTATTTTTTCCCAACTATAATAGTCATTTAAATAAGATATCCAAAGAAACTGAACCTTGAACCAGATTTTTGATGGAGTATTTACAATAATATTTTAACAAAGTGTTAAGATCTTTTGTACCACTGATAATATAGTTACCTATAGTTTTAATTTTTCTTCTTAGTATTATTTTTAGCTATTACTTTTTCTTATAATGTCTTGAAATTATTGGTATAGAGTTATGTGCAAACATTATAAGTAAATATACTTTGGATGATATGCTTAAGATATTTTACTGATAGATGGAAAAAATATCAGAGAATGCTGCTTGGATTGATTTCCTATAGCTTTTTTTTTTTTTTTTTTTTTTGGTGGTACTGGGGTTCCTGAAAAGCCTTCTACCTGTGAGCTACACTCCCAGACCTATTTTTTATATTTTTATTTGGAAACAGGGTCTCTTAAGCCAGCGAGGCTGGCTTCGAACCTGCGCGATCCTCCTGTCTCCACCTCCCAAGCATGGAGATTACAAGTGTGCACCACCATGCCAGGCTCCTATAGCTATTTTAACAAATTACTACAAGTATGATGCCATAAAATAAAAGAAATTTGTTCTCTCACAATTCCAGAGACCAGAAGTCCCAAATCAGTATGCCTGGGTCAAAAAACAGGACTGGTCAAGGGTTCTCCCTCCCAATGCTCTAGGGAAGGTCATTTCTTGGTTGTTCCAACTATAGGTGACTGGTGGCATTCTTTAGCTTGTGGCCACTCTACTCCAATCTTCAAGTCCAGCATCGTCAGTGTTTTATCCAGCAGCTTATGTTCTGGGAGTCTACATACATGATGAGGTTCAAGTTTGCAAGATTTTAAGTTTAAAGTCTCCTCCTCCTCTTCTTTTAGTTTCCTGACATGGCCAATGCTGCTAATAGGATTTACTAATACTTCTCTTCTTCTTCTTTTCTTCCTGACCATGCTGCCTAAACTATACTTTTCCCTACCCTTACATAGGGTCTGGTTGTATGACCAAATTCTAGGCAATAAAATTAAGTGGATTAATGTAGACTTCTCTAGGCCTAAAAAAATAAACATCTTCAATTCATAAAGGTCACTCTTTTTGCCCATTTCCAGCAAAGTGGACATGATGCCAAAGATATATAAGAGGGTAGAGCCATAAGATGATAGGAATCTGGGCCCAAGAGTGTTTACCTGGAACATATCACCTCTCCCATCTGAAGAGAAGTAAATTTTCATTGTGTTAAACCACTTAAATAGTAGGGGTTGTTTCATACAGCAGTTAGCCTGCCCTAGCTAATGATTATTATTATGACTATAGAGTAAAAGTTTATAAAAATGGAGGAATAGGATTTATATGACAAATATATACGTATTTTAAGTTTCATAAAAGTGAAACTAAGAGATCTGGAGGTATCAACAGAACCTGGTAAACCCAGCACAGTCTTGTGTGTAGTGCTGCTTTGGTAGAGATGGGCACCAGCTGCTAGGATGAGGAAATAGGGAGATACTTTCCAATCTGAGAACTCAGGGTAACAGTCACTTAAATGCCACAAACTATAATTCTTAGAAAAATCATTATATAGAGAGAAGTACTGACTCCTCTAGCCAACTCTAAATGAAACCTAGCTGTTAAGACTAGGAAAATTATAATTCAGATGCCACTCATAGCTGGGCAGGATGGTGCGTGCTTACAACACCACCAGTTGGGAGGTTGAGACAGGAAGATTGCAGGTTCAAGGATAGCCTAAGCAACTTAGCAAGATCCTATCTAAAAATAAAAAAATAAAAAAGGGCTGGAATATAGCTCAGAGGTAGAATTCCCCTGGGTTCAGTCCCCAGTGCAAAAAAATAATGATGATGATGATGATTTGATCATTGACAATGACTATATGAGTACCTACATAGGAAGAAATAATACTTTTGAAAAGCTAGCCTAGAAAGACCAACCCTTAAGTTCACAGCAAATGTTCCCTTTCATTCACATTGGTCCACCTTTCTTTGCATGAGAAAACAGGAACCATAATACCACAAAACAACAGGGTTACTATGCTGGACACAGACCAAAACTGACCATACTGACAGGGGAGGAAATAGTGTGAAGCTACATCTTAGTGGTACCACTACATGTCAGGAGTCATCACAACCCTGACAGTGCATAATTATTTCCTCACAGCTCTTTGGAGTACTTGGAGGGGGGAGAAGTCAATGGCCAGGTCTTCCCATCAGCATCCAGGATCAAGCCCTAGTCCCTTCCTGATAGAAAAGTCCCTGTTGACGATTCATTCGAGTCAGATGCCCTAACTTGTGTCCCTGAGAATAAAAATCAATACCCTTGTCAATGAGTTTCTTTCTCCTGCCAAGGTGAGCATGGGCATTCCCAGCTCTTGTCAGAGTTTCACTGCCCCTTACCTTTCAAGCTAGTGTACAACTGTCTTTCTTTATCTTGTGTCAAATACAAAGAGAAAGAGGCTACTCTTTAAATTTCAGTCTCTATTATGTGAACATCTGTGAACAAATAAACAGTGAATGTGGTTTTCATTTCTTCCCCTGTTTGGGACCCCACATTTCACTTCAACCCTTTGAGACCCAATGCACCTGGTTGATGAGTCAATGCTCTGTGGGGTGGCTTCAGATACATAAATAATTCACAGACAATAAACAAAACCAGAACTATGATCCTTTCACTGGGAGAGGAGGCTATGTTTAGGAAATTATCACCTTAGGCCACAATTTAGGAAATTACTTTTCAGTCTCAAAAGAGCTGATAATGCAGAGATAAAAGAAAATTTCCCTGAATGTTATTAGAAAAATCCCTGTCATTTTCCATTTGGAGCCCATGTTGCTAACCATTAATATAATATTATAGGAACCTAACCAAAAATACCAAATTGAAAATCCTTTAAGCATTGTAAATATAAATGAATATAAAATTTAAAACAAAATAGAGCCTTTAGTTGAAGAAAATACCTTACAAATTATCTATATTACATGAATTTTTGAAACAGTTATTTTCCATGGCCTTACTGCATAAACAAGGAGACAAAAGAGATGCTGGAATACCCTACTCTGTTGAGACCTTGCTCATCTTTTCTTTGTTTTAAGACAAATTTGGAGAATTCCAGGCTGGGCCAAAAAAAATAATTCAACCTAAATGCCTATAGAATTGGTGAATCTTACTCCTTTGCTTCTCTGGGTGTCAAGATAAGGCTTAGGAGAGGAACATAGGGCTTTAAATGTGGTGATACCAATAATCTGTTTCTGAAGGCAGCCAATTCCAGAAGGTACAGATTCTATCATAGGGTAACAGCCTCACAAAGAGCAATATCCCAATTACCCACCTCCATTTTTTTAAAAAAGCTTTTTATATAAGCAGCTTTACTCTGTTCAAGAGCTGTGAATGCCAATGCCCCAATTCACTTTCATTTGTACTCAGAGTATCCAAAGCACCCTCTGGCTTGGAGAAGAGCCAGGATCAGCAGGGAGGTGGGCAGATGGCATGGGCAGCAGTGTATGTGGAATCACTCACACTAGGACCTTTGTACATCACCTCTACTCTCGGGCTCAGCACTCTGATAAATAAGAACTGCTTATGCTTGGTACCTTGAGGTTAGTATGTTTGCAAGTATGAGGGTCACACTACCCACTTGGGTAAAAATAAAGGTTATAAGCCATTGGTAGAAATCTTGATATATAATTCTTATTGGATAAAGACTGTAAGAAAGTCTCTGTGTTGTTCCTTATTCGTTCCTGATTTCATTCAGTACATATATATGAAGTGTAGATATATGCAAAATTCCACTTTTTCTGCTGAGAATACAATTGTGAATAAACACATGAGAATCCTGTTCTGGTGCCTATGAGTGTAACAGAGAACCCTAAAAACTCAATAAACAAAGTACTTGCTGGTTGTGATAAGTCCAATAAGAGGATTAAAAAGGGTGCAAAGATAAAAGATAACAGAGCAGATTCATATCAGAAGTTGTGTTCACGGAAAGGTCTCTCTGACATTAAAGGTGACATTTAAGCATTTAAGACTTGAGGCCCAAGAAGGAGCCAATGATACAAAAGCTGAAGAAAAGCAGTCCAGACAGAGAGAAAAGCAAGCTCCAAGGACCTGAGGCAACAGAGCCCTGGGCCCCAGGCAAAGGCCAGCAGGCTGGAGCAAGGCTGAGAACACACAGGAACCAAGACCTAGAGCGGGTGGGTGAGCCTTGGCCAGGCGTGCACATATTTTAAGGCAACAGAAAAATGTTGAAGGGTTTTCAGCAGGAAAATGATATGATTTGATTTATATTTTTAAAATCCCTCTTCTGCTCCTCTATGGAAAATGGATTGGATAGGGTGCTATGCTAAGGTTCAAAATAAGTTAAAACATGGTCCATGTGACCAAGAAACCCACAGTCTGATGTTAAACAAAGGCAAATGACGATCTGACTCAGGTGCAGTTGTAATGATGCAGGAAGTGGGGTTTGTGATCCCAAGGCCCTATCACGGTACATAGAAGGGACAATTTGGTCTGATTTTCTGCCACTTATCAAATTAGGCATGTTAAAGTCAGATAGCTATAGGCAACATTACGTGGTAGAAGACATTAACCTTTATGCAAAAAGTGGCACAACTTGAAAACAACTAGCATTTTATCAGAAACTGAAAACTCTCTATATGGAGAAACAAAGATTTTTGCCAGTAATTGCCAAGTTATAAAAGGAGTCGATTTTGCCAGGCGTGGTGGCGCACGCTCGTAATCCCTACGCTTGGGAGGCAGAGAAAGGAGGATCGTGCTGGTTCGGAGCCAGCCTCACTGGCTTAAGAGACCCTGTTTCAAAAAAAAAAAAAATTATATAAAATAGGTCTGGGAATGTAGCCCGGAGGTAGAAGGGCTTCCAGGAACCCCAGTACCACCAAAAAAAAAGGAGTCAATTTCAAATGTATTTGGTATTATATGTTTTGGAATGGCTTGTTTTCCGACAAACTCTAGCATCAAGTTTTTCTGGATATAGTGAACCCTCAACTGTAACCCTATACTGATGACAAATATAGAAAAAAAATCTCTGTGATCACACAGGAAGCACCCCCCCCCACCTTAGAGATCTGTCAAGCATAGAACATAATGCAGATCACCAAGTCACTTTTTATCCTGAGGACGCAACAGTGGCATGTCTGCTCTGAGGCCAGGTGAGTAGTGAGGATGCATGGGATGAGACACAGAGGTAGAAGTGAGAAAGGGGTTCACAGTTGAACTGGGAGGAGGATCCAGAATGGGAAATTAGGAAATAAGGATGCCTACCTTCTTCGCCTACTCCCCCTTCTCTCCTTTAGAAAGGAGTCAGGTCTGGGTATGACAAAAAGTTCTGGAGCAAAGTAGGGTTCTGAGGCCAAGGAAGAGGGATGAAGTTTTCCCTTCCCTTCCTTCACCATCGTTACCACCTGAAGCTAGAGACATGGTGACCAGCAGGCTGCAGTGTGGTGAGCACCTCTCTCCACAGCCAGTGCACAAACATGGTGTTGTCAGTTGTAGGGTCTCGGCTTAACAACTAGTTTGAGCTTTAATTTTTTTTTTAATCATAATGTGAAGATAATTTCCCTCCTTAGAGTTGCTTTGAAGAGCAAATTAGAGGTAAGTTGATTCTACATCTATTCTCTCTCTCTCTCTCCTTGTCCTTAGCCACTTGAGAATATGGTCTCTCAGGCCAGGATGACAAATATAGAAAAAAAATCTCTGTGATCACACAGGAAGCACCCCCCCCCACCTTAGAGATCTGTCAAGCATAGAACATAATGCAGATCACCAAGTCACTTTTTATCCTGAGGACGCAACAGTGGCATGTCTGCTCTGAGGCCAGGTGAGTAGTGAGGATGCATGGGATGAGACACAGAGGTATCTGGCCATCTGGAGGAAAATGTCAGGAAGAAGAGGCGGTGTGTGTGTTCCCTGCTGGGTGGACAGTGGTTCCATAGAAGGAACAGGCAGGATTAAGTTAGATGCTACTAAGTGAGAGATTTCTCATTATACTAAATAAATAAATAAATAACGCAAAGGCATACCCCAAGCTCTCCAGTCAGTGTTCTGACATTAGCAGCTGTCATTTCCATTTCCTTCCAAAGCAGTTCCTGAGACCTAGTTATCTTACTTCTGAGAAGTGGTGGACAGATGTGTCCACCTTTGCAGCTTTCCTTTCACCTTACCATGACCTTTTGTAGACTCCTCTTTATTAAGAGTCTTTATAATGGGCAGAATCAGTACAAGCCATACTTGCTCCCTTCTTATAAGTTCATCTGATTAACCACCAGCTTTTATATCTTTCTTATGCCAATGCCTGGGGTCATTTACAAAGAAACCCACAGGAGTGGAATCCCATTAGGTAGAGGAAATTCCCCACCTGAGGTAAAATTGGGCACAAATCTGATTTGTGCCTCAAGGTCTTATGGTGGCTCTGTATTCTTAATTCTCCAGAGACCTAATATCTTCAATTAACTTTTGATCTCACTGAAGTCATATTCTAACCTGGGACTAGCCCAGGCAAAATGCCTATTCCCTTCTCTCTGGGTGCCTGGGTTTGAATCTTGGTACCACCATTTACAAATGACTAGTCAAGTAACTAACACTGTAGAAAAGCAACAACATTAGCACCTATTTCATTTGGGTTATTAGGAAAAGTAAGTTAATGATAGGTCAGCTCCTTTTTCCCCCATGTGGCCCTGCAGTGGGGATGGGAGGAGGAATCCTAGAAGCTAGAAGCAGAGATATCGCCAAGAATCCAGGTGCCTCGAGACTCCAAACATCCCGATATGTACTTCAGAGGTCACAAGACTACAGATGTCTCAAGAGAACCGGCGTTTCCACGCTTTAGCCCCACGCCCCAAACCCCTGTTTTTAAGCATAGGCACTCACCCCACCACATGGGTGACTCAGCAGGCCAATAAGGACTGTCAGTCCCTTCCCCCATGGCTGGCTGACTTCACTCCCAAAGGTGCTGAGGTGCTGAGTTCTTCCTGATTCTGATACCTCGGTGGGTGCTTGCCTCCTTCACAATCTCCCCAAACCCCTATTTTCAATGTTACAATTTACACATGTAAAATGTTTACTTCCCTGGCACATAATTAGCTATTATTAATAAATGGTATTTTTTGTACTATTGGGGATGGAATCCAGGGCCTCATACATGCTAGGCAAGTAAGCACTCTACCACTGAGTTACATCCACATCCCAGTACATGGTATTTTTATTAGACACTAAGAGCTTTGTGACCCTCCCAAAATAAGGACCACTGAACATAGCACAAGAAAACACTGCCTATGGTCCTCTCTTCAAACAAAAGCCTAACATTATAATAAAGTGTTTATTTTTTATGCCTGATTTAAAATGAAACTAAAGTGGTCTTTTTTTTATAAGTATCTCAGACAAGAATTCCAGCCACATGTGACTTCCACCTCCGGGTGGCCTGCCTTGGGGCTCGCAGTTTCTGCCCTCAGCTCAGAGCCAAGACTGGCAGCCCAAGGTGTCCTGGGGGAGCCCCCGCCTGAGTGACAACTGGCGCTGTCAAGAGTCGTTACTGCTAGTGTTCCCGGACCTTCTGGTGAGGCGGGGCCGAGCAGAGCCACTGCCATCGCCCTGCCCACCTGTCAGCCTTGTCCAGGAACAGTAGAAAAATTTGTTCTTTTCTTCCTTCAAAGGGTCCAGCAAGACTGGGCGCCTTCATTAATGCTTGCCTCTTCCAATCCCCGCCTGCTTTTCCCCCTCCCCAATGCATGCTTTCCAACCTATTCTTCCAAGAAGGGGATTAGCCCAATTAATCTCTGGACAAATGTCAAGGAGTCTGGGGGAGGGGGCACCTTTTAAGCGCCGCACCCCAAAGAACAAATAAAGGCAGCAGCAGCACACTGCCGCAAGTCACCAGAGCCAGCAGGAGCAGCTGCCGGCACAATCGCACCAGGTCTCCTAATCTTGGGCTCAGCTTCTGTGGGGATCACTTTCTGGTCAGCCTGTCCTGGTTACCAGGCGCGGGAAGGCTTCTGCCATCTGGGAAGGAGCTGGGACAGGAGGGCAGCTTCAGGACCAGCAGCAATGTGGGAGGCCAACCTTGCTCTCCTCTTGGCCACCTCTGCACCTCAGCCTCCAGGGCAGCCCTCTCCTCTCTCAGATACCGACTTTATCAACCTTCAGAGCAGCTAGGCTCAAAGAAAGGAAATGAAGAAGGCAAGAAGTGGGTGCAAGGGCAGGAGTGGAGGCAATTTTCATTATCTGGACACAAAGTTGTCTTCCAATCCCAACCATAGGTTTCTTTGCCTGGTCCACAGGATCCTGAGAATAATCCTAGCAGTGTGTTTTTCTTGCTATGATTCCCAGAAAGACCTAATTGAATTCATCCAAGGGAGTGACTGTACTTAAAATAATTCCCTGGAGAGTAGAGGCACCTCCATCACTCCATTGAGCCATTCCAAGTTTTTAATCTGTAAGGCATTTTCTAGTCATTTAATCCCTTTCTCTCTTTCTTTTCCCATCCCTCCTTTTCCCTCATTCTCTATGGCCAACAAAACCTGGCTTAACCAGCAGGCTATTAAACAGCACTTCCACACTCTACAGTCCAATGAGTCAGTAATTAATTTTCATAATGATGATCTGGAAGGATTTCTAGAGCCCCTTGGAAGCTCTGAGAATGATCTCAACTCTAATAGTCCTGCGTATGCTTCGTGTGTGAGAGAACTGTGTGGGCATCCAGTCCTGGTGGTGACGTGGATAACTGTGACCTTGCACAAGTGACTGAACCCCCTGCCTCCTAAACTTCTTCATCTGTAAGATAAGGACACAACGTGTATTAAGAAAGCTAACAGCTAATGTTCTAGTTCTGGAATGTGTCCTATGAACCAGATTCTGGGCCAAACAGTTTACCTGAATTATCCTATTTAACCCTCATATCAACTGCTAGGTTGATATGCAGAGTGTTTCATTAGTCTAATTTGTCTAGGATTAGCAACAGGTGCCTGGCATCTATGGCGACCATCAGCTGAAATGTCAGATTGACACAAACACCTCACTTCCTGCGTGTTGGGGGGGGGCAGTCTACTTCAAGCTGACAATTATGGAAAATTAAAGTAAAAAGTGTTTGAACTTTAGAAAGACAACATGGCACATACGACAAATACAACACACTGGGCCGAGGCAGCGTCCTGTAACTGATGTTAAAAATATTTGCAGTAAGACTTAGGAATATTCTCCCTAGAGAAGACAATAAAAAGCTTCATCTCAAAACAGATTTTGTTGCCAATGGCCACTGAAAACAGGTAGTTTTGTGCCCGACATGGTGGCACATGCTTGTAATCCCCGCGCTTGGGAGGTGGAGACAGGAGGATCGCGCAGGTTCAAAGCCAGCCGTGCTGACTTAAGAGACCCTGTTTCCAAAAATAAAATAGGTCTGGGAGTGTAGCCCGGAGGCAGAAGGGCTTGCAGGAACCCTAGTACCACCAGAAAGAAAGAAAGAAGGAAGGAAGGAAGGAAAGAAAGAAAGAAAGAAAGAAAGAAAGAAAGAAAGAAAAGAAAACAGGTAGTTTTTCTTCCAAATCAGTTTGGAAAGAAAAAAAATAACTTTGTTGTTTGGTATTCAGAATTTCAGATAAGAGATTGTAAATTTTGTCATATAAAAACACTAGACTAAGAATATTAAGACTCTGGTCCTGGCTTTCACTGTGACCACTGTGTGATTCAGGACAAATCACCAAAATTCTCTGGTTTCAGATTCTTCATCTACACAAACATCTGTTCTTTGAATTATGTAAAAAGAGCAATGAGGCTCAGAGGAGACGGGGTTTACCAGTGTTCTGAGTGAGTGAAGTGTTCAGCAAATTCAAGCTGTTTGTTATCTTTTGTAAATTATTTTAAGGATGAGTATAAATGTAATTACACACTACTTTTTTTGTTAGAAAGGCACAGCATTGGTTACGTGGGATGGGAAACCCAGTGAGACCTCTCTCATGTACACTGTTGCTGATATACATCAGCGAAGGCCAGCACATGCGTGGTGACTGCGCTGCTGAGATACTTCTCTGTTTCATCTACAAAAGTCACCTTTAGGAGACAATGACAAGCTGCTGTGTGGACTCCATACAGGTCTTTCTGAGCCCCTGAAAGACCTTTAGTGCATTGAAGAAGCAAGCTGTCTGTGCCAGGCTGATCCTAATCAGATTTCACAAAGTTTTGAAGATCTCTCTCTTCCGTGTGGCCTGTGGAGAGAACACTGGTCTAGGAGTCTGAAGATCCAGTTTCTGGGTCCAGCCCAGCCTCTGAGCTTCTGCACAATCTAGGTCAAGTCCCTACACTTCTTAGGTGAAGTCTCCAGCTTGGCGGAACCTCGTAAGACTTTGGGTGGCAAAAGAGGGCTTGGTGGTACCATTAGGTATCACTGACAGAAAATGTTTCTTCTCACAGGACGCAAACCCGGGCCGGCTCGGATTGGCTGGCGGCTGCCTACACTGATGTCAATCACATGCAGCTGATGTCAGCCCAGCTGTGACAGCTGAGGCTGATGCTACCCATTGCTGGCTGAGTCACACCTGCCTGCTTTGTCCTCGCCATGAGCTGCCCAGGAAGCCAGGGGTCAGAGCCCTTGACCTCCCTTCCCCATGGATCTCTTTACACCCTTTCAACTTGAGGAGCCTCCGCGGCTGAGGGACTGGGCCCATTAGACACAGCTCCACAAAATTAACCATGGATGTTCTCCAGCACCTGTGGTAACCTTTCTGCCAGAGAGCAATTATAACCATAAGGACCTCTTTTGATGTTAACTTCTGGAAACAGAGGCTCCTGGCCATTGAGATGCAATAGGTGGGTGTAGCTCGGTGGTAGAGCATGTGCTTAACATGCACAAGATGTCCTGGGTTCCAGGGAGAGAGAGAGAGAGAGAGAGAGAGAGAGAGAGAGAGAGAGAGAAGAAGAAGAAGAAGAAGAAGAAGAAGAAGGAGGAGGAGGAGGAGGAGGAGGAGGAGGAGGAGGAGGAGGAGGAGGAGGAGGAGGAGAAGAAGAAGAAGAAGAAGAAGAAGAAGAAGAAGAAGAAGAAGAAGAAGAAAGAAGGAAGGAGGAGGAAGAAGAGGAGGAGGAAGAGGAGGAGGAGGAGGAGGAGGAGGAGGAGGAGGAGGAGGAGGAGGAGGGAGAGAAAGTAAATAAGAATAAAAAGAGAGAGATTGAGATTGAAGAATAGTTCTAAATATTCTCTTCCATAAAAAAGAAGGACACCTCACCCCAAGTAACCCTGACTACATAATAGAGCTAGTAAGCATCTCAGTGACTGAAAGATATATTTTTAACCCCAAAAGGCCCAGGACATGTAGGAAAACAGCAGTGTCAATGTAGCATAGCAATAAAAGCACTGGACTGGAAACCTGAACTATCCCATTCCCTCCTGGAGACTCTGCTCTAATCACCGAGGGAGATATATGAAGCAGATTGTGATACTATGTTTCTGATATAAAATATTGTGTAGAGGCTATGACTAAGACACCCATAGGTTGCTATGGGAAATGTCACATAGCCCATCCTGAAAGCCAGCAAAGGCTCCCTGAAGGCAGGGACTTGCTCATGCTGTCTAGACCACAGGTGCATCACTTTTATACTGGAATTCTTCATTTATGGTGAAAATTCAACATGGAGGAGTATGATGCCATGACATTCTTACCTTCATAAGCGGTGGTGACTTGGGTCAATATCTGTTGGTCTCTGGCATTGATGGAGATGCTAAAGTTTTTAAAGCAGAAATACTCTTTACCAAAATGGCCCACTAAGAACTTCTTGACCCATGCCACTTCTTATTGCATGGCTGTTCTAAGACACAGCAGAGTCTAGACTGGTAATTGTTCTTTAATTTGCTTTTTAGTAATTTCTAGCAAGCAGGTTGACCCAGGCCAAAGAGCAAGCTGTGTTTCTTTGAGCATTTTTCTTTCTTCCTCCCTCCTTGTGTCATGTCTGGAGGTCATTACAGCCATGGCATCTTTTGCTAGAATAAATGTTTTCGTATTCAGAACCTGTAGTACATGTTCGCATACTTAGTAGTAATATACTCACTAAAGAAGGCAGCAATATGGTAACTACATAGGTAAGATGGCTAAGAGCAGGCAAAGCCCCATTCCCCACCCTGTGCACAAGTGATCACTCTATACTGGGCATCGTGGTGCGTAACCAAGAGAAAGAGATCACTCATGTTTCACCTAAAAGGGAAAAACATACATGCTGTGACAGTTTAAAGGAAAATATTTTACTGAGGAGGAGTCCAGCAGCAAGAGGCACTTGGGTCCCTTGACTAGTGGCAGGAGCAGATCTTCCGGGGCGAGAGGACAGGGTGGATGGAGGAACAGAAGCAAAGGACACAAGAGGGTGGAAGACTGTGATCTGCCCTGGGGGCAGTGCTCAGTGTAGTGTCAGGAGTCAGGGGTATGCTCAGCAGGAGAACCCTCAGGGGCTTACCTGTGACCCACTGTGATGTGAACTAACACAGGCAATTACCTCATTCCTTGGCTGACCCTGCAAGGATGTTCTGGAGATTTAAAAATACCAGTGCAGTCCTGTGGGTTTGTAGTCACTCGCTGTGTGATGACTAATGTTAAGTTCCCCTTTTCTTTACATGCTGTGGACTCTGGGTATGCTCAGCAGCGCTGACAGAGGGGCACTGCCAGGTGCCCTCTTTCTGTCTCAAATGGAAACAAACGCTCATCAAAGGAAGAATGAGTATCAACCAGTTTCTGGTAATAATCTGAAAATTCCACACTAGGATGAAAAGGTATTTAGATTGGAGAGTGTACCTATTCCCCCTAAACACATGGACACACACACACACACACACACACACACACACACACACACAACAAAGCTTGGACTTCAGTGCTCTCTGCTACTTGGTCCTATCTATCTATTCTTACTATTTAGCAAGTAGAGAATTAAGAGATTGTTTTGCTACCACTAGTTTAACATTTTATTCATTTCTTTTATAATGCCAACTTCTTCATAAGAAGAATCCCTACAAGTAAATTAATGCTATCTTAAGATTCCTTCATTATTTTAAGACCAAAAACATTTTAGCCTATTATTTGTTCCCATTAAAGGAGTTTAAAAAATAAGCCTAAAATTATGGCCACGTCCAAGTCTTTGATCATGTTTGGGACTTAATGATAATTTAAGAGTACCCCTGATCTGATCCTGAGTCAATTCAAGGTAAGAAATAAAGATCATGATTTTCTATTCAAACTGAAACAAAAAGAACCCATCATCTGACCTGGATGTGTGGCTAAAACTCTATCATCTTGTGGAGGATGTCCTGAAAAGCCAAGATCTTGTGGCAAGTAGCTATGGCTTGGGTGTATTTTGTGCCCCAAGGGTTCATATGTTGAAAGCTTCGTCATCAGTGTGGCCATGTTGAGGGCTCTGAACCCTTTAAGAAATGGAGCCTAATGGGAGGAGATTAGATTATTGGGTACTTGACCCTAGCAAGAGATTAAGTAGTTCTCCTGGTAACCCAGTTAACTTCCTTTATAGTGAGTTGTTATAGAAGAGGAAGATTGGCCCCTCCTTGCTCTCTGGCTTCCTGCCATGTCATCTCTCCCTCTCATATAAACTCCTGTCATGATGCCATCGGCCATGGGGTGTTCCTCGGAGGCTGAATCAATAAGGCTATCCAATCTTAGACTTTCAGTCTCCAAAACTGTGAGATGAATAGGCCTCTTTTCATTATACATTACCTGGCCTCAGGCACTTTATTTTATCAATGGAAAAACCAACTAATAATATAAAATATCAAAAATACAAAATATAAAAAAGTGATAATACAAAAGGGTATCTCTCTTATCTGCTGCCTGAAGACCTCATAATTGGGTCTCTGGAGAGATGTCAGATGTTGACCTTCAGATTTATCCTGCTGTAGACCCTCAATCCAGTTGAATCCAAGAGAGAATTACAGTAAAGCTCATCATAATATTAATGATTCAAGTGGGATCTTACCTGAAATTAAAATTTCCCCTTTCTAGAAAGTTATACAGGTACCACAGTATATATATATATATATATATATATATATATATATATATATATATATTTATTTATTTATATTTATATATATATGTGTGTGTGTGTGTGTGTGTGTGTGTGTGTGTGTGTGTGCTTAAGAGTCTGATAAATTTGTTTCAATTAGTAATTTTGTGACAATTGGCATAATAATGTCATATTTAGCCTGTATGGTCCTTAGTTTCTTTATCTATTGAAAACTGTAGGGCACGATGATGCATGCCTATAATCCCAACACTTGAAATGCTGAGACAGGAGGATCACAGGTTTGAGGCCAGCTTCAGCAACTTATCAAGACCCTTAACAAATAAATTAAAAAGTAAAAATAGCTAGGGGTGTAGCTCAGAGATAGAATCCCCCTAGATTCAATCCCCAGAACAAAAGAAAAAAGAAAAAAATGCACATGTGATTATATAGAGCTCTATCAGTTAGAGTATAAATAAAAATATAGAAATTTGAAATGCTTTTTATGGAGGGTATGTAATACAGGGAACTGATTATACAAGAGATGAAATCTACAAGCCAAACCAGATAGTGGGGAATCTGGACACAAACCAGAGCATGAAGTATAATTATCCTTTGATAGGAAGACTAAAGAAGAAGAAAATATTACTGGGACCTTGGTGTGGAGCCACCACATGGAAGATAGACTCATGACCTGTGGTCTCATAGGAGCTAGAATCACAGAGAAGATACAGCTCAAGGCAGAGAGGGAAGAAGAAACCTCCTACTTTACATCTTTACCAGTGGTTCTCAGTGCCCAGCCTCACCCAGGAACTTGTGGACAGGAGAGGCTATAGTCCTCCTGCAAGAGCAGGAGGGCAAGAAGGGATCCAAAGGCCAGCAGATCGAGACCTGCCCGAGATTCCATATAATTACTATAAGAATTAAAAGAGGCATCACATAAAAGCACTCATCACAAGCCCTTGTGCATAATAAGCTTTCCATAAAAGTTTGTTTGTTTCATAATATAGCACTGTCCACATGCAGGGCATGATGACTAACATATTACCTAGTCTATTAGTACAAAGTAAAGCTGCTTATTACTTATACTTATTGGAAAGAGTTAAAAAACATCAACAAAAATGCATGACCACCTTCCAAAGAAGAAGCTGCAGATGGTATTTGTGATTTTCACAGAAGCGACTCAGTTAAATTAATTGCTTGTCTATTAAAATTTTAAGCTGGCAGCTCTTTTTTTCTAACATGATCATTTTGTGCAGAAACTAACTGCCAATTAAATGAGAACAAATGACTAGCTAATCTCTAAGGCTGTTCCTAGCTCTACCATTCTAAAACTGTTGAGTGGTATCAATGATAAAATGATTTAAGGATCTGGGGTAAGTTCTGCCGTGAGTCAGCCTCAAGTATCTGAATAGCTACCAAGAATACACTCTCTTCCAAAATCGCAAACACACATTGGGCATGAAAAAAAAAGACATTTTAATTCTCTTGGCTTTGAAAGAAAACTTCTCTAAGATAATTTACTTGAGAAATGTATCTTTCCATACTAGAAATGGACACTGAAGAGTCTTATAGTTTGTTTTAGGATTTCTCTCCTCATGACACAAACATTTACATACTCTGAATATAATTCAAAGTGGACTTCTTACTCGTGAACTGATTGGGGAAATACCTTCTAAAAATGATGTTTTGTACCACAGAGGATGATAATAATAACAATAATAGGTCATATTTTTGTGGTACTGGGGACTGAATGGGGAAGGGGGAAAGAGTTCTACCTCTGAGCTATACCCCAGATATTTTTATATTTTATTTTGAAACAGAATCTCCCTAAGTTACTGAGACTGGCCTTGGACTTGCAATCCTCCAGTCTCATCCTTCCATGTACTGGGATTACAAGCATATGCCGCTATGCCTGGCCATAGGTCATATTTATATGATGTAAATAATTAGAGCCTAGCACTGTTCTAGATCATATATACATTTCCTGAACAAGTTTATGAAGTACATACTACTATATTTTCCATTTACATGTAAGATAATTGAGGCACAGACAGGTTAAGTAACTCAGTTATGGTCATAAAGCTTGTAGTGGGACAGATGCGATATAGCCCTGGCCACCTGATTCTAAAAGCCAAGCTCATCTGACTCTAGAATCCAAGCTCTTTACCAGGCACCATGCCGAGGAGGAGGAGAAGGTGATATGCACATTCTAATGAGCAAAATGTAAGCTGTTCTCCCCCACTTTTATGAGTATTTTTTTGGGGAGTTGCTTCCACCTAGCTCTGCAACATAAGCTTGTCCAACAATCCCTCTGTCCACTCCCTTTCCATGACCTCCTCATTCTCACCAAGCTCCATTTCGTCACAGGGCCTCTGCACATGCTATTTACTCCCTCTGTCTGTAATGCACTTCTCATCCCTCATCGCCTGGGTGAGCTCTTCTGTCCCTCAAAACAAGCCCTACTTGGTAACAGACCTGTGTGGGACAGAGCAGCCTCTTTCCTAGCTCTTGTTAAAGTTACAAGTTAACATTTGTTGATGTGATTTGTGTCTCACTCATACCCTAGAGTATCCTCAGTGTCTGGAATATAATCCATATTTAATAAATATTTATTGACTGACTTGTTGATTGATTAAATATATGTGTCTCCTCAGTGGACTGGAGGAAATAATGCTCCCTGTGTATCCTCAGTCCCAGCTAAATGTCTGACACATAGATAGTATCTACTCAGCAAATGTGTAAACTATGGCTCAGTTCTGTTTTCTATAACAAACAATTATGGAATTTCCTGTGGATCTCTTTAAAAAATAACTTCCAGTTATTTTCCTTTCCAAACAAAACCTCCAACATGACTAGAAGACAGGAATTCCACCATTACGCTTTGCACTTTGGTCCTCAAATCTTACAGGGCAAAGAGAAGCTACATTTCCTCAGCAGCCTCCCAGGCTCGCTGTCCCCTCCACAGGCTGTTGCCTCCCTGAACAAGAGTTTGGGGACCCATCAGTGCAGATAACACACCCTCTAACTGACAGTCTTCTGACCCTACTCCCACCACCATCGCTCAGCCCTCTGATGACCACCTTAGACTACACATGTGTTTCTAATAATTGCAATTGAGACAAAACAAAAAGCAATCATCAGGAAGGGCAATAATATCCCCAGACAACTCCTGACACAATGATAAGCTTCCCTTCTTCTTTGAAGGTCCAGAGGATGGTTCTCCATGGCTTTGGACCTATCACCCCATGGGCATCACCTTTTGTGAAAGCTATAACCACCTGCTGACACCAGGCCAACCCATGACAGCTCTGATACTGAAAACATCAAAACCCTCTCCCTCCCTCAATGTGTAGGATGTTTGCCTTCCTCCCATCAGCAGGAGGCTGACCTCAGTCACTCTGGGTTGAAAGCATCCTTAACCACTGACCCAAGGAAAACACAGGGCTTTGGAGCTCTGGCACTCGATTTGGAAAGGTGTTGACCTCTGGCCTGGAAAACACTCAGCCACTATGACACACCACCAGTGTCAGTTGTCAAGGCAGATTCCTGTTGTTTCTTTCTCTTGTTTTAAAGTAAAGACTGACTTAGAAATAGCTAAGTAGATAGAGGGATTCCTGGCAAAACCTAAGATCCAATCTTTTTGAAAAAAAAAAAAAAAAAAAAAACTTTAAATAAAGCCAAGAACAAAATGGCAAATACAGGGCATAGTTTGTATATGGTTCAACCCCTCTGAAACTTATGTTGAAATTTAATCCCCATTATGAAATAATGGCTTAGAGGTGATTGGGGCTCTGCTGTAATGAACAGATTAATCTCTGCAGGCAATTAATGGATGGTTGATGGGTTATCTTGGGAGTAGCTCTGCTCTGAAAGCCAGTTTGGTCAGGGCTGTCATGCCTACACTCCCTGTCTCTTTGTGCAGTGTCCTGTGCCACCCAAGGAAGGAGTCTGCTGGCAGGAAGGCTATCCTGAGAGGCAGCCCTTCAACCTCGAATCAGAACCATGAGCCAAAATGAACCTCTTATCGTCATAACCCAACCAGTCTGCAGCACTGTGTTTTTAACACCAAGAAAAAAAAAAAACAGAATAGAGCGATGTGATTCCACTTATATTATGTACCTACAGTAGTCAGACTCATAGAGATAGAAAGTAAAAGAGTGGTTAGCAGAGAAAGAGGTGGTGGTAAGAAAAAAGAATAAGGTATTACTGTTTAATGTGTACAATCAAAATTGTGATTTTTATGTTACATATATTTACCACAGTTATAGTGTAAAATCAGCCAGATGTGGTGGCACACATCTGTAATTGCAGTACTTAGGAGACTGAAGTAGGAAATATTAGGTTCGAGGACAGCCTCGGCAATTTAGCAAGACTCTCAGAATTATAGTGAGACCTGTTTCAAAAATTAATAAAAAGAAGAACTGGGGTATATCTCAGAGGTAGACTGCCTCTGAGTACCAAAAAATAAAATAAATAAAATGAAAATAAAATCAAAACAGAGGCTTTATGGGACCTATCCCAGTTGGTCTTAAAGTTAAAAAAAACAAACAAACAACAACAACAAAAAAACAACAAATCACAAGACCTTTCCTCTTAAGCAATTACCTTTTTTACATTTCTATTACATCTTAATATAGGAGCTTGAAGCAGTGATTTCCTTATCAGTCAGACCTTATCAATTTTGCTAATCCTAATAAACCCCAAATTTAGTAACTTCACATAACAAAAGGTCATTTCTTGCTATCTCTGCATGTGGACAATGAGTCACTAAGGAGATTCCATCAGAGATTTAGGCTTATGAAACAGACATTCACCTAGACAGAAAGAAAGGAGAACGTGGAGAAGCACAGGCTGGCTTTTAAACCCCTCCCCCACCCCAGGGCCAAAGTGGTGGTAAGGCCACACATAATTCAGGGGGATGGAAAGCAATGGTGGGGAAGTGTAATTCTATTGCGTTGCACACTTGCAAGAGGAAAACAATGCTGTGGACAGTCCCTGTGAATCCCACAAGGTGTGTGTGTGTGTGTGTGTGTGTGTGTGCGTGTAGTACTGGGCATTGAACCCAGGGGCATTTTACCTCTGATCTACACTTCCAGCTCTTTTCATTTTCAATTTGAAAACAGAGTTTCACAAAGTTCCTCACATTGGCTTGAACCTGTGATCCTCATGTCTCAGGCTCCCAAATACGAGGATTATACTACTGTACCCCAGCTCCTACACTTTCTGGCCACTCTGGCCTCAGTAGATTTTCTACATTGCTTTGCATTTCCATAATTTCTTTTAGTATATATGAGAAAGAGATGAGAGAGAGAGAGAAAGAGAAAAAGAGAGAGAGAGAGGAATGATAATATATAGTGCAATCCCAAAGAAAGAAAACCTGTCCCACTGAGAAAGGCCATCTGCAGCACCCTGCCAGCCAACACATGGGCTGCTGTACTAATGGAGAGGAGAAGCTTTTCTTCCTCCCCTCTTCTCTTCAACTCCCTTCTTTCTTTGAACCCAGAATCAGAGGAGCCCCAAGCATAAAAGACATGCTGTCACATGTTTTATTTGAGGAAATAAAAATGTAGTCTTGGCCTCAGAGGAGAAGCTTTAAAAAGAAATAAACCTATCTTGGAGGAGGTTTATTTATTATAGCTCTGCTGGCCTTGAAGGCTGAGAAGTTGCAACAGGTTTTAGAGGCGCTAGAGAGTCCATAAATCTACATGGCCTTTACCCGTTGACACTGTAAGTTCAAGGGTGGAGCCCCAAGCAAGAATCCCTGGTCCTCCTATAATGGCCAGATAAATATACCTGTCAGAGAAAAATCTCCCCATATGGGCCCTCAGAAGGCAGAACAAGCTGAGATGGTACTGATAGTTCGGGTCCCTACCCCTCCCCTCACAGGCAGCTGGGACAGGAGGCGGGACCCCAGAACCCAGAAGCAGGGATGGAGCAGACTCCAGATGTTGTGAGAGGACCAGATGTCACGGGGCAGACTCCAGATGTTGCAAGAAGACCAGATATCATAGGGCAGACTCCAGACTGCTAGAGGGCCGGCATTCTCCTGCCTCACTAGCCCCACCCCAAGAGCCCAGCTACATAACTACCTTCACTTCCTCTCTGCAGCTTAACTCTGCTGACCAATAGCACCTCCCCAATATCAGTCTGCAGACCTTGACAGGGAGCAACAGACATTTAATAAAAGGGGCCTGGTATCACACTCCTTTGTTGGATTTTGCCTTGTTTGCAACCCCTGACTCAATTTCAATGTTACATCTGGTGCTGAAACCTGGGAAGGTTTATTATTTTTTTTTTACCCTCCCTGATCCCCTGTGGCTTCCCAGTAGTTTTGCCAGGCCTCTGAGGGGAGCCCTCCTCTTTACTTTAGGAACCTGGACTCTCTGACCCTTAACTGGACTGACCGCTCTTGGACAGGGTGAGTTCCCTCCCCTTCCTCTGGTCAGTGGGTCATTGCCTCCAGCTTCTTGACTCCAGCTTCTCTGTTTGTCCAAATGTGCGGCCACATGAGAGTTGCCTCCAGACAACCAGGTTGTCCTCCTGCCTTGAGAAGGGAGTGGAGAAATCCCTCCCATCCTCTTGGTTCCTCTGGGCCTGAGAAGGGAGTGGAGATGTCCCTCCAATCCTCTTGGCCCTGTTCCCAGACTTTGACCAGGAAAATGGGGACGCCTATCTCCTGTTCTTCATTCTCACCCACAGACCAGACATGGGACACCAAACCCACTAGGTTATCTCCTTGCTAATCTCTGGACCCTGGGTTATTGCAGGATTTATGCCCTGAGTGCTTCCGTTTCTACTGTAACATGGCATGGCCTCAGTACAAATTGGATAATGGGTCTCAGTGGCCCAAAAATGGAACTCTGGATTTTAATATCCTGACCGATCCCAGCAACTCTTGTAAGTGGTGTGGTAAATGGTCAGAAGTCCTTTATGTCCAGGCCTGCATTTTCCTGCACTCCCATTCCTCCCTTTGTCCCCACTGCTCTACAGCTCAAGTCCTACTGACTCGGGATGCCTCCTAAACTCTGATTCCTCTCCCCTGTCAGGCACCATTTTCTAATTCTGTTGAGTCACAGTTGCCATCTTGTGATTTTGCCGAGTTACAGACGCCATCTTCTGATTCCACCCCTGATCCCCAGGATCTCGCCTCACCGCCCCAACCACCACCCTACCCTAAGACAGCCTCGCACCCTAACCCACTCCTTCCCCCCACCATCCTTCCTTAAGGGACCAACCCTTACTTCCCCCTTGCCTTACCCAGTAAGTCACCATACCCACTCCAAGGAACCCCCCTTCTCTCTTGGCCCCACTCTGCCAGGCAACCGGTGCAGAGGGCATGGTCCGTGTTAATGTCCCTTTCTCCCTCCTGAACCTTGCTGAAATTGAAAGAAAACTGGGTTCTTTTTCCATCAATCAATCCAGTTTTATTAAGGAATTCCAATATATTATTCAAGTGTATGATCTCACATAGCGGGATGTTCGTGTTATTTTAACCTCTGCTTTAACTCCTAATGAATGGGATCATATCTTAAAGGCTACCCAAGAACGACCAGGCTCATTTGACTAACCCTGCCCTCCCTAATGGGAAGGCCGTGATACCTTCTGAATATCCCCATTGGGATTACCAGTCAGCCCAAAACAGTGGGGGTGAGGGATTAAAAACGAGAGACCATATGATCCTATGCCTCCTTGACGGTATGCGGGCTGCTTCCCATAAGGTGGTTAACTACGATAAACCTAAGGAAAATTCCCAAGGTCCAGATGAAAACACAGCCATTTTTCTTGATCAGCTTCATGAGGCTTTCACTCTCTATAATCACTTAGATCCATATACTGAGGTAGGATCTGTGGTTTTGGAAACCTATTTTATTGGGCAATCAGCCCCTGACATTCAGAAAATAATTAAAAAGGCAGAGGATAGCCCTCAGTCCCCTATTCAAGATTTGGTGAACATGGCATTTAAAGTTTTTAATTCCTAAGAAGAACAGGCTAGAGTGGAACATACAACCCAGCTTTGCGAAAAGGCAGATTTGCAAGCCCATGCCTTAGTAACAGCCCTGCGGCCATCAGTGGCGGCTCAGCCCTCTGGACTAACAAGCACCACGTAGGGGTGGAGAACAGCAATGAAGAGTACCTCCCGGAGCCTGCTTCAAGTGTGGCAAAGAAGAACACCGGGCTAAGCACTGCCCTCAGCCATGCCTACTAACCAGACTATGCCTGGCGTGCAACCAAGAGGGCCACTATAAAAAAGTGCCCTTGGAAAATCAGTGTGCCTCAGGTGCCTCAACACAGGAGGACCACCCTTCCAGAAGAAGCTCCACTGCTGGCCCTACTCAGCCTGGCCAAAGACTGACAGCTCCCAGAATCATCAAGCCTGATCCCCCTTGCCAAGCCCAGGGTAATTCTCAAGGTAGCAGGTAAGCCAATCTCCTGTTTGGTTCACACAGTGACTCCCTACTCAGTCCTTCCATCCTTTTCAGGTCCCAGTTTTTCTTCTCCAATCTTGGTACAGGGGATCGATGGTAAGCCCTCCTGCCCATGGCTTATGATACAGAACAAAATTGCCCTGCCCAAGGCTCAGGCCAAAGTGCTCATTAACCTAATACATAATTCCCTACACATTGGGCCTATAGCGCTTAAATATTTCCTACACCCCTTGTTTTATCCTCCCTTCCTGCAACAGCTGATTATTAAAGTCAGTGTCTCCTGTTCTACTTGTGCCACCATTTCTCTCCAAGGAGGCCTAAGTTCCTCTTTTCCTACCCACCAAATGAGAGGAAATTTGCCAAGACAGGACTGGCAAATTGATTTCACCCATATGCCTTCTCACAAAAATCTAAAATATCTTCTTACCATGGTTGACACCCTAACAGGTTGGGTAGAGGCTTTCCCCTCAAAGGACAAGACAGCCAGCACAGTGGCCAAAGCTCTATGCTCAGACATCATCCCTCAGTTTTAACTTCCTAATTCTTTACAGTCTGATAATGGACCAGCTTTTATTTCTAAGGTTACTCAACAGGTGGCACAGGCCCTAGGCATTTCTTGGAAGCTCCACATTCCATATCGACCACAGTCATCAGGAAAGGTAGAAAAAATGAATGGGATTCTTAAAAATCATCTAACAAAACTCACCCTGAAGCTGTCAGTGTCATGGCCTGAACTACCACTGGCTCTGCCCCACGCATACAGGCCATCCCTCCAAGCCCCACCTTCAAGATCCCCTTTGAATTGCCATGTGGTCGCCCTGTTTTGCTTAACCACTCTCTCCCTTCAGATCCCCCTCTCTTGGCTTTCTCTCCTTTGTATTTTCTTAGGCATCTCCTTTGAGAACATGAGGACTGATATCTTCCCCTCCTGGGATCCGTTATCATGATTTGTCTTTTCTTTTTGATAGCTCCTTGTCTGCTATAGTTCATTCAAATGTGCTTTACTGAGCTTTCCAGGGTAACCTTCAATCAACTCCTGCTGCAGCCATATTCCCACCTGCCCACTTCCAAATGACTTGACCTCTCCTGGCCAAGGGGCCCCTATATTGACATCCCCTCTGACAGCAAGAAGTAGTTATTAACTCAGTCATAGACCAATATCACCAAAAGTCCAGGGTGATAGGTCAGGTTCCTTCCCCTCCCCTCATGGGACTCTGCAGCTGGGGCAGGAGGCAGAATCCCAGAAGCCAGAAGTGGAGATTGGGCAGACTCCAGATGTTGCAAGAGGACCAGATGTGGCAGGGCAGACTCCATGCTGTGAGAGGACTGATATTCTCCTGCCTTGCTAGCCCCACCCCAAGACTCTGGCTACATAAATACCCTCACTTCCTTTCTGCAATGTGACTCTGCTGATCAATAGTGCCCCCCCCAATATTGGTCTGTAGACCTCTACCGGGAACAACAAACCTTTAATTAAAAGGGCCTGGTATCACACTCCTTTGCTAGATTTTGCCTCCTTTGCGACCCCCAATTCAACTTCAACCTTACAGGTACTAAAGTTCAAGGCAGACTCAGAGGCCAGAGTGTAACACCAAAAGCACAGGACAGGAAGTAGTGGAAGACAGGCACATGAGACCCCTACATGCACACAAATTTAAATAGATTAACTTCATCCTCATCTGCCACCCTCCTGCTCCAGATAACTGTTTATTTAATTCGTAGAAATACAGGAGAGACTAGGAAGCTCACACATCAATATACCTCAGCTCTATCCAACATATCCAAGTATTAACAGGCAAAGAAACCCTGGCCCTGGTTTATATTACCTGCTACTGATAGCTTTGGAAAGATTTTTTAGTATCTCTGGCATTTGAGCAAGATGTTGTAACAGCCATTAGCTAAAGCAGAAAAGAAATATTGTAAAGTATACAGTCTAGTCTTTGATGCTGACAAATAATGGTACCAGTGGTCTGAGTCAACTTCAACCTTACAGGTACTAAATATTCAGCAATTCTTTATCATTTCAATTTATTTTGTTGATACTTCCTTCTTGGGGTTAATTACATTGTATAAAGAAACATCCTAGGCTCCAGTTATAAAGTCAGCTACTGTTTAAGCTTCATGTATGCACTGGAAGACTCTTAGAGAAAGATTATTTTTAAATACAGCAACAACAAAAATTACTCATCATTACAATGACTGGATTCTGACTCTAGTAGAGGATCAACCAAAGGACTAAAAAGCAAGCAAGACTGCATGATTTTTTCCTGGAGCTCTAAAAATCAAGGACAGTGACACAGTGGTAAAAGCTTGGATCTCTAGGGTTCAGTTTTGCTCTGCCATTTACCAACAAGAAGATAATGACCACATCATACATCCACTTTGTCTCAATTTCTTTGCCTGTAAAATTAGGGAAACAGCACCTACTGTTTAAATTAGGTGAGGTAATCCCTATACAGCTCTTAAGATAACTAAGACCTAGCAAGTGCCCAGAAAAGGCTATGTATTACCACTGACAGCATTTGATAGATTTGTGAGGAAGGGAATTCCTGAACTAAAATAAAGTCATATCTTGAATGTTGCCTCCGTGTCCCAAGATGCAGAAAGACAGGGTGAACCAGACCGACATCCTCTTCATAACCCCTGTGGCATCATTTTCTGGCTTCACAGTCTACTTAACAAGAAGTTGGGGGAGAGGTGACAGAACTAATGCTTGGTTTTGGTGTCTATCTTGCTATACACCAAAAGTAGTAGGTTTTTATTTGTAGAGATTATTCTGTCATTCAGTCTCCAGGGAGAACCAGTGGGCACACTGCTAATAGAGCTGTACCTTCTGCCTGTAGCTTCCTGGGCACCAATGGGTATCTGAGTTTGAGCGACAGGGACCATGATAAACTTTAATGCCAACAGATTAACAACAAGATGAAAACTTGGAAGAGATCAAATGTTTTCTGTGTCTTCCTCTAACTCTTAGCCATTGGTACTGCTATTTATAAACAGAAATCCCTGTATTTGGATATTTATTTTTGGTGTCTTCACCTCCTTTCAACGATGGCACAATTATGGCAAGTCCTTTCATCAGGCCCAATAGCCTGAGGACTCATCCTAAGTTTCTCATTAGGAAGGAACTCTAAACTTTTTATTTCTAGCCTTGTCTGCAATTTCAAATCCCCTACGGAGCTTTTAAAAGTCCCACTGAGCAGGCTTTGCCCAGATCAGTTGAATCCGATTCTCTGGGGAGGAGTTCACACATTCAGATATTTTAAAGAACACTCAGGATAATGAGGGCAGGCAGCCAATGTTGAGCAAACATAGAGTTATCACCATGATTCCCAATACACTGAGAAATCAAAGGAGTAAGTCTACCTAGAGGTAGTAATCAGTTCATCCCAAAGTTTTACCTGATATATTAAGGAAACAGATATTGCTGAAAACACACACTCACACACACCACAGACACACCACATGCCAGACCCTCCTTCTGCCCTGATTTGCTCTGACTTCCATCTGGGAGAGGAATTTATGTCCCTCTCCTATCTCAGAAAATTATTTATTGCCTGCACCCATCTCATACCCTGACCATGATGGCTCCTCGATAAGAAATGATAACTACCCAGACACAGAGGGGTAGGCAGGAAGGAATGTTCTTATCCTCCAGCCCCCAGGGTCAGAATGAGCAGGAGCTGGGCAGTCTGGAAGCCCTGCCAGCAGAGCCAATCAGCAGCCAGGACAAGCCCACTCCATGTTTGCTATGTGAAGCGTCAAGTCATAAACACCACGGGACACCTTATGAAACGGGAGAAGGTAGTTTTGAGTCTGGACCTGTTTTTTGAGGCCTCCAACCTGAAAGAATTGAGGATATTCGTGTTTCATTTTTCAGCCTTCAAGCTCAGCAGGAAAATCATGAATCCCTCAGGCCACTACTTGGGAACCACTGACAAGCTCAGATAATTCCTGACATCTCTCCCTCCACTCTCGCTCAGAAGCTAAGACTCTGGATGTGCCCTCCTTACTTCCCCTCAAAACAGTTTGCGTATTTTTGCCTCCTGAAAAAGAAAAGACAGGTCTCTTTTATTTTCTCGGTGTTTATTTTTCTGTTTCCTGCTGTGACTGGAGTTGAGGATAGCAAGCAGAGGGAGCCCTTACTGGTTCAGACTAAGGGTAGGGGGCACTTGCTTCAAAAGCAACAAAGAATCCAGGACTGGGGGGAGACAGCAAGGACAGGGCCAGGGGTGGCCTGGCTGCAGACTTCTCCTGGTTGGCTGATTCTATTTGCATATTCATAAACATAAAAACAGCTTCTCAAGAGAGAGAGAGAGAGAGAGGGAGAGAGAGAGAGTCTCTCGATTTGAACATATGTGTCACAACAGACTGCTGTGCCAGGGGAGGGGTAGCCTGGTTAATTTCTCTCCAAGGACCCCACAGAAGGGGGGGTTTCCAGGCTTGGGAGCCAAAGGCCTGAGGGCTTATGGACAGTGACAGATGGCCATTTCCACGCAGCCCACAGCACCATCCTGTGTGCCGTGCACCGCCCTGTGTCTTACCCCTTCTTATTCCCTTTATTCCAGAGCTTTTTCAAGATTTATGATCATGAGGCTGACTTGAGGATATAGGAAAATGTGTTTTATTTTCAAGAAGTAGAGAGCATCCTCAGTTCTAAAGTCTTATTCATTTATTTATTTATTTATTTATTTATTTATTTATTTAATGGTGCTAGGGATTTAATTCAAGGGCTTTCTACCTCTGAGCTATACCCTCAGCCCTTTTTTATTTTGAAATAGGGTTTTGCTAAGTTACTGATGGCTTTTCTGTGTTTCTGAGTCTGGCCTCAAACCTGAGATCCTCCCGCCTCAGCCTCCCAAATACTCCCTTTTATAATTAAATATTGGTCTGGCTTTATAGACTTCCTATTCATTTCTGACCTTTAGTCTAAGACTGATGTCCTTTTTACACCTTAAAATGGGTTGTTCCTTCAGATTTTTACCCATTTCTTCTGACCATGCATTCTACCTCTCATCTCCAGCTTTTAGAAAAAGCAGTAGAAATATTTTGGCAATGGTGGAACAGTTTTTTTGTTTCCTATTAGGTGCTAGATTCTAATTTTACTTTAACCTATTTCCTGTCTATTATTCGTCTTCTTCATCTGTAAAATGAGAAAAAGAGATGAGGGAGAGGGCTATTATGAAGATAATCAAGGAAAACTCTTAGAGCCTATGTGTATGGAGTGTCAAACAGTGTTTGTTGTTAGTGGTTGTTATTTAAAATATATTTCTAGCTTGGAAATATAGGTACAGTCAGAAGGAAATGCAAGGGGTGAAAAATATGGAGAAAATAAAAATACATTGAATTTCTCCCTTCTAAATAGAGTCCATAATGATTCTTACATAATTGTACTGGGTGGGAAGTTCAAAATCCACAACATAATATTTGAATTATTTCATTAGTCCATTGTCCTGCATTTATCCAGATTTCACAATATTCACATCCCCTCATTCAATGTGGAGAGACTTGCCTGTCATTTAGAGCCTGAGCTCACAGCTCCATTTGCCAGGAGTGCTCGGACCATGCACTGCAGCAAAATTTTCCGTATCTTTAATGCTGTGTGTCTCCTGACCCACCCACTTCTGAAGGGTCAGCTGGTTTCCTAGCTGGACGTCTGCCTCTGCTGATTCAAGAGACCTTTGATTAGACCCGGCACATTCTAAAAAGTGCCCCTTTCCTTCTTTCTCCATACATATAATTCATGACCTGCCCACAGCCTCCCACACATTGGGTGCTTTCCTGTGACCTCTCTTGAGCCAACTCTTCATCTTTTTAGAACATGCTTTTCCCATCCGCTCTGATGACCAGCTGGCCTCTGCCAGAGGGCTGTTATCCAAACACCTGGCTGTTTTGATCTGCCACACACATTTTTCCAGGACTTGTAATAAGCCTTTAAAAATAATTAGTGGTCAAATGTCCCTTTTCATTTTCTCTTCTCAGTGACTAAGGCAATTGCCTATTTTTGAGACCTTTAGGAAAATCAGGTCCACAAAGAACCACCCTCAACCCCAAAGCAAAGAGGACCGCTGGTCAGATTCAGGGTACACAACATTCTGGATTTCTTCTTCCACCTTAACTCAAATGAACTTGCAACATTCCCTTCCTGCCTATGATCTCCCATTAAATGAACATTGTGCTTTCTCTGGAGTTAAATGTGCCAACAATCCTTCATATCTCTGCATCAGGGTCACTAAAAATATCTGATATTAATATATTTCAGATATGGTGCCCTGGCACATAGTGGGCAATCAATAACTGGTAGTCAATAGTTGTGACTAATGTCATCATTACAAGTTCACCTTACCCACGCCACACATGCTTTAGAGTGGTAAATGACTCAAGGAAGAAACTTAAGTACCAACACAGTGGCTTTGCCAAGTCATATGTATCATTATTAACTATTGAAATGGCAAAATCTTTGTTTCTTTGTTAAGAAAAACAATTTCCATCATATGAGAAAGATAAATGCATCTTTTAGTGAAAATATGATTTGAAAAAAAGCTAATTAGCTATATAAACATTTCATTATTTATAATGTCAGGGAATATTTGAAGATCTTAAGCATGTTTCTTGTGGATACCAATGTCTCATTATATTTTGCAAATCATACTGTATTATTTTATAATTCTTATAACAAAAAGGATAGCTTTGGCTAAGTGAAAGTAGAAGATAATTTCCAGCTGCAGGATGTGATAAGAGAAGGGATCGATTGGCAGATTGAAAAAGCATGTCCGTAGCTTCCTCTTCTTCCTGGGAGCCTGAGTGTGAGGGGACCAAGGGCTGCACAACAAACAGGAATTGCTTCCACATAAAACTCCTTAAAGCTCAGGAAGGTGAGCCACAACTCCAGGGGAAAGAAATCAGCTCTGATCTTCTAGCTGCTAAGAAACTTTCAGTCTACCAGATGAGATTCACATATTAGCCAATGGATGGGGAATCAATTAACAGAACAGTATCTTACAAAGGTCTCTAACACCAAGACTGAGCCTCCAGAGAAAGCATGCAGTGATTGATTATTAATGCCTGCTAAGTTCAGAGAAGAATAGAAATGTGTCATGCATTTAACCATCAAGAGGTTAGCCAGTCCATGCTAGCCTAGACTCTTAAACTTTCCTATCTAGTGTACCCAATGTTATAAAATTGTAAAAAATTTTAAATTAGAAACATAGTAAAGTCACAGTTAAAATACAGAACTGTAAACTGACTAAATGTCAGAACATCTGAATCCTATCTCTTCTCATTTGAATGAAAAACTAAATCAGGACAAGACACTGATTTTTTAAACCTCAGTTTCTTTATCTGCAAAGTAAGGCTGAAATATTTCCTAGCTCCTGGAATTACTATGAAACTCAAATGGCAACATACTAGAAAAGCTTGTGGCATAATAAATGACAGGCAAATACTCACAAGTGTTAGGATTTAATATTACAGTGCCACTCAAGTCAAAAAGTCAAGATTTTTAAGGTGCATATCTTTATATATTATTCTGAATAATGGTTAATTTAAGATATCCCAGCATGGTTTGCTCACGAATTTAACTGATAAGACCCAACCAGAAAATAACATGGTTGGGTTCTCTGCTCCTTCTGTAATGTGGGTGGATCACATGGACTATGCTGTTATTAAGTATCCATGTCATTTACATAGTGTATAAATACATAGATGGTGAGACAAATAACATTTTTAATTATGCAAAATAATTTTCCCTTATTTATGGTGTCTGAAGCATCATAAGCCAACAATGCCATTATGGCATTGCATATATAATCCATAACGTGTTTTCATCAAAATAAATAAACCCTTACAATTCATAAGAAACACTGATGAGACTTTCTTCTGAGAACAACATAATGTGTTTGTGGTCAAGACCCTCTGCCAAATCTTAATATGACTACTTGGAATCTTCATACCTCTCCCTAACTACATTCCCCAAGCCTCTTTCTCTGTCCAAACTACCTCCTAGACACACACACACACACACACACACACACACACACACACTCACACACACACACACACACACACACAGTTTCATACTAAACATGACCCCTATTTTACAGAGGAAATTAAGCTATCAATCCTCAAGTCCCTAAATTACTTCCCCTGACCCCAGTAAACTTGTTACATCCAACCCATCTCCAGCCTCTTCTAGGCTGTCTTCCAGGTTAAGATTAATTTTTCTTCATGAAGCCTTATCTCTTTAGTCTAAACTTGTTCAGTTACCCTTCTTTTCTTCCTTTATTTTAGATTCCTGATTAGATTGGGTCCTACTCACCAGCACATGTGTGTTAAATCTTTTCACTTCAAAGAGCTCCTCAAGCCGGGTATAGTGGTGCCTGCTTGTAATCCCAGCATTAGGGAGTCTGAGACAAAAGGATCGCTGTTCTTGGTCAGTGTCAGCTACCTAGTGAAGCCCTTTGCAACTTAGTGAGAACCTGCAAAACAAAGAATTAAAAAATAGGGCTGGAGGTGGAGTCCAGAGGTAGAATGCCCCTGCGTTCCATCTCCAGTACTGAAGAAAAAAAAAAAAGGGGGCCTCCTCAACCCATGTCTCTCCTTCCATCCTTTCTGTCATGAGACAGTTCCTCATAGTTTCAAGTTCTGTTCTTTTACCTACCAGCTGCTCTTCAACTATGCAATGTGATTTCTCTGAGAGCTAGCTACACTGAAAGCACCTTGGCAAAGAGCACTATTGACCTAACCACCCGTCCTGTGGACATTTTAAGTCTTCATCATACACTATTGCTTGGAAGCTTTTGAAACCACTGAACTTTGTTTTCCATTCCACCAATTTCTCCTTCTGTTTCAATATCATGCCTTCTTAGTCCTCCTTTGACAGTTTCTCTGACCAACCCTCTGACCATTCATTTATAATTCATCCCAAAGTCACTAAGCACCTATGGAAGACAAGGGTTAAAGGTTGAACTATGCACAGACAGCACCAACAATACCTAAGCACAAAGGAAACCAAAAGGCAAACAGTCCGTGTTACTTAGTGTAGTAACTCCAAAAAAGTATTTAGAAGGGGCTCTTTTCTTGGGGAGGGAATTACTTTGGAGCTGGGTCTTGAACGGTCAGTAGTTTTCTAGGTATTAACAATTGAGCAAAGAAAAGAGGCAGGGAACGGTCCTGGCAGAGAAAACAACAAGTGGAATGTTGTTTTCACACCCCTATCTCCATGTCCCATAGGCACCTATATAACTTATTCCCTTCACATGCCTAATAATTTATTCTAGTGATAAAGAAACCTGGAAGTCATCCTGATCCTCCCTGTTCCTAGTACACCAATCAGGTGGTGACTAAGGATCCATAGAGTGAACTTTATAATATTTCCATTATTTCCTCCTCCTCTTCCTTCCTCCACTTTTGTTCATTCAGTTCCAATCTTGTCATCTTTCCTTGCCTGTAAAAAGGCTCTGCACCCATTACTCTTCTTGAATCTAATTAAAGTCATGTTCCGTTTAACCTCTCTAAAACCACAGTACTGCAGTCCCTCTATAACAGTGCTTATCCAACTTTCATGCTACCAAAAAAAAAAAAAAAAAAGTCATCTAGAGAGCTTGCCAAAGCAATTTGCTGGGCCCCATTCCCAGAGACTGATTCAGTAGCTCTGGGTGGGGTCTGAGACTTTACATTTCCAATAAAGTTCCCAGGTCACCAATGGTTAACACAGCCAACATATGGACCACACATGGAGTAGTACTGATCTAAAACAGATCCGATGTGGCTACTTCACCGCTGAAATGCCTTGTGAACACTTCTATTTAGGATTTAAGATCCTCCATGGCTCAGCCGCTGCTGACCTCTGCCAACTCATTCCTTATCACACCCCTGGTCGGCTTCCTGAATTAACTCTGCCTTAGTCCATGCTCACAAATCTTCCTGTAATCCCTCTCCACAGCACCCCTGGCCTCACGGCTCTCTCCCTGGCCAAAATCTAATCTTTTCAAATTCAGCCCTAATATTGTGTCTACTAGGAACCTTCACGTAAGCTACCTTCCAATCTTGTCCCCCCAAAACTGACAGTCCTGTCTTCTGAGACTCCACTACTTATGTACTTCTATCTGTTAATATAAGTATTTATATTAATTCATAAACACTTCACTTTACACATTTATATAACTGTTTGATTTTTTATAGACTTCATGCTCTTCCAGGACAGGACTCTCTCCATATTTGCACCAGCAACTTAATATCATTACTCAGCAGTTGCTCAACATTTAATGAATAAACAATGTATTATAGGTATTATAACTTAATATAGGTATATTTCCATATTTTATATATATATTTTATATATATATAAATATGTATTTATATATATTTTTATATATTTTATATATTATATATATTTTATATATTATATATATTATATATTTTATATATATTTTATATATTATATATTTTATATATATTATATTATATATATATTATATATTTTATATATTTTATATATATTTATATATTATATATATATTTTATATATATTTATATATATTTTATATATATTTATATATATATATATATTTATATATATTTTATATATATAAATATATATAAATACATATATTTATATATAACTTAATATAGGTATATTAAGTTATAATACCTATAACTTAACAGGCTGCTAGTATATGAAGAATGTGTGCTAATAAGCATTATATATATGCGATGTACACACTCATACACATATATATGGTATTTATATGAGTTCATTTAATCTCACAAATCTGAGGTAACTATATTACAATCTCCATGTTACAGAAAAGGAAAACAATGTTTTTTTAAAATTTACATAACTTTTCTAAGTTCACATATCAAGTAAGTCACATATCTAGTGAGCAAATCATAAAGCCATTTCCAACTTCAGAATCTTAACTACATTACTACTATGTTTTCAAATCTTCCTTCTGCTAAGATAAGCAGATCTGAAGACATCAACATCAAATCATAGAAACCCTATTATACTAACAAGAATAAGTATAAAAATGCAGCCAGGCGTGGTGGCACACACTTGTAATCCCAGCATTTGGGAGGCTGAGACCGGAGGATCGCAGTTCCCGGACAGCCTCAGCTATTTAGTGAGGCCCTCTGCAACTCAGTGAGACCCTGTTTCAAAATAAAGAATAAAAAAATAGGGCAGGGGATGTAGCTCAGAGGTCAAATGCCCCTGGGTTCCATCCCCATACTCACAAAAAAAAAAAAAATTTAAATAAATTAAAGACTCCACTAAATAAATCTACAAAATGATTGGCTTAAAAGTCTTTTATTGCTTTTTAGTGTATTGTATCTTTAAAATTTTAAATTAGAAATTAAGAATAGTAGCAGCAAATATCTAAGCCTTTTTTCTGTGTGTTTTAAGAGAAAACAGAAAGTTCTTTCTAATAATAATAATAATAATCATTATATTGGCATTATTCTTTCCCAGTTTCTCAAAGAGGATTAGATCTTGGAGATGCTCCAGGAAAAATAAATGGTCAAATAAATTTGTAAATCCTGTACCACAGAGTCTGCCTCCTGGAGATTCACAATGCACACATCCTAAGGACTTCTAGAATCCTGTTGTTAAGTTTGATAAGCTAATCATATTCCTTGAAGTGTCCGAAACATATTTGATCCTAGAACCCTGACAGAGAGCTAAGGTTCTATGGTGCGCATTCCAAGGAACACTGGTTCTAGCCACGGTGCTTTGACATATGGTTCACAACTGCACAGCTGACATTCTTTGCAACATACATGCACTTTGACCTGAGCCAGTCCCAGTGTGGACTCCTCCATCATGAGCTCATTACTCTTATTTGCTTTGCGTATCAGGAGCAATATTTTCACTACTTTTTTTGTAAACCATTGAGACTTTTAATCACCATTTCTTCACATTAGAGCAGATTTTATTTAGTTTTTTGAAATTATATATCATAACGAAGTATAGGAAGGAACACTATTCATGCACATTGCATTTAGAACATTTCCTTTCACATCAGAGTAACAAAAGAATACACAATCCATTAAGAAGTTGGTATAAAAGTTGATGTGGATGGGAATGTAATAAAACAAAGGACAAGATTAGCATCATAATTTTTAAAGCTCTGTCCAGAATTTAACTCTAATGTTCTAACACCTAGAACAAAGTGGGGGAATACAATGTTTTATAAGGTGTATCATGTCCTTAAGGAGAAGGAACCAATTACCCAGCAGTAACATGTTTTTTTCTGTTACTGAGACCTGTGAGATCTCATAAAGGAGCCATTGTAGGGTATGGTGGAAAATGCCCATGAACAGAGCACAGAGCAAAATCAATTGCAAAGGATATACAGCTTTGTTTAGAGAAACCTGCATCATGAATCAAAAGTAGTCCCAATCCTGAAGTGCAATTCAACTAAAGCACTTCTACAAGAGACTAGTAATAAATATCAAGGTAGACAGTTCTCTGATGGTCTGTGTGTATCTTACTAGGATTGAACGCAGGGGCATTCTACCTCTGAGCTGTACCTCCAGCCTTAGTTTATTTTGAAACAGGTTCTCACTAAGTTGCAGGGGGCCTCACTAATTTGCTGAGTCTGGCCTCAAACCTGCAATCTTCCTGTCTCAGCCTCCCAAGTGCTAGGATTACAATTGTGTACCACTACATTCAGTTTGGTCTTTTTAATCCAATAACAAAACTGTGTATACCCAGAAGAGTGAGAGGATTGTACATCTGCAAAAGTGTCTTCATAATTATGATTTCTTGCAACCAAGATTTTGATTGCAGTTGGACCTGAGAAAGATCGAGTATTAGAGGTCAGATCACCTGCGTTGGTAGCTAAGCACAGACCCCTATGCTTACACACTGAATAGCAGTCTGCAGTGCAGTGAGAATAATAGCCAGCTGCAGGTAATACCCATACATCTCTCTTAGTTTGGGCTACTAACACAAAATTGCATCCATTGGGTAGTTTATAAACAACAAACTGTATTCCTCACAGTTTCAGAGACTGGAAAGTCCCAGGTGAATGTGTCAGTAGATTCCATATCTGGCGAAGGCAGACTTACTGACATCTTCTCACTGTGTCAGTGTCCACACTTGGTGGACAGTACTAGATAATTCTCTGTGGTCCCTTTTATAAGGGTATTAATCTCATTCATAAGTATGCAATCACCTCCCAAACTCCTGAGCTGCTCAGGGCCTGATGGTAGGTGGTTATGTCCTGGGACTTCTGCCTTCATGAATGGATTAATGCCAGTTTATATAAAAGGAACGGGTTCTCTGTCTTCTGTTCTTATGGCACATGAGGACACGGTGGCCCTCTTTTATGGAGGGTGCAGTGTTCCAGGTATCATATTGGAAGCAGAGAAAGTCCTAACCTGTTTGTGCTTTGATCTTGGACTTCTCAGCTCTACAACTGTGAGAAATAAATTTATGTTCTTTATGGATATCCCAAACCCAGGCATTCTGTTATAGTAGCCCAAAAGTGGCAAATATAAGCCAGTTAGGTAATAGTATTTCACTTAGAACTTTACAGAGATTTTAAAACTTTCCATGACTACTATCCTAAGATCTCAACTTGTTCCAGTCATCACTCTTGATTTTTAATGGCTTTGGTGCATGTAGAACTGGAAGGTATGGCCTCCTACTCTCTTTCCTCGTGTGTTGGAAAGGAAAATTTCTAAGTTTATAAGAGATTCAAACAAAAATCTCTGATGAATAGAAAATGGGTCCTATGACACATGTGAAAAGGTTAATGAAAGGCCCAGTGTATCAGCAAACGGAGTTCACTATGTCACTGGGAATACCTTAATGTCACATTTTCATTACAGGAATAATCATGAGTGCATCATGAATCATTTGCAATTTGGTGGCATTGAGGGAGAATTCATTATTTAGAGCAGTAATCACATCTATGTTGCTTCCTCTGCAGCTCCTAGGAATTTATTTGACATTAAAAATGAAAAAAAAGAACCTTGACTGTTCATTCCTTTATTTACATAAGCATGCATGAAAATTAAAAAATGAGCAAACATTCTTTTCTACAGAGACACATTTTCATAATTAATTATTATTAAACATATCATTTGCCTGGCTGGTCACTCCTTTCAGAGATTTTACTTTTATTCTTCACAGTAAATTGTAATAAAAAAAAATACCTTTGCCTCTGTTTTTAACCTTCAACGACTTTTCATCACAAAGGAATACTCCATTCTGTTAGCCAGGATCTTTCCTCTAATACTCTTCCATTTCCAAAATCCTTTTTTTTTTTTTTTTGGTGGTACTGGGGTTCCAAGGAACCCTTCTACATCCAGGCTACACTCCCAGATCTATTTTTATTTGGAAACAGGGTCTCTTAAGCCAGTGTGCTGGCTTCGAACATGCATGATCCTCCTGCCTCCACCTCCCAAGCGTGAGGATTACAAGCGTGCATCACCACGCCCGGCTCTCTAAAATATTAAACTCTAAAATTTTACTTTCTGACCGCAAAATGCTAATACCACCAGCCCTCCAATCCTCAACCATGTATACTTTTGCTTATTACTTCATTCAGACTTCCTATGACTTGACTTCTCACTTTCTTCCCTCCTAGATCAATCTCCTTCTTCCAAGATTGATCTGGCAAGCCATCATTTGAACTCCTCACTGGCTAACACCTGTAATTTTCTCTCAGCCACAAATGCAGAGCTATCTGCTAGGACAGGGCACATGCCATCCCTTCTCTTTCCTTGGGATGTGTCCTCATTTGCATTCCTCACAATTAGACCTGAAGAACACATTTTCAATAAACTAGTCATTTGGGGGTCTTAATTTAACATTATTGGAATCTCTGAAATTTAAAAATACCATGGAGCATTTTGCACATTTACCTGAAAATAAAAGATAATTATATGAACATCATTTTCTTAGCAATGTGAATAATGAATTTATTTTATTGGTGAATATGTTGCTAGAAGGCCTGTTTTCTCAAAAGACTTGAGAGTTTATATCATCTATTCATTCTTGCAGATTTAGCTTCAAGGAAGAGCTGCCAGAAAGGGTCTATTCAGAAAATGAGGCCACAGCATCTTTGCTCTGTGCATCAAGCCTGCCCTTCTGTAGCCACCAGGCCCAATGCCAGCAGGGTGTGCGGTCCATACTCTCCTCCTTCTTGCTTTGCCAAGAAGCAGCCTCTATGGCGAGTACCCCTCTGCTCACGCAGCAGCCTGGTGAAGGGCACTCCTTGCCTGCTGGCACTGCAACAATGGTAGCGAGAACCACACCTTAGAGCTTTCCTTCTCTGCTTCTGTGGTCCACTTGGCACTTGGGCTTGGGGCCTGCTCCCTTCCAGAAGCTTCTAGTAACACACACACACACACACAAACACACACACACACACACACACACACACACACACCTCAGTTAGGGAAGGACACTCAGTCACTTGCTTCCCCTTAAAGAACAGTTGCTCCAATTTCTCTGAACTTTAAAATGTTTCCATCTCACTCTTGGATGGAGTCAACTGGGCAAAACAAACAAACAACAAAAAACAGTACAGTGTTATCAGTAGTACTGTGCCTGCTACATCTTCACCAATCAACAGTTTAAGGCTCTGCATATAAAATGGGAAAAGTGGTAGAGCAGATAACATTTTCCTTGCTTTTTAGGAATCCAGAGGCTGAGGTGTAAGGACCTAGAAGCAGAACTGGTCCTCCTTCCCTGAGTGCACTCTTGGTTTCCCTGGGCAGCTCACGTCAGCTGTGGTCTCCTGGCTCCAATAAGGAGGTATCTCCAACTGATGAAAATCTTCTCAAACATTAGGGAATGGAGATAGTGATATTCTCTACATTTTCTCTATAAGAGTACAAAAATAGTAAATATTCACTTAAAGGCGGTAACCTGAGAAAGTGGCCAATTCACCAAAAACCCATTCTTCCTAAACAATAACCTTATTTATATATGAAACTAGTAAGCCAGATAAAAACATACCAGCATTCTGGGAACATAGAAGGACCTTACAATGAAATATCCAAATGCTGGTCTGAGTATCTATGGACTTTGTCCTGAGTGATAGATTTTTATTTTCCATTTTTTATCCATTTGTCCTTAATATGAATTTGAAAAATTTATATTTTTTAGTGCTATCTTAGGCAACCAGACTTAGAGTCACAAGAATTATTTTTTTTTAATACAAGTCTCCCCTTCCCATTAGGCACACAGTACAGGAAGACGATCTTGGGGCCTGGATGATGCTTGAACCTTACACCAGGTCTGCTAACACAGTAACGTAAAGATGTGAGCTCACAGGAAGCATGGGGCAGAGAAGGACAACCTTTGCCACACGTGATTTACATGAGCAGCTCCTCAGGGGATGGCAGGCCCTGGAAACTGTGCAGAAAGAGCAAGCTGTTTGCCATTGAGCAGAGGTGCAGCAGCTAGGCCAGTGACGAGGCAGCCTGTTGGAAGAGGGACTTTTCTGCTATTTTCCAGCAGCTTTTCCAAAGGCTGGACAATTCCCAGTGCACTCATGGACCAAGACCAGCAGACTTTCCAGCCCAGCTCAGCCTTATTAAGGACACTAGGATTTGAGTAGGCCCCGACAGAGATTTATCTAGTGCAGGAGATGGTAAAGGAGGCTATGAAGACATGTGTGAGCGACCCCATTTGAAAGCTGTAGGAGGACAGCCCTTTGCAAAACAGGGAAGAGAAATGCTCTCCAGAGCTCTTACTATTTTTAGTGCCACAGAAAAATATTTACTGTGTTCAATCACCACGTCTATTGAAGGCAATTTATGTACATTAAAAAACAAGCTCATCATTTAAAATTGTAATGAGAGATATCACAACTCTGCACGCAGATGTGATTGCACAGACGTCTGCCAGATTTGGAACTATCCAAACACTCCCTCCCTTATACTGGAGATCTCCCTATATTCACAGCTGTGTGAAGCCTTTATTCTGTATTCTTCAGCTTTCTGGACACCAGCCTCCTGATCATTTCCAAGTAGGAGACGTTAGTGGACACAGCTACATTGTTATTGGCTCCAGGCTGATTAGCTTGAGCACAGTTTAGGGAGATGTAAAACAGGGCACATTTCATTACATACCTTATCATTAATTATTTTCTGTGTACTCCAGTTGTGCTAGATTGGGCTCTCATGTAAAGAAGGCTGATTTCTATGTAAATAAATAGATACAAGCAGGTCAAGTTTAACTATTTACAACCAAGGTGTCTGTCTGTCTGTCTGTAGACAAAACGCAAATATTCTCTGTGGGCTATTTTAAGAGGCTCCACATGATCCTGGGATCCGGAACTATTCTGTCTTCTCCAAGTATCATTACCTGGATAACGATAGTCTCTATTACAGGAAGATGGGAAGAAAATTCATAGTTATTACGCAGAAAGCTGCACTAACATGTGATTAAGAAAGGGCTCCTCAGCCTTGACACTTCCTAACGTTTTGGGGGCTGGATAATTCTTTGTTGTGACCACCATCCTTAGAGAGTATTTTTGCAGCAACTCTGGCTTCTACCAACTGGATGCTAATGGCACTTCCCCCACACATGCAAATAATGACACCCAAAATATCTCCAGATGTTGTCAAGTGTCTCCAAGGGAACAAAATCACTCCTAGCCAAACCACTGCCTTACAGGAACTCGTGAATCTCCCTGTAAACTTTTTTTTTTTTTTAATATGGGGGTCTGTTGTCAGGTTTCACATAATAAATAATAGCTCCAAAAAAGATGCAAAACTATTAGTTTCTGTCATGCAACCACAGTCCTATGCTGACCTATCTCAATCTACCTAACCTTTCTCTATCCATTTCCTTTATACATTTACTTAACATTTTTATAGGCTTATATAACACTCCATTTAGGCTCTGAGAACACAAAAGTAAATAAAACAACCCTGCCATGAAAGGAGTTTAGAATTTGAGAAACAGATTCAAGAAAGCCCAAATGCCCTACAAAACTTGCTGTATTATCATCCTTCCCTATTCTCCTTCCTTTGCCCCCCCCATCCCGCCCCGACTCAACAATGTAACTTCTGATTTTGTTTCACCCTGGGCTTAATTTTGAGGTTTTGATGAATCAGCATTTCTGCATTCTATCTATCCATCATGCACCCATCCATGATTTATTTCTCAGCACAATGGAATATAGAACTGTCACTGACATCTATGCAAATTTGTACATGTGTATTCATGGGTAGATTTTGACCTGCCTGAACTCTGCACAACTGTGCTTTACTCGAGTAGATAGATATAAAAGCAAATCCAAGAAGCATAAATCCAAATAGAAGGGTAAATAGATCAGATTTTAATATTTTCATATTCTTTTTTATTTTTCTCCAGCTTATAGCATCTTAAATGGTCATAAATCGGATATTAATGTGTGAAAGAAACATTTTACCTGCATAATAAGACCAGTTATGGAAAAGTGCTATCCCTTATGACTGTCATCTCACAATAAGTAAATGGAATAAATAACCATGAACTTCTGCCACTTCTTACCAGAGACAATAACATATCAATAATGGGATTTTGTGCCTTTGGAATTAATAGACTGTTTCCAGCCACAACCCAATGCACAATGGAAGCTCTGCAGTGCAGCAGCCTTACCCTACTCTAACAAATTCTAGTGGTCACTTTTCATTTTATTTTCATCCAGCAGCAGTTTGTACAACCACCCACAATTCCTTCTTTCAACCTTTGTGACAAGACACTTTCCAGTTTCTTATTCCCTCACTGGCCATGCTTGACTACTTCACAAGATAATCTTTGTTTATTTGCTTATGATGTATTAGACACAGAAAAAAATTGTTTAGAAGAGTAGGAAATGCACATTTAAGGAAGAATGAGGGTCACTCCAAAAATGAGAGAAGGCTTTTTTCTCTTTTTTGTATACTGAAGATTGAACTCAGAGGCATTCTACCTCCAAGCTACACCTTCAACCCTATTTGACTTTTTATTTGGAAACAGGGTCTTGTTAATTTGATGAGGCTGGACTTGAACCTGTGATCCTACTGTTTCAGCCTCCCAAGTACTGGGATTATATGTATGTACCACCACACCAGGCTCACAGGTCAATCTTTAAATGTTAGAATTCTGAAAAGCATGGGTCGGATCTCTCTTCTATATCTCTTCCTTTTCCCTATGTGATTTCATGAGTTAAGGTGACAGACATTGAAACTAACTTCTCAAACTGGTTGTACTCCAGTTATTCTAAGTCAATAATACAATTCCTATGACTATGGCCAATGGCTGTTTCCAGAAAGGGCAGGCCTAAGTCCATTTGAACCAACAAGTTGTGAACACAGGCTTGCTGAAGGATTCTAGGGAAGAAAAACTTTCTGTTCTTAAGAGGGACGTATAACATGAGCATGGTGGGGCATCCCTGTAATCTCTGTACTTTGGAGACTGAGACTGGAGGATTACAGAGTCAAGGCCAGGCTCAACAACTTAGTGAGACCATGTTTCAAAATAAAAATATAAAGGACTGTGGGGTATGTCTTGGAGGTAGAAGGCCCCAGGGTTCAATCCCCAGTACTAATAAAAAAAATAAAATAAAATAAAAAGAAGAGCTACTCTCTTTCTGATTTGGAGGCCCATAGTTCTGATTTCAACCATGCAAAACCCAGTTTTTGGATAGAGAAGCCACTGGTGCAATGTAACAAAGAAAAGAAAATTCTTGAATCTTTGAAGATTTTATTAAAGTGTTTTATAAACCAATGCAGAAGCCTTCCTATGTCTAGGATTTTTCTTACATATAATAATAAATACCGAGGACTTCCGGGAAGATGGCGACCGAGAAAAGCGGGGCTTAAGAGCCCCGCTAACAACCAATCTCCATTACCACAAAACCAGCGCCTTTCATAGCCAGAAAACACCATCACCAGAAAAACAAAAAAACCACCAGGCTCCAGAGAGAAAGCGGACTGAGAACAGAGCTCAGGGCCACAGAGGAGACACACACGCCCGAGGACGAGGCAGCAGCGCCATACTGCCGGCGGCAGCGGCGAACTCAACGGACGGCTACAGCAAGCCAAGGTGAGCCACTGCGGAACAGCCAGGCGGGATTTCTCCACGCAGAGAGCGTCTAAAGCTCCCAGTGACCGAGCTCAGCACACGCTGCAGAAATTCAGAGTGGAAATCAAAACCAGAGAAGAAAAAATATGCCAGCCTCACGGCCGAGGGCGTGGCAGAGGCGCCATATTGCCACCGGCGGCGACAGCAACAGTGAATTCACCGAGTCCAGTACAGCTACATCTGCGTACTCAAGAACAGTGAGTCAAATTGCGGGCCACAGAGGAGAAATCCCAGTACTGTACCTCCTGGGACTTGACCCAGTGAGGGAGTGGTGGTGGCAGAGATATTACACCATAGGAGAACGTGCAACCTGGCACCCCCCATAGTTTAAAGCAGCCTCTATCGACTCCCTGGGTCGGAGACTCTGTGATACAACCCAGTAAAGGAGTAGTGGGGTCTGAGATAATACAGACTCGAGATCCAGAGCACCTTAAGTGAAGCCATAGTGACCTAAGGGAAGAACCCAGAGAAGGCACAAACCTCCGAAATCATGGGAAAGAGGAATAATACTGGAGTAATGAATGCGCACAACCCCACAACATCAGAACCCGATAAAACAGAAAATCAGAGATTTCTAGAAGATCAAATCAGGAAAATAACTGTAGAAATAATAGAGGTGCTTCGAAAAGAACTCAGAGAGAGCCAAAAAGAGATAAAGGATGCAATTAATGAAGTAAAGGCCTCAATTCAAAGCACAAACAACCGATTAGAACACATGGAGAACAGAATCTTGCTCTTAGAAGATGAGCAATCCAAAAATGAACGCATAGTTTCTAATCTAGAAAAAAATATCCAACAGCAGGAATCTGACATGGAAGAAATATGGGCCCATCTTAAGAGAGCTAACCTAAGAATAATTGGAATAGAGGAGGGAAAAGAAAGTGAAACCAAAGGGATCAACAATCTCTTCAAGGAAGTAATAGCAGAAAATTTTCCAAATATAGAGCAAGAGGTCAATACACAGGTCCAGGAAACTTATAGAACCCCCTTTAAACAGGATCGGAGAAGAGGATCCCCACGCCACATAATTGTCAAAATGACCAATGTGGAAGCCAAGCAGAGAATCTTAAAGGCAACAAAAACAAAGGGCCAAGTGACATTCAGAGGCAAACCAATTAGAATCACTCCAGACTTCCCAAACCAAGTCATGAGAGCCAGAAGGGCTTGGAGTAACATATTCCAAACTCTGAAAGAAAACAACTTCCAGCCAAAAATTTCCTATCCAGCAAAACTTTCTATCAAATTAGATGGAGAAATAAGAAGCTTCCATGACAAACAGAAACTGAAGGAATTTATGTCTTCAAAACCAGCGCTAGAGAAAATACTCAAAGAGATTAACTACAAAGAAGAAATAGGTAACACTCACCAGAACCAGAGAAACAAGAGTTTCCATCCAACAGACAACTAAGATTGGTTATCTGTGGAGATTCATTATTTATGTTAGTCTTTACCTATCTCTAAATTGTATTGTTTGCCTTTATTGTTGTTAATTTTTAGGATTTCTAGTTGGAATATTAATATACCTTCAGATATAGCATTTGGAAATATTTTATCCCATTCTATTAGTAACTTTTAACTCTGTTTACATTGTCTTTGGATATACAATATTTTTTTTATTTTTTAGGGAGTTTGTATATTCTCCTGTTACCTGTGCCATTGAAATCATAACCAAGAAATCACTGCCAATTTCAATGTTGTGAGGTTTTATGACCCAGATTTTCTTCTAAAAGTTTATAGTCTTAAGATTTATATTTAGGTCTTTTATCTATTTTGAGTTAATACTTGTATGTGGGATTAGGTAAGGGTCCAATTTTATTCTTTTCCATGTAATTATTATTTTTCAACAATATTTAGTTAAAAGATTATTATTTCCACCACCAAATGTTCGTGGAAACCTTGGCAAAAATAACTTGACAATATAGGGAAGAATTTAGCTCTAGGCTTGTATTTAACTCCAATGGTTTATATATCTGCCTTTAGAACAGTATTACACTGTTTCAATTATTGTAGCTTTATATGGTTTGAAATCAGAAAATATATATCTGCTAGCTTTGTTCTTTTTCAAGATCGTTTTGGGTATCTAGAATTCATATTCCATATTAGGATAGATTTTTTTTCTGAAAAATAAATATATGAATATATGATAGTTTCACCTAAAAAAAACAGAAAAAAATATGCTCTGGTAAGAAAGAAAGCAAAAAGAAATATTGAAATGTTATCTTTAAGTTATCAAAAGCTTGGTATCAGACAAATGAAACTGTTATGTGAGATTAACATTTTTAATTTTGGATAAATTGCTATAATACTAGATGTCAACCACTAAGCCAAGCATGGGAAGGAGGGATGGGGAGGGAATGGGATGGGGATCGGGTGGGGGCTGACTGGGCGATGTGTGCATGTATGTCTACAAAAGTTTGTATCCCACTATGATGTATGAATACAGTGCACCAATAAAATAAAATTAAAAAAAATAATAATAAATACCATTATCATTATCTTTCTTTGTTTTGGGTCTTTTGTTTTATGTAGCAGAAAATATTCTCATTGAAACAAGAATCTACATGCAGATAATGCTGAAATTTTTATCTAAGCTGTAACGCCTACCCTATAATCCAGCCTCATATATCATCTCCTTGATATCTCTACCTGGACAACTAACAGTCATGCAAAATAAACTTGTCCACAAAATAGAGCTCCTGATTGACCCTTTCCCTCCCAAATCAACTTCTCTCCTGAGTTTCCCCATATCTGAAAATGTTACCCTATGCTCAAGTCCAGCCACAGGAGTTGTCTTGGATTACCTTTTCCTCTCATCTCACATTCAATTTCTCCAGCAGTTCAGGCTTTTACAAAATGAAATCCTTGAACTTTATACTTCCCTTTTTTCTACCTCTTCTCTTGCTGGAATGCTACAAGGGCCACTAAACTAGCCTCCTGGTGCCTCCTGTGAGCTGCTCAGAGCAACGAGACTGACCATGTCCAAATGCAAATCAGAGCATTTCACTGTTCTGCTGTAACCCCCAATGATGTCTCACCAAACCTAGAGTAAGACTTAAAATCCACATCTTTGTGCAAAAGGCCCAATGTGTTGAGCCTCCGGACTACCTCTCCCATCTCCTCTCATACCCCTTGTTTGTGAGGCCCTCTCTGTACTCTTCTCTATACCCTCAGGCCAAGCAGAGCCCAGGTCAGATGTTATACCTGTTTTTATCTTGACAAGAAACTCTTTTTCTCTCAAACTGCCATGTGGCTGGCTTCTCTCATTACTTATGCCTCAGATCAAGCAACACTTCCTTGAAGAGGCCTTCATTGGCCAACCCAGTCATTCTCATGTCAACCGGGTGTATTGGCCACATCTCCTGGCTTGCTGGTGCATCTGTCTGGCCCTGCTTGCTAGAAGACGATGCCCACGGAGGCAGGAATCTGGTCAGTCTTGTCCACTGCTCTGCCACCACTTCCTATAACAGTGCTTGTTGCATAGAGGCAATAAGTAGGTATGTGTTGACTTGGTGGCTGAATGGGAAAATGAATGGATGCAAGGATAGATGGATGGATTATGGAGAGATGCTCTCCTGTTCTATTCACTGTCTAACTTTCCTGAGAAGACATTTACAGACGCCTTCTTAGCAGAGTGCACATGGCAGAGCCAGCCTCTGGTTTGAAGATAAGCTATGATCACTCTAATAGAGACCATGGGCCGAGACAAATGAACTTCCTGTGACCATTTTTTTCATACTTAGCATTAATAATAGGAATTATCTCATAGAATTATTACAACTAAATGGATTTGAAAAGGGCATAGAATAGGGTCTAATGCATACTAAATATTGTATATGCTTTACTATTATTTGGTATTATGATAATCACTCCATGGCCTCCCTCTAGAGCAAGAATGGGCAAATTATAACACACATCAAATCCAGCTCTCTGTCTGTTTTTTAAATAAAGTTTTATTGGATTACAGCCATAGGTAGCTATTCATTTACACATTGTCTGTGGTTATTTTTTGCTTTAAAATAAGAGCTGATTACCTACAGTATGAAAGCAGTAACATTCACAAAACTTAAAATATGTATTATGTGGCACTTTGTAGAAAGTCTTCCAACCACTGTTTTATAGCATATCCCAGAGGTTTACATAAATGTGCATAAAGAGAGCAATGATGACTCTTTATAGTTATGTCTTTTGCATAAAGCATGCCACAGAGAGCTCTTAGCATCTGGACCCTGGTTTGATCTCTTGGGCCTCAAGTTGTCTGACACTATGGAAAAGCAAAAGGCAGGGCTGTAAGTGCCCAAGGACCAGACAAACTGCTAAACCTAGGAAGACTGATCCAAAGTCATTTTGCCACAGAGGAACACAGCTAACCAGTAATCCCCTTTGTAATTGATAGAATCTCAGTAATTACTTGTGGTACGCTGCTGAAATGTTCCAGAGAGGAAGGATTTTCAAAGAATTTTTTACGTTTATAAATGAAATGGCAGTGAAGATATTGACTTATTAAGCTTTCAATGTCAGCTCCTAGGCTAGTATGTCTCTAATTTCTTGTGGCCCACACTATGGGCTGACTCATACAAAATTCAGTTTCAAACCTATTCTCTTTATCTTGCCTCTACTATAGAGAGAGGAAAACAAAACATCTCCCAAATGTTTGTTTCAATGAAAAAACATCGATATATTGTAGTTTTAGACAAAATTATGTAAATAGAGCCCAGTATGATGGTGCACATCTGTAATCCCAGGTAACTGGGAGGCTGAGACAGGAGGATTCCAAGTTTGAGGCCAGCCTGGGAAATGTAGTAAGACACTGTCTCAAGATAAAAAAAAAAAAATGAAGAGGGCTGATAGACACTTTCCTAGCATGCACAAAGCCCTGGGTGTATTTATTATTATTATTTTTTTTTTTTTGGTGGTACTGGGGGGTAACCCAGGGACTTTCTACCTCTGGGCTATACTTCCAGACCTATTTTATATTTTATTTGGAAACAGGGTCTCACTAAGTTGCTGAGGGCCTCACTAAGTAGCTGAGGCTGGCTTCGAACCTGTGTGATCCTCCTGTCTCAGTCTCCCAAGTGTGGGGATTATAAGCATGCGCCACCACGCCCGGCTAAAGTCCTGGGTTTAATCTTCAATATCACCAAAAAAAAAAAAAAAAAGATTCCATGTAAGTGAAAATTTGTTTTTGGCACTACCATCCCAATTTTCATCTCCTTTTAGCGTTGAATATAGGCATGGTGTCGGAAGCTGCCACAACTATTGTGATCTTGAGGGAACTGAGACATCAAGTAAAATCATTTTGAAACTTTCATCTAATTAAGCCAACATCAGCAATACTCACTTCCACCCTAGATTTGATGTGAGAAGAAGAAGCTGCTCTGTGTAAGCTACTGTTACTGTATTTTCTTTTACTTTTTGTTTTTAAATTGGGTACATTGTAATTTTACATCATATTGAGCTAGGAGTATCAGAAAAATACATACACAGGACTCTTGTTGCCCTCCCACCAGGTACCCCCCTCTCTCTCACCCTCCAAGTCTTTGAGATTGGAATTGGCAATTTTGTATATCTACATAGCATTATTTCTACTATTGTATTCTTTATTACTTCATCCCCCCCATCCTTTCCCTAATTCTCAGACATTCTGCTGAAGTCTCTGTTCATCTATCTATCTGATGTTGCCCTTATTTCTAAATCTCTCTATAGCTCCATATATAAGATAGAATATAAACCTACTCATTCTTTGGGACTGAGTGTACTCCGTGTAATATTCTTGCATTCTATCATTTTCCTGAAAATGCTGTCATTTTATTCTTCATGGCTGAGTAAAATTGTGTGTATATACCAAAGTTTTGTGATCCTTTCATCCATTGATGGACATCTAGACTGGTTCCATAATTGGGTACTGTAAATTGCGCTGCTATCAACACTGGTATGCAAGTATGATTATAATATTCTGATTTCATTTCCTTTGGGAAGATGCCCAGGAATGTTATTGCTGGATCATATGGTAGTTCCATTCCCAATCTTCTGAGAAACCTCCACACTGATTTTCAAAGCAGATTATACTAGTTTTCTGCTACTTCTAACAAAATTCCTTCCTAAATGATGTGTTTTCCAAAGTTAGAAACTAATGAAAGTGACATGGTGTAGGAGAAAGGGTGCAGAACTAGAAGTTTGACCTGTCCCATATTAATATTTATTAAACAGATAAGTTAATGGCATTAACATCAGGTGTCTACTCTGTGATCCAACTACTTGCCTACCTCTAAGGGTTATTTAAAGTTCAGGTCCCAAAACACATGCAAACAGAGTTTAGATGATCTTTGAAGCTTATGTAACACTGTGGTTAAAGATTTACATTCAAGGAATGATTTCAAATTTTAATCATACAAATTCAATATTCCAATATGGGGTTGTGGGAGAGTAAAATGTTTTACCCTAAATCTATTTAGTTGGCAATATTTTGCGTTGATTTTTCATAGAAATGGCAGACCTCTGCAGACACAAGAATGGCTCGGAGAGGCTGCCCTTCTATGAAAGAAATGTCTATCTATAAAAGAAAATTACATTAGTAAACAACCCATTGTTATAAACAGGATGTTCAGTCTGATGTCCCCCTTTCTACCCAGGAGGAATCTTTCCACAGGAGGGCAGATTGGGAGTCTAATGCCTGGCCTGACAGAAATGACCACAGGTGGCTATTACTCAGGAGACACTGCAAGACAAATGTGGCTCACCCTCTACATCCTCCCCTCAGACATCCACAGCCTATGCCTCCTCCAAACCCCAAGACCTGAGCCCTTGGTCTAGCTCTATGTAGATTCAATGTCTGCGTGTGGGTCCAGTGTTTAACTACATAACAAAATTCATTATGCTTTCTCTCTGTTAATCTCTTATTTCATTTCATAGACTAAAATCATCAAATAATCAGAGGAAAAGAGTATACTTTGAACTTCTCTAGAGGGGAATATTAGCTTAATTTGCTTCATATTCTTTCAGGAACTGACTTGGTTAATCAACAGGACTAGTTTGTTAGAGAAGCTTAAAGTCTCAATTAGCCAAAAGAAAAGAAACAGATGCTTAAATAAGGGTTAATTATGCTTGCCAGTTTAAGAAATATAATTAAAACACATATAACTCATGTATGTGTATGTCCCTAAAATAATTACTTTATTCATTTCTTTTGATATACATTATTCCATTTATTAACATATAAACTTTATTTATTCAAATGTTTATGAATATTTGAGTTATTTCTAATATTTATTGCTATAAATATTGTCATGGTGCCATGAATATCCATATCATTCTTTTCTAATATTCAGGTTCAACTTTCTTTGTGGGTATACCTAAAAATAGAATTGTTAAAGAATCATCCCCTATCTTACTTGGAAATACACAAATATTTCCTTAAGTGTTTATAGTAGTACATGAGTTTCCTTTTCTCCACACCTATGTTAGTCAGCTTCTCACGATTATCATGAAATATCTGAGCTAACCAACTTAAAAAAAAATGGCTCATTCTGGCTCACAGTTTCAGAAGGTTCATTCCACAGTTAGTTGGCCCCGTTGCTTTTGGGCCCATGACGAGGCAGGATATTGTGGTGGGGTGTGTGGTAGAGGAAAACTTGGTGAAGGAGCTGCTTACATCTTGGTGGTCAGGAAGTGAGAAGAAGGAAGGGGAGGGGTTGGGGTTCCAGCATCTGCTTCAAGGGCAAGGCCCCAGTGACCCAATTTCTTATTAGGCTCCACATCTTAAAGGTTCTACCACCTCCAATAATGCTAGGATAAAGACCATGCCATCAATATCTGAGTCTTTGGGGGACATTCAAGATCCAAACTATAGTAACATTGTCACCAAAACCTGATATCCTCAGACCTGTTTATCTGAGGATATGACATGGTATCTTGATGCTTTTTCTGGAACATACCAGAAAACTCCCTATCCTGACATCTACATGGCCAACTTCTTTAACTGACTGTGCTACATTCTTGTAAAAACTCTCCCTAATAACCCAGTTTTACATTGCAACCCCTTTTTTTGTGGGGGGTCCTGAGGACTGAACCCAGATACATTCTGACTCCATGCAATACCCTTGGTCCTTTTACATATTTTTTATTTTTAAAAAAGGTCTTGCTAAATTGCTGAGGCTGACTTCAAATCTATGATCCTTGTTTCAGCCTCCCACACACTGCAACCTCTTGATATTCCCAATCTTCTCTCACTATTTTTCCATGTAGCACTATCACCCTTGGACAGTGTTCCGAACTGAATTTTATCTACCCAAAACTCAGATATTGATGTCTTAATCCCTAAGAACTCTGAATATGACTGTATCTGGAGACAGGGTGTTGCAGAGGTAATTAAGTTAAACTGAGGTTGCTATGGTGTGACTTAACCCAACATGAGCAATGCACCTATAAGAAAAGGGAAGTAAGACACATATGCACAGAGAGAAATTTATGTGAAGACACCGGGAGAAGATAGTTATCTCACAAAAAAAGCCTCAAAATACCCTAACCTTGCCAACACCTTGATTGCGAACTTTTAGCCTATAGAACCTATAGAACTATGAAAAAATAAACATCTGTTATTTAAGTCACCCTCTTCTGGTCCTTTGTTACACCAGCCTTAACAACCAAATGTTGATATACTGCATTTTTTGTTATGTGTTTATCATAACATTACGTACCTATACCACAGTTGATTGATTCCTGCCCCAGTTGATAACACAGAGCAATGACACTGGGTATCTTCATCTTATTCTTGATAATAAAATTAATACCTTCATCTATTTCATTATTACAAATGAAATCTGAGCATTTCAGTGCTGTTGTTTTTGCAAATTGGCTTCTACAGTCCTTTGTTGCTGCTCTTTCTCAGTTAGAATGGCTTGTTTCCTCATGTATGTGGGATTTTTTTTTAATCACAAATTCATATTACTTGAAGTGTCACCCTACAGAAGCCCTGCTTGAAATGTTTGCCTTCAGAGAAGGATCGATTTTACTTCTATTTACCACCTGGAAGGCATACCAACCAGTGCCATCTCCCATTAAATATATATCTTGGAGTGCTTGTGCATCTAAAAGATGGGGTAAATACAAGCCTCTGTCTTGTGGGAGCATAAGCTTGAGTGTAAGAAATACACTCAAGCAATTTTCTTTATTTGTTTCATCCAGATTCAAAGCTAAAAGAGGTCCATGATGGCCTCATTTCAGCAGCTGAGAGTTTTCAGGCACAGCCAGTGGGAATATCACCTTTTGGAGGTTCTGAGTTTACATGCAAATTCTTTTTTTTTAAATTTTTATTGGTGCATTATATTCATACATCATATTGGGGTAAAAAACTTGTGTGTACAGACATGCACACATCACTGATTCAACCCCTGCCCAATTCCCGCCCCATTCCCTCCCCTTCTCTCCCTCCCTTGCTCAGCTTAGTGGTTGACTTCGATATGTTTAAGTACATTGTGTGCTTTAGAGATTTTCCTCTTCCCCCCTCCTTTCTCCTCCTTTAGGATGTCTTGTTTGCTCCTCCATAGGATTTTCGTTTTCATCTAGAGTTCCCCTATGACCAAATTCTCCCTCTCACATATTAGGGAAAGTATCTGATTTCTTATTTTTTGTGACTGACTAATCTCACTTAGCATAATGTCTTCCAGTTCCATCCATTTCCCTGAAAATGATGTAATTGAAGTTTTTTTTTTTTTGATGGCTGAGTAAAATTCCATTGTGTATATATTCCATAGTTTTGTAATCCATTCATCTGTTGATGGACATCTTGGCTGGTTCCATAGTTTGGCTATGGTGAATTGTGCAGCTATGAACATAGATACACATGCATTAGTTTGGTACTTTGGTTTCTTTTCTTTTGGGTAGATACTCAGAAGTGGTATTGCTGGATCAAATGGTAGATTTGTTCCCATTCTTCTGAGGATTCTCCATACTGTTTTCCAAAGTGGTTGCACTAATTTGCAAATCCCACCAACAATGTCTTAGAGTTCCCACTTCTCCACATCCTCGCTAGCATCTATTGTTGTTTGTATTTTGAATGATTGCCATTCTAGTTGGAGTTAGGTGAAATCTCAGGGTAGTTTTGATTTGCATCTCTCTGATTGCCAGTGATGTTGAGCATTTTTTCATGCATTTATTGGCCATTTGAATTTCTTCTTTTGTGAACTTTCTATTTAGTTGACTTGCCCAATTTGTTATTGGATGCTTTGTTTTCTTAATGTTGAGTTTCTTCAGTTCTCTGTATATTCTAGATATTAGTCCTCTATCGGAGGGGTAGGTGGCAAAAATCTCCCATTCTGTTGGCTCTCGATTGAGGTTCTTGACAGTTTCCTTTGCTGAACAGAAGCTCTTCAGTTTCATGCAATCCCATGTATTGACTCGCCTTTTAATTTGTTGTGCCTTTGGGGTCTTGTTGAGAAAGTGTTTATCTGTGCCTATGTGTTGCAGTGTTGGACCTATGCCCTCTTCAAGGAGCTTCAAGGTCTCTGGTTTGATTTCCAAGTCTTTGATCCATCTTGAGTTGACTTTTGTGCAGGGTGAGAAAGTGGGATTAATTTCCAATTTTCTGCATATGGTTAACCAGTTTTGCCAACACCATTTGTTGAAGAGGCTATCTTTTTTTCCAGTGTATGTTTTTGGCCCCTTTGTCAAAAATCAAGTGGCTGAAAGTGTGTGGACTTGTTTCTGGGTTTTCTATTCTACTCCATTGGTCTACATATCTGTTTTTTTGCCAGTACCATGCTGTTTTTATTACAGTAGCTTTGTAGTATAGTTTAAAGTCAGGTATTATGATTCCTCCAGCATGGTTTTTGTTGCTGAGAACTACCTTGGCTATTCTGGGCTTTTTGTTGTTCCAGATAAATTTAAGAACTGATTTTTCTATGTCTGTGAGAAATGATCTTGGTAGTTTCATGGGCATTGTGTTAAATCTGTAGATCACTTTTGGAAGGATGGCCATTTTAATGATATTTATTCTGCCAATCCATGAACATGGAAGATCCTTCCATCTTCTAAGATCTTCAATTTCTTTTTTCAGTGTTTTATAATTTTTCTTTGTAGAGATCTTTTACCACCTTTGTCAAATTTATTCCTAAGTATTTTGTTTTTTTGTGGGAAATCCTAAGTGGAAGCATTTTCTGAATTCTTTTTCAGTGGATTTATGGTTGGTGTACAGGAAAGCTTCTGATTTTTAAGGTTGATTTTGTATCCAGATACTTTGCTGAATTTGTTGATCAGTTCTAATAAGCCTTTTTGTTGAGTTTGTTGGGTTTTCTAAATATAGTATCATGTCATCTGCAAATAGTGAAAGTTTGAGTTCTTCTTTTCCTATTTGTACTCCTTTGATTTCCTTTTCTTGCCTTATTGCTCTGGCTAGAGTCTCTAGTACTATATTGAAGAGAAGTGGTAATAATGAACATCCTTGTCTCGTTCCTGTTTTAGGGGGATTCTTGAAGTTTTTTCCCATTTAATATGATGTTAGTGGTGGACTTATTGTAGATTGCCTTAATAATGTTGAAATATGTTCCTTCTATTCCAATTCTCTGCAGTGTTTTTATCATAAATGGATGTTGAATTTTATCAAATGCTTATTTAGTGTCTATTGAAATGATCATGTGATTTTTTTGTCTGATTCTGTTTATATGATGAATTACATGAATTGATTTTCGTATATTGAACCAGCCTTGCATCCCTGGGATGAACCCTACCTGGTCATGGTGTATGATTTTCTTGATGTGGTTTTGAATGCATGTTGCTAGTATTTTGTTTAATAGTTTTGCATCCAAGTTCATCAGAGATATAGGCCTGTAGTTTTCCTTCCTTGAACTGTCTTTATTCGGTTTGGGTATTAGTGTGATGTTGGCTTCATAGAATGTATTTGGGAGAGTCCTGGTTTTTTCTATTTCATGAAATAGTTTGAGGAGTATTGGGGTTAGCTCTTCTATAAAGGTTTTATAAAATTCATTTGGGAAACCATCTGGTCCTGGGCTTTTCTTTGATGGTAAGCTCTTTATTGATGCTTCAATCTCTTTGATTGTTATTGGTTAGTTTAAGTCTTCTATATCTTCTTGACTCAGTTTGGGAAGGCTGTATTTATCTAGGAAGTTGTCAATTTCCTCCAGATTTTCCATTTTGTTGGAGTATAGTTTTTCAAAGTAGTCTCTGATAATCCTCTGGATTTCTACACTGTCAGTAGTAATTTCTCCTTTTTCATTCCTTATCTTCATAATTTGGGTTGATTCTCTCTTTTTTTTAGTTAGGTTGGCTAGTGGTTTGTCTATCTTGTTAATTTTTTCAAGAAACCAGCTTTTGGTTTTGTTGATTTTCTGTATTTTCTTTATTCTCTATTTCATTAATTTCTGCTCTAATTTTAATAATTTCCTGTCTTCTGCTGGCTTTGGGGTTCAATTGTTCCTGCTTTTCAAGGGCTTTGAGGTATGTCATTAGGTTATTTATTTGAAGATTTTCTGTTTTTCTTATATGAGTACTCAGTGTTATAAATTTTCCTCTTAATACTGCATTCAAAGTGTCCCAGAGGTTTTGATATGTTGTATCTTTATTTTCATTTGTTTCTAGAAATTTCTTGATTTCACCTCTTACATCTTCTATAATCCATTCTTCATTCAGAAGTGTGGTGTTCAGTCTCCACATGTTTATGTTGTTTCTCTGGGTCTTCTTATAGTTGATTTCTAGTTTCATTCCATTATGGTCTGAAATGACACAGGGAAGTATGTAACATTTTTTAAATTTGTTAGTGCTAATTTTGTGTTCCAGGATGTGAACTATTTTGGAGAAGGTTCCATGAGCAGCTGATAAAAAATGTAAACTCCTCTGTAGTTGGGTGAAATATTCTATATGTGTCCATTTGGTCCATTTGGTTAATGGAGTTCGTTAGTTCTGAGGCATCTTTACTGAACCTTTGTCTGGAAGATCGGTCTAGTGTTGAGAGAGGTGTGTTGAAGTCTCCCAGTATTATTTGGGATTTATGTGTGACTTCATGTCACAAAGAGTTTGATTTATGTAAGTAGCTGCACCTATGTTTGGGGAATAGATGTTGATTATTGTTATTTCCTCTTGCTGGATTATTTCTTTTACCAGTAAAATATGACCTTCTTTGTCTCTTCTAATAAGTTTGGGTTTGAAGTCTAACTTGTCTGATATCATAGTTGCTACTCCTGTTTGTCTTCAAGTTTCATTAGCATGGATTACCTTGCTCCAGCCCTTTACTTTGAGTTTGTTACTATCTTTACTTGTAAGGTGTGTTTCTTGTAAGCAGCAGATGGATGGATTCTGGTTTTTAATCCATTTTGCCACTTTATGTCTTTTTATTGGGGAGTTCAGGCAGTTTACATTAAGTATGATTATAGAGAGATAATTTTTAATTCCTAACATGTTAAGATTTTATTTCTGTTTGAGATACTGTTTATTCTTCTTTGCTTAGTTGTCTGCTGAATGGGAAATCTTGTTTCTTTGGTTCTGGCATGTATTACCTATTTCTTCTTTGTAGTTAATCTCCTTGAGCATTTTCTCTAGCTCTGGTTTTGAAGACATAAATTCCTTCAGTTTCTGTTTGTCATGGAAACTTCTTATTTCCCCATCTAATTTGATAGAAAGTTTTGCTGGGTAGGAAATTTTTGGTTGGAAGTTGTTTTCTTTCAGAGTTTGGAATATGTTAGTCCATGCCCTTCTGGCTTTCATGACTTGGTTTGGGAAGTCTGGAGTGATTCTAATTGGTTTGCCTCTGAATGTCACTTGGCCTTTTGTTTTTGTTGCCTTTAAGATTCTCTCCTTGGCTTCCACATTAGTCATTTTGACAATTATGTGGTGTGGGGATCCTCTTCTCTGATCCTGTCTAAAGGGGGTTCTATAAGTTTCCTGGACCTGTGTATTGACCTCTTGCTCTATGTTTGGAAATTTTTCTACTATTACTTCCTTGAAGAGATTATTGATCCCTTTGGTTTCACTTTCTTTTCCCTCCTCTATTCCAATTATTCTTAGGTTAGCTCTCTTAAAATGGGCCTATATTTCTTCAATGTCGGATTCCTGCTGTCAGATTTTTTTTCTAAATTAGAAACTATGCATTCATTTTTGGAGTGATCATCTATTAGAAGTGAGATTCTATTCTCCATGTGGTCTAATCTGTTGTTTATACTTTGAATTGAGGCCTTTATTTCAGTGGTGCATCCTTTATATCTTTTTGACTCTCTCTGATTTCTTTTCGAAAGTCCTCTATTATTTCTACAGTTATTTTCCTAATTTGATCTTCTAGAGATCTCTGAATTTCTGTTTTATCAGGTTCTGATATTGTGGGGTTGTGGGCATTCATTGATCCATTGTTATACCTCTTTCCCATGGCTTCAGAAGTTTGTGCCTTCTCTGGATTCTTCCCTGGGTCACTACAACTTCACTTAGGGTGCTCTGGATCTTGAGTCTGTGGTATCTCAATCATCACTACTCCTTTATTGGGTTGTATCGCAAAGTCTCAGACCCAGAGAGTCAATGGAGGCTGCTTGAGACCATGGGGGTGGGTGCCAGGCTCGGCGTTCTCCCACAGGGAGTTGTGACTATGGTGTGATACCTCTGCCACCACCACTCCCCAACTGGGTTGGATTGCAAAAATCTCAGACCCAGGAAAACTACCTGCACAAGTCCCTGGGAATGCAGTACTGGGATTTCTCCTCTAGGGGACACAATTTGACTCATGTTTGTTGAGTGCGCTAATGGAGCTGTAGTGGACTCAGTGAATTCGCTGCTGCTGCTGCTGCTGTCAATATGGCGCCACTAAATATGGCACCGCTGTCACAACCTCGGCCATGAAACTGGAGTATTTCTTCTCTGGTTTTGAGTTCCACTCTGAGTCCCTGCAGAGTGTTGCTCAGCTTGCTGTTCTCCCCTCCTCTCTGGAGCCTGGTGGGTTGTTGAGTGCATTGGTCTGAAGCCGTCCAGTGAAGTCGCAGCTGCTGCCGGCAGTAAGGTGCTGCTGCTGCGTCCTCAGCCGTGAGGCCGGCGTACCTCCTGTCAGGTTCTGAGCTGTATTCTGTGTCCCCCTCCTCTCTGGAGTCTGGTGGGTTGTTGCGTGCATTGGTCTGGAGCCGTCTGGTGAACTCACCACTGCCACCGCATCCTTGGCTGTAAGGCCGGCGTACCTCCTGTCAGATTCTGAGCTCCATTCTGAGTCCCCCTCCTCTCTGGAGCCTGGTGCTGCAGGCTGCAAATTCTAATAAGACCTCCCAACCTGCCTTAGACTCCAGGCTTTCTTTCCCCTTCAGTGAATGCATAGCCTATTAAAACCCTAGCACTGGACCACCTGCAGTCTGCAGATATCATGGATCCCTGCTAATGTGATTTTAAGACTTAAGACTCCACTTAAGTCTCTGAAGTCAAACTTCTTTGTCATATCTTAACCCAAGGAATTCCTTTATTAAGCCTCCAACTACATAGCTAAACACTGTGTGTGTGTGTGTGTGTGTGTGTGTGTGTGTGTGTGTGTGTGTGTCTCAGTGGGCATTTTTTTGATGTGTATCAGGAGAAATTTTCAGATAATTTAATCTACTCTATCACCAGAAATTAAAAATCCTTTAATGTATACACATGAATGGCCTAAAAACTCCTGACTCTTAGTTTCAAGAGCAAAGCCCCCAAAATCAATATTTTGGCAAGATGCCCTGCTGATTCTAATGTAGCTGGTATTCCAACTGGTGATTTGGAATCACTGTCCCAGTTGACTGTCTTTTATTCATGGTGAATCTTCTAGTTTAAGTAAAGAGGTTAGCTATGTCTGTATTATATGGTGAAGATACAATGCAAGGAAGTTGAAACCTTTTTTGAAAACAATAAATGCCCATGTATTTCTGTTATCACTGCCTTAATATTATTACTGTTTTACTGTTTTTATTCTAAAATTGTTCTGCTCATGATTAATTGGTATCTTAAGAAATCCCTTTTCTATCCCTCTATACATGATAAAAATGATAAAACTGAGTTATTTTTGTATGATGTTTAGGAGGGGGATAACTGGGTACTACCAAGATAGCATAAATTTGAATTAATCCTGCACATTAGATTCACAAACTATACCATCTAAGTTTCATTTTTCTGCTTCTGGCTGACTAATTCAAGAATCTTGAAAGTTTACTCAAAATTTGAAGAAGGAAAAGCCTATTCGTGAGTCTAGTTACTATGATAGGCCTGTGATACATAAGTAGACAGCAAGGATGGAAAAGGCCAAATGCTCTAAGTAGTGTTAATTAGGATCCTCTTAAAAAGTTGTTCCTTGAGATTCTATGTAGCCTTTTTATAATTTAGCAGATATGACAGTGTTACCAATATTATTTACTTGTCACTTCCCAATATATAATATTTTCTTCATAAGAAGTTATTCACTTACTTTTTTTAACAGACATTTATTGGGCATCTGTTAGACTTTGAATTGGGCAGATGAGACCTATTACTCTGCAATAACATTTTTTTATTATTAGTGCATTTTAGTTATATAGAATAATGGTTTCATTGTGGCATAGTGCTACATATTTTGACCATATCCATACCCCCATTACCCTCCCTTTCCTGCTCCTTCCCCTGCCCCTGATCATCTTCTTCTCTAATAGTCTCCCTACTGTTTCCATATTGTTATTGGTACCCCCCACTCTGTATTTCACATATGAAGAAAAATATATCATACTTGTCTTTCTGTGTCTAATTTATTTCACTTAATATTATAATCTCTACTTCCATTCACTTTCCTGCAAATGGTATGATTTTATTCTTCTTCAATGTTGAATAATGTTCCACTATATCTATATATCACATTACCTTTATCCATTCATCAGTGGAAATTAGCACCAAGGCAGATTCCATAACTTCTACCATAACTTTTCATGCCATTTAATACTGAGTTTTAAAATACTGCAGACGAGAACCGTGCTCTAAGTCACAACTTAACATGAGGAACCAGTTCTCACACTCTGCTGAGCTATTATTGTGCAACATGCCTTTAGGGAGTTTGCTTGGCCTGTGGGCACTACACTAATCTTAACACGGGGAAAAGAGAAAATAAGGTTTACTTGGAATGTTGGGGGTGGGGGAGAAGAAAAACAAAAGCTCCAACTAAAGTCTGATGAGACTACTTTAACTAAGAACCAAATGGAGCCCTTCTCAAACCCTAAGTAAATTATGTCTGTGTGCAGAGAAGAGAAAAGACTCTACAGTGAAGAAGTTTGGGGTCATATTTGAAAAAAAACCAAACACTACCTTTTTCATGTTCATAAGGAATTGTGAAATTATATAAAAATTTTGGTTTAAAATTATACATAGACTTTCTCTTTGTAAGTTTTGAATTTGAAAATACACAGACAGAGTCAAATGGTAAACAGTTTAAATAGAAATGACACCCTGAAGCTAACTATCAGAAAGTCTAACTACTTACTTCTCCACCTGATCTGTAAATGTTGCTGAACTGGAATGCTTCCTGTTAGAGTGTCCACAACTCTCTTTTGTTGCTTTAGAAAAGCTGGTGCAGCCGATTGACTTGCAAACATCTAGATATGGACTAATACTGTACATGTAATCAGATTACCCCAGTTCTGTTATTTTTCAAATTTTAAAATGTTCATCTTTATTTAGCACACCCACCCTAGCAGTTCACTAAAAATTCTTATTCCAAATGCCTTGCATTGAGAAAACTGGAAACTCTGCTTGGCCCTCTAGTGGCTTTACATTTCTCAGTTGATGTTGCTCCTGTAGCGACCACATGACATCACAGCTGAGAATTCCCAGAGCCCGAGAGGCCTCTGTGTTGTTCTTTGGCTCCAGTGACTCCTTCAGATCCATACCACAGGAGTCCATTCCCTCCATGTTAACTCTCTGACCTCCAATGTCTTTGTTCTCCAGCTACAGCAACACAGCCCACCATTGTTCCTACAGTATTCAATGTCGGGGAAGTAGGAAGAGTGAACCTGTTGGTTCCCATCAGCACTCCACCCAGACCTGTAAGTCCTCATGTAAAAGCCACATTGCCCATTGAGACTTCTCTTCATAACAAGATTCTCACCAAATGAAAAGGAAAAATGGCATCCTGGAGCTATGCTAGAGTTCACCAGAGATCTCCCAGTATCTGACTCTCAAAAAGCTCAGGACCACAGCTCAGAACCTCAGTCTTGTCAAGTCATTCAAAAAAAGTCATGTTACTCCTATCCTCTAGGGTAATTATATCCCCAAAAAAGCCTTTTCTAGTTGGCTTTTCTCCTAGTCAGGAAAAGTGACTTGTGTAGTTAGATGGCTTTCCTTCAAGAAAAGATCTCAAATCCTGATCCGAGTAGGCATGTGCCAGGTACTCATTTGAGTGCTAACTGCAAACTCATGTGGTTTTGTGAACAGCAGTCTTTTCTGTTTCCTTCTAAGTGACAAGACAAGGAAGCTCTGGGGGCTAAGAAAATACTGTCTTCCATTGACAAATTCCTTGAAATATTTTTCCACTTACTTTGAACAAGAGGTTGCATAGTTTTTTAAAAAATATATATATGGGCAATGTTCAATGGTGTATTACCTACCAGAATAAAAATAACTTATTCATACTGAGCCTAGAAAAAAACCCATATATTAGAAGTGTCTGTTAATTGAGGCAAAAGGAAAAATATCCTAGCAGATGTGAATTCTGTCAAATTCTGTAGACTAATTATCCTCTACCTTTGAAGAAGTGCAAAGGTCAAAAGGCTAATATGTAGCTTAATCAGAAAATTATGTAAATTAGCCCAAATCAAGCATATCACATAACCCCATAATCAGTAAAATATGTAGCTCACTAGCAAATCAAGTGAATCTTCCAGCCATTTGATCAGTAATAAGAAAGGAGGAAAGCTAAAATACAGGTAAAAGTTAAATCTCATATTAAGTTGATTTTTAACATGCCAGTAATAAAAATTATAAATTTAAAAAACTTAAAACACAACCAGGAGTTGGGCATGGTGGCACACACTTGTAATTTCAGTACTTGGGAGGCTGAGACAGGAGGATCTCAGGTTCACAGATAGCCTTCCCTACTTAGTGAGGCCCTCTGCAACTTAGTGAGACCCTGTTTCAAAATAAGGAATAAAAAATAGGGCTGGAGGTTTATCTTGGAGGTAAAATGCTCCTAGGATCAATTCCCAGTACTGCAAATAAAAAGCAAGAACAAAAACAAAAAACAAACAAACAAAATCACACCCAGGAATACCTTAGGGGAAATCACTAACAGGTGAGCACCGTGAAGCCAGGTGCTTTAGTATACTGATGTTTTTTTTATCACCTACAATGATGCCTGGCTCATAATAGGTCTTCAACAGACATTTGTGAATAATGAATGAATTATCGGGACAAAACATGTCACCAGAAAAGCATGACAACACAAGTTTCAACAGGAGAAAAAAGAACTACTCTATACTAAAACAGACTCCCTCTGAAATCAAGGACCACTTCCTCATACTGAGAATCAAAGCTTCAAATTCTTTCAACTTCTGAGCTTCCTGATCACTTCTTTTTCTGTATTTTCTCATAGTGAGACTAAAGGCTGAAGGGCTGCCCCCCACATCTCACCCCAGGCCTGATGGACACCAAGCAAGGCCAGACAGGTTCTCTGGCCACCGAAATCTGCATATTCTGCATATATACATGTCCTGCCCTTTGTTCCACTTCCCACTCCTTCCTTCTCTTATAAAAACTTTCCTTATCCAGGGAATGGTGATGTATGCCTGTAATTCCAATACTTGAGAGGCTGAGACAGGAGGATCACAAGTTTGAGGAAAGCCTCAGCAACATAACAAGACTCTTAGCAACCTAGCAAGAGCCTCTTTCAAAACAAACAAACAAACAAACAAACAAAAAATTTTGTAGAAAAAAAGGCTGGGTATGTAGCTCAGAGATAGATATAGAAGATAAGATGAAAGCAGTCATGAAGTTGCTTAACAAAATGTAAACGATGATGTCTGTGAATGTAATGGTTACTCACATGTTTCTGATTGTCCCAACCAAGACCAAGAGGGGGACGGAATCACCTGATTCTAATTATAAGAAATAAGCCAATTAAACGAGTAAGGAAAAGTGCCATTCTCAACACTGAACAGGAAAAATCTTTCCTTGATCTTCATGGTAAGGATAATGGATAATGTTATAAACAATACCTTCAACAACATCTTTCCAGTTAATAATTAGGAGTAGCAAATGAACTTTTTAAGACATCTTTCCAGATGAGGGCTAGCCATCAAAAAGTGATTCAATAAGATGATGGGAGAAAACACCATGAAAATATAAAAACACCAGGTGATAAAGTCTGTGTACTATTAGTAAATATTTGGCTTAATACAGAAATTGGTTTTAGCATGTTTAGAGGAGTGAAAAAGCTACAAATCCTTTAGCCAATCTCCACAAATAATGCTTTTGCGCTTTTGTAAAGAACATTCAAAAATCCTACTTCCTGATCACAACCGATAATATAACTATTTGATGCTGCTAGGTCCCAATGAGTACAGAATCATTTATTGGACCAGCTACATAATTTATAGGACCTCATGCAAAATGAAACTATGAAATGTCTTGTTCAAAATTATTAAGAATTTCAAAGTCAGGCATAATGGTGCATACCTATAATCCTAATACTTGGAAAGCTGAAAAAGGAAGATCTCAGATTCAAAGCCAATCTCAGCAATTTAGCAAGGCATTCAGCAACCTATTAAGCCTTGATTAAAAATAAAGAATGAAATAGGGTTAGGGGTATAACTAACCCAGAGGTAAAGCAGCCTTGGGTTCAAACTCTAGAACCACACACACACACAAAAAAAAAAATTCAAGATGATAACAATAGAACATTAAACCAAGAGTGAGGTCCTTCTGAGGGTAAGAGTGTATGTGATTTCACACACATGAAGCCAACCCTGATCAGTCAATTTTCCTAAGGCATATTCTTAGATGACCTGGAAGAATAACCTCCTTTCCAAAGACCTTTTCTTTTCTCATTAAACCAAGAGTGAGGTCCTTCTGAGGGTAAGAGTGTATGTGATTTCACACACATGAAGCCAACCCTGATCAGTCAATTTTCCTAAGGCATATTCTTAGATGACCTGGAAGAATAACCTCCTTTCCAAAGACCTTCTCTTTTCTCATAGGGAAGACCCAGAATTTCCCAGTCTAACTTACAAGCAAGTCAATAATCTTGACATCCACAGCTCAATCTGAATGACACAAGATGAAGAGATATTATCAAATGTCTAGCTTGGCAGTGAAGATCAAATAAAGTGCTAAAACTGGGACCATTGGTCACCTCAATTTTAATAACCAAGGTTTTTATCAAATTCATAAAACCTCTCCCACATATAGTATACCTGTCATTAGAATCACAAAGTTTGAGATGAGAACCAAAAATGATATACTTACAAGCTACTTTATCTTCTTACTTCTAAACTTTGATGAATTTTGAGGTATAGAAATATAATAGCTATGTTCAAACTAGGGTCCAATGTGGAATAAAACTCATGGTGGTAGTTCAACAGGTATTAAGAAAATAAGTTCAAAATTAGTACCATTATCCGTAACACAGGGGGTCAATTTTCCTAAATAAAATGTACTATATATTAAATAAGAGAAACAAAAAATTTTCTAAAGTGAAAAGAAACATCCCCAAACAGGCCTGATTTGAAAGCAGAAGACTAATCCTTAGTGTAGTTCAGGCTCTGCAGAAGCAGTATCACCAGATGAATTTTAAAAAAAATCATGATTAATAATATATTTTATCTACTCATATAATTTGATAAAAGGCCTCTTGTTGTCTTAACAATCGTGGGGAGAAAAATATAACAACATTAAGCAAAGATAGTAAGTTGTCCTGAGAAATATCCTGAAAGTATAGTTCAAAATGACCAAAAAAAAAAAAGAGATTCAACAACTAGGGGCTCTTAAGCCATCTCTTTTCCCTGTCCTTAAGAGCATTGTCAGGTATATTATAAGACAAAATGCATTCTCTTTCCTCACAGATATGAAAGGACATCTTATTTGTAGCTATTATATAAAAGGCACCAAGATAGCAAACAGAAAAACCAATTTCACCTGAGGCTATGGGTGAGTTAGTGGAAGCCATTAGATTCAGCAGTAGTGCCAGAAAAAGAATGGTCAGGGCTGTCTCCATGCTCTTATTGTTCCATCACAACTAACATAACATTCAAATTTTGAATTTCTTTGTAATGCAAAGCAACTCCAGTTTCTTTAGTTCTGTACTTCCTCTTAGGAGTCAATATTGCCTAATCAGACATAAGCTTGCTGATATCAATTTGATTCCTTTTCACAACATCTTCCCCAATAAATAAGGCACCAAGAAATTTTTGTTGAACCAGCATGTATATGAAGAAAATGAATGAAGGGAAAAGAGAAAAAAAAAAACAGCTGGGTTAAGGGAGTAACTGATAATCAAAACTTAAAGTTGAGTGTGAAACTTTCAAAATAAAAATGAAATATAAAAACATTTAAATATGATAAAAATAAATATATAAAATATGCACATATCATAAAGGAGTTCTATGTTAACTACCATAGAATTAAAGTAAAAGGTTTCTGTATATTTATGCCTCATCTCTTTCCTGAAATTATATGAATTATGGTAACTTAAGATAAAATAAATTAATAAAATAAAATCTCTAATGGAAAACAGGAGGAGAAAAGTAAATATTTGAAATGTCAGTCAGGTGTTTATGACTGAGCGAAAAGACCGACTTCAATCATCCTGAGAACCAGGACTAAGGAAAATGTGATAAGTCACACATGTCATTTTGAGGTGAGAAGAGGAAACATACTACTTTCCCAAGAGCGATAAAGCTCCTCCTAGAACCAAACTTGGATGGGAATTTCCCATGTAAGGAGGAAGAAGGGATCACTCAACAACAGAGTAGACAATGTCTTTGCAACTTCAGAGCAAATGCAGAAACATCCAACAAGATGGGACCAGAGGAGATAGAAGCAATGCTTAAAGCCACTGCCTCTATGCCAAGAAAAAATCTGAAAATTAGTGACGTAAAGTGTTAGGTTCACATACATTGGTCCATAAATAAGCATAAAGAATCAGAAGTTAATAAAGGAGACAATATAATCTTGCATAGATTTAGACAATATATTTTTCCTGTATGCTACAAGAAAATGTATAATAGTCAATTTTAACACACACATACTTGTGAACATTTTCTGTATATCTGATTCTGGGATAAGTTCTTTATAAGTATTTTCTCATTAGCATTTGTAACAACACTATTAAAAAAAGTATTATTTGATGTTTACTAAGGAAAAAGAGAAAAGTAAAGAAACTATGTCCAGGAAACTTGTCATATCACAAAATCAGAATTAAGTCATAGAATTTTTTTACTTCAAACTAGTATAATTTCTTCCTGTTTCTCATAGTAACAGTTATACCTGAAATCCACTTGTTCCTTCATGTAAGAAATTAGACCAACCGACTCAAGGATGCACTTTTTTAGACAAAAAAATGAAATAAAGTGTTAATAGTACATTTAGAAAAGTGATAATTCCATAGGCTTGATATTCTATAATTTATTTTCTAAACTTCACTGTGAAATAATTTTGACAATATTATATCCAAATAGTTACTCTAAGTAACTTATCCTAGATCAAAACTCCCTAGTTCAACTGAGCCTTGAAACAATTCTGAAAATTAGAAATATTCACCAAGAACTTGAGGAAGACCATTAGTTGAATTGCTACACAAAGGGTTGATTACAAAGTCCCATTAAAAAAAAAGCTCATTATCTACAAAATTTTCATAACTAAAAAAATAGGCTGTCCAGATGCCGCCCACTCATCTCTATTATAAAGTAGTGGTGGTGCATTGATGACACTGCTATTGGTCCTAAAAGCTACATTGCCCACTGGAGTTTGGGGTTTCTCCCACCCTCCTAAAGTAAAAAAAAAAAAAAAAAAAAAACATGAAGAATTAGATACAAACTCTATATTCATGGTTAACTTCTGACTTTCATAGGGGTGCAATCAACCAAATAACTTATGACCCTGCTTTTGTTTTGTTTTGGTTTGATCTCTCAATGTTCTTCATTGATTTCAGAGTAAAGAGGACAAAGATCTTTTCTAAAGAAAACAATAAAATAATATATAATAGTCAGGGATTTATAGATTCTCAATGCTTTATAATATAGGAAAAATTTCTTAGGGGAGGCCATTATATTTAAAATGTCTTCTATTAACAACAACAAAAATTTAAAAATCTTAAAAACCGCTATTTCCAACTCTCCCTTTATCCTGCCTCAGCTCACTTGTGAATAAAAGCAGAATTGAGAGTGTTACACTTAAGGTAAGCATGAAAAGAAAATAAAGGCTGTCACCTCTAAGTACACACAAGCACTGTTGTCTTTTTTATTTCCTAAATGCTGTCCCATCATGCTTATTCTGGATTTCTTGGGAGAACCTCACCAGGCTTCCAATCACGATATTCCCTCCATCAGCAGTTCCAGCTACAGAGGAGGGAAGGCCAACCACAGCATCACATGCCTCTGGAAGCAATGATCAGCTGTGGGACTGGTACGCAATACTAAGAGGACACCAGGACTCCTCCTTGGACCATTCTAATAATGGACATGGAGGGAAAGGCTGTATTTATTCTACTGGACTGAAAAATATAACCTTATGAGGCTTTCTAAGAACCATCCTATTGTTTTGGAGAGTCTTATGGAAGAGAATTATACCAACATGCAAAATGGAATAGAAGTCAGAATAATGACAACATTGTTTGAGGCCCTAGTTTTAGCCATTTAACAAGTCTGCAGGCCACCACTGGTTTCCCAGATAGGAGAAACAATAATATATCTCCTTTGGTTTCATGTAAGTGGATGAGGGTTAGTCTCTCTCAGAAAATATTGATCTCATCACTGAACTAAAAGTAGGCTAACTTCAAAGTTATCTAAATTCCAAGCCCCAAAGTTAAGGTTTTAGTGATATTTCACCTGATTTGTCTCACAATAGGATTTTTTTTGTGTGTGTGGTACTGGGGATGGAAACCAGGGGCCTTCTACCTCCAGGATACACTCCCAGACCTATTTTTTATATTTTATTTAAAAACAGGGTCTCTTAAGCCAACGCAGCTGGCTTTGAACCTGCACGATCCTCCTGTCTCAGTCTCCCAAGCGTGGGAATTATAAGCGTGTGCCACCACGCCCGGCTCACAATATGATTTCAAATACATGATTATATATTGCTGACAGCTATACTTCCTAATTCATTGGAAGAATACTATCTACTTAAAGTTTATAAATCCAATGTTATAGGTGATAATAGAGCTATACGGTCCAGACTTGAACCTGAATGTAACTCCTTTCTTTCTCTGGTTCCTCCTCCTGCCCCTCCCTTCATTTCCTTCCTCTCCACTTCTCCCTCCTTCTCCAGTCTCCTCGTCTTCTATTGTTGTGTAATTCTGGTTTCTTCTTTTAAGAAGTCATGGCTCAGAAAGCTGGGCTCTCTTGATTATGGAATTTGAACCCACTAGAATATCTAAACTCGGAACTATAAGCCTTGATGTTTTCAATTATCAGACTATTGGGAATTGATTCTTTTCATTCTGTACATTGTCAGGATGTGAAATTATAACCAGTGACTGTAGGGGTTAAACACATTGCTCTCCACAAGCAGGCAGCATGGGTAATGGAAATGACCTGAGGGCTTGGGATGACACTAGGTTCCACTCGACTTCGTTATTAACTATGGAACAAAAAGAGACAAAAACTAAAATTCTCCCCTATCCTATATTTTTAAAAAAGGCTGTCAACTTCCACCACATTATATCCAATGATTGTTTTTTATAATATATTAGATATTTTCAAATGCTAAGAAGCATATACAACTTCTATCCCTTAGCTAGCCTCAACATTTTTAAGTGATAAAATTATTATATACACATAGTAAAAATTCCATGCCATTTAGAAAGACTCGATATGAGATGTAAAATTATTTCTCTATCAAGCCACTACTCGTGTGTGTGTGTGTGTGTGTGTGTGTGTGTGTGTGTGTGTGTGTGTTCCTGGGGATAGAACCCAGGTGCGTTCTACTTCTGGGCTACACCCCAGCCCTACTTTATTTTTTATTCTGAATCAGGGTCTCACTAAGTTGCTGAGGGCTTTGCTAAATTTCAGAGGCTGACCTGGAACCTGAGACACTCCTGTCTCAGCCTCCCAAGTATTGGGATTATGGACATGTGCCACTGTGCCTGGCTAGCAAAGATTTTTATGCATCCTAGATAGGTGAATAGGTAGATGGATAGACCTATCTCATAAATGTACACTTTTAAATATTGTAATGATATTTCCCTCCTTTGGTAAAATCTGTTCTACTGCTTAATTCATCGGGCAAAGCACAATTAGCAACAAAGCCACCGTGTGCTAATGGTCTATTCTACAAATGCAAAGTCACTCTTAATCCTTATCCTTGTAAATTTAATGGTTTCTTTTATTTGCAAGAGTTGCCACTGAGTTTTGTTCTAGAGAGTGATTTACAATGAGCCCTTCCCTCTACATCTTAGCTATTCCATGCTTTGTTTATATTCTCCGAATTAATAATCAGTTTGGCAAGCTTTCCTACTTTTCAGAAAAATTCTAATGGTAAAAATAGAATACCAGTTCCCTTTCTATACTAAAGCAAATAACATCTTGTGGTGTGTCTGTATACATATGAGGGAAAAACAGGTCTTTCTCAGAATTTTCATCAGGTGTACCCAGTCCTGCCAAGAAAAGTAGCACTCCATCTCTGCTCGTGGACATGTCTATCTATAAACATGCCCATCCCTGCATGCTAATCTCAATGCTCACACAATACACAGTCAATGTTTTCATGAGCCTGGTTCTTGAATCTCTTTTGAAACAACAGCCGCTTTGTAATCACCAAAGTCGCACCTCGAAGTGTGTGAAAACACATGCTTTTCCACAGCACTCTGCTTTTGCACATGTACTCAGAAGCCCCCCGACCTTCCAGTAGTTATGTAGCCTTGAACATGAACTGCAAAAATGTTTAAGTAGGTGCCATCTACTAGTACTATTTCATACTGCATTCATTCTGACTTTCTGAACAGTGAATTCCCAGTGAATTGTGAAAACAAGAAAAAGTGAAATACACAAGGTTTCTTCACCAACAAAATATTAAACACACCTCCAACTTAGCATGCCCCTCATACAGTGCCTGGTCACCGTGGGCTACCACCTTCCCAGATGCATTATATCCCTGGAGGAAGAATGCAAGATACTAGTGAAGAGATCTATTGCTGACTGCACTGACTGAAGTTATTTATGTTGTTTCTGTGTAAAGTGACTATTAAAGAATAATTAATGCAAATAGATTCCAGTATAAAGCCATTTGTAAGCCCGAGCGAGGGCTCTAAAACTTGTGTTCTGTTTCTTTGTCTTCTTTTTCTTTCTAGTGGTAAAGTTTTGCCACTGAAACTATTACTGTTCTACCAGAAATATTTTTCATGAAATTTTAAAATCAAGTCACTGTAATTCCTGTGTACGAGACATAGAAAATTAAACACAGGACTTTTTCTTTCCTAGGGCTGGGGCTCAAACTCAGGGCCCTGTCCATGCTAGGCAAGTGTCCTACCACAGAGCTACAAGCCCAGCCCAAGGACCTTCAATAGGAAATAAATTAACTCAGAAAAAGAAAAATTGAAACCCCCCAAAAATGTTTCCATTAAAACCAAATTGTCCTTTGGAATTCGTGGTGTGTGTCTTCTTGTGTCAATTACAAGAAAGCAAAAACACTTAACTGGAAGGAGTGAAAAATGACTTAAAGCCCAGGACCTATTCAACTTGAGGTAAACTCCAGCTTGCAAAATAAACAAATAAATTGCAGGATGTCTACCCAATATCAAAAGGCTTCCCTGTATAGTTTCTTAAATACCACTACTAAAGTAGAAATGGCCTCAGTTAGAATTCCCTCATGTCGTGTAAATTCATCTGGTCCCTCAAATCTCTAAATCGGATCCTTAGAATCTTCACGATTGTAAAATGTCAGCAGGAAATTATAAAAATTACAAGCGTTCTTGATGGTCGTTAAAAGCTTTTGAAGTTTCATACCTCAGGAGTAAATACTACTGATACGCATTGTATTTAGACTCTTAAGACTAAAAGTGGATGTAAATTTTTTAAACTTTTTTTTTTTTTTTTTTGCGGTACTGGGGATGGAACCCAAGGGTATTCTACCTCTGGGCTACACCTCCAGCCCTGTTCTTCTTCTTTTTTTTTATTCTTTATTTTGAAACAGGTTTTCAGTAAGTTGCAGAGATTCTCACCAAGTAGCTGAGGCTGTCTGCAAACTGTGATCCTCCTGTCTCAGCCTCCCAAATGCTGGGATTACAAGTGTGCACCACCATGCCTGGCTCAAACTCTTGATAAATATTTCCAAATTGTACTTTGGGAAGGCTATGCCTTTCTCCCCATTCATGTGTCAAAATGTTCATTGCACTGAACCATTGCAGGATAATAAGACATGTTCATATGGAGAAGTTATCATTGTTTTCACTTTGCCAAAATCCTTTGAACTAATTGAGAGGTCCACAAATATTTCTTATAAACAGATAGTGAATAATTGAGGCTCTGCTGCCATACAGTCTTTATTACAAGATTTAACTCTGCCTCTTCGCATCAAGGGCAAACATAGACAATTAAGTACAGAAATTGCCATGGCTATGTTAATAACACTTTACTTACAAAAACTAGCCTGTCACGTATGGTCCATGAGCCATAGTTTGTCAACTCCTCTCAAGACTCTATGTAGTCTTATGATTTGGGAAGGGGTTCTAGGGATTGAATCTAGGGGCATTCTACCTCCAAGCTACACCACCAGCACTATTTTATTTTTTATTTTGAAACAGAATCTCACTAACTTTCTAAGGCTGGCCTCAAACCTGAGATATTCCTGTCTTAGCTTCCCAAGTACTGAGATGATGGGTGTGCACCACCATGCTGTGCACTAGTCTTATGATTTCTAAAACCATCTTTTAACAATTCTTAGAAATATATAAGTAATTATATGTTTGTTCTTTTCCTGTGGGGGAGGCTACTGGGAATTGAACTCAGGGGCATTCTACCTCTGAGCTATACCCCCAGCCCTTTTTATTTTTATTTAGGAAAATGTCTCACTAACTTGCTGAGGCTGGCCTTGAACTTGTGATCCTCTCATCTCAGCCTTACAAGTACTGGGATCATAAGTATATGCTACCACATCAGATTGTATGTTTCTTTAAATGATATATAATATTTATATGTATTTATATATGTACATATATGTGTGTTCTCAATGTAATACCGGTACACCTTAAGAGAACAAGAAAATAAAAATTAACTCAAAACTGACAGTGTAGAAACTCTCTTACAAAACTCATAGTCTCTATCATCACAGCTAAAGCTTCTCTAGTACTATACAGTTCATAGAGAATTTACTCATTTATTATCATTATTATCTCATGTGATCTTCAAACACTATAAGGTGACATGGCTCTGTTGGCCTCACAGATGAGGAAACCGAAGTTCAATTCACTCGCTATGGGACTGAAGCCTCGAGGTAACCTTGTTACCACAATTCCTGTTTAAGTTGTATACCAAGCAGAAAAGTCAGCACTGGAAAATTCTGATAAAGCACACCTAGTCCTTCAAATGTACACACACACACACACACACACACACACACACACACACACTGCCTCTGCTTTTCAGGTAAAGTGTTTGTTTTCTCATTAAAACCTGAAGATTTTGTCAGCAGGAATGAGTGGTAATTAGTAAGATAAGAGAATGATCTTGTATTCTGCTCTGCTAATGTCTGTTTTGTGCTACATCGTCCCTTTGGCACTGAGCCAGGAAGAATGAAGAAGCTATAAATGTCTAGGCAAAAGTCTGAAAAATAAATTCGCAAGAAAGAAAATATACAACTTAGGGGACTGGTGAGCTAAATTTAAAGATATATCCATAAGCTCTCTGTGAGCTTTTGCAGTAGAGAAGAGAAATTCAGCTAACCAAAATGCAAAGGAGAAATGCATTTTTCCCCTTCTAAGAAAGATACCAGCAAGGGTGCTAAAACACAAAAGAAAGAGGTTGTTGATTTTTCTTTAACTACAGAGTCAGAGTTAGTCTGTGACCACAAAGAACATTCTGTCAAACTTCACCATTTTTTTCTCTAATCAGTGTGTCTAGACTCTCTCCTGGCCCCTCAGGCAGACACAGAGGTGAGCAGGCACAACTCTTGTACTACAGTGCATTTTCCAAGAGACTCAAAATCAGTGAGCTTGGACTTTCACTGGTAAGAGACTCTTGTATTGATATTCATTCATTTGTTTGTTTGTTTGTTTGTTTGTTTGTTTGTTTGTTTTGTGTGTGGTGCTGGAGATGGAACCCAGAGGCTTTCTACCTTTGGGCTTACTCCCAGACCCATTTTCTATTTTATTTAGAAACAGGGTCTCACTAAGTTGCTGAGAGCCTCACTAAGTAGCTGAGGCTGGCTTGGAACCTGTGCGATCCTCCTGTCTCAGCCTCCCAAGTAATGGGATTACAAGTGTGCACCACCACGCCCGGCTTGTACTGATATTCTTTAAGACCTGGGCTGGGGTTTGGCCATGTTATTTCCTACTTACACCTTGCTATTCTCCAGCACTTGAAGTGAGCTTTCAGAAGTCCCTCATGAATTTTTCTCTCTCTATTTCCTACACTATCTAAATTCAGCTTTCTGTACAAGAACCCCCTGGATTTCCTGATGTCTTTTCTTTGAACACGTGTAGCAAGTGAAGTTGCATGCTAAACAGCTGACTGCTTCACTGCCACCCTTCCGGCCCACTGTGTGCAGATGGCTGGGTTCTCAAGGTGCCCACGCTTTCAGGGTTATGTTCAACATTATATTTTGCAAAAAGAACAAGCTCGGAGGCAGCCGAGGCCATTCACCAAAATGCAGAGGGAGAACTGCTTGGATTTTCCTTGGAAACACATCCCTGAAAGTGTCTGCAGTATCCTGCTACTTAAGCAACTTGTTGCCCCATGACAGGCTAATCCACAAAGTGGCTAAAACCCATTAGAAGAAGAGCAAATTGTAGGAGAGCTGGCAATCAATTGCTAGACGGTAAGTAGCAGTCCCCAGAATGGTTTGCAGGTCCAGCCCCTTCTGTTGAGTTATATGACTGGAGGGAGGGAGTTCAGTGGTCAGAAATGCATCTTCTCCATTATAAATACAAGGAAAAAAGCATATACTCTGATGTTTGTGCACAGATGAAAGAAGAATGAGTTTTTTGAACTGTCAAGCATTATCCAAATGTCAGGAGCCATTACACAGTTATAGATCTTGCTGTGCTAAAGATCACTAGGGATGTCAGAAGTGATTCTAGCATAGGTTTATCAATACCCCTGAAAAGACATACTGAACATCAACTGGCACTTCAATAGCATTGCAGTGAGACTACTGACAAATAGCCAATCTGCTCACACAGATGGAGCATAAGGAAGGAAACTTGTTAAGAGGGAAGAGAGATTGTGTCTGTGCTATCAAGGTGTTTCACTGTACTCAAAAAAGAAAAAAAGCTTAAGGTTTAAATTTGATGAAAAATATATATAGAATCAATCACCCTGTTTATAGATTCCTCAATATAGCATTTAACTAATTTCCTTTTACCTAAACTACTGGTCCTAGAAAATTAATTCTAAACCAAGGAAATTGTATGGGAAAGAATCTAGAAATGTTCTTTTTAAATCATTATATAAAAATACACAACATTCCTACTAGGATGAATTATGTGGCATTGGTTTTTTTTAAAAAAATAGGATAGACACGTTCAGATTTCGAGAATTTTACATGGTTCAATTTGTTCAAAGGTAAAAATGAAATGACAGAAGTGAAATGAAAGATCTCGTCTTCTAGGAATTCAGTCTAATATTTGTTGAAATGTGTCCCACATAATATGTTTCTCATCATAGCTTGTGTTCCCATGATTATTAGCTAAAATGAAGCATCTATTAAACAATTTGTAAACTTATACAAGCCAGGCATAGTGGTGCATACTTGTAATCCCAGTAATTAGAAGGCTGAGATGGGAGGATCACAGGTTGGAAAAAATTTAGTGAGATCCTGTTTCAAAATAAAAAAATAAAAATAGTCAGGTGTGGTGGCACAATGCTTGTAATCCCAGGATCTAAGAGGCTGAAACAGGAGGATCACAGTTTGTGGACAGCCTCAGCTACTTAGTAAGGTCCTCCACAACTTAGAGACCCCGTTTCAAAATAAAGAATACAAAATAGGGCTGGGGGTGTAGCTCAGAGGTTGAATGCCCCTAGGCTCCATCCCCAGTGCCATAAATAAATAAATAAATAAATAAATAAATAAATAAATAAATAGACTGGAGGTGTAGCTCAGAGGTTGAATGCCACTGGGTTCAATCCTCAATACCCATCCAGCCTCAAAAAGTATAAACTTCTACATTGAAGACATAGTATTCTAAAGAAAGCAATAGAGTGTTTACCATTTAAAGAAATTTTAAAGGGAAATACTCCTAAAGAACACTATCTCATTTTTAAAATTTTCTTTTTCCTCCCATTAAATAATGAAACTCAACCACTATATTAGTTAAGAGTTCTCCAGAGAAACAGATACAGTAGGAGTTACAAAGAAAGAGATTTATTTTAAGAAACTGGCTTATGCAATTATGAAGGTTAGCAATGACAAAGTCCACATGAAAGTGCACTGGACTAGAGACCTGGGGAGCTGAAGGTGCAGCTGAAGTCCAAAGGCTTCCACCAGCAGACCCTCCTCTTGCCCAGGGGAAGCTGGTCTGTTGCCCTATCAATGCCTTCTACTTACTCGGTGAGGCCCAGTCACATTACAGAGGTCAACCAGCTTCACTCAAAGTCCATCCCTTCAAATGTTAATCTCATCAAAACATCAAATAATCTTTGCCCAACACAGAAGCATCTGGTGGTCCAGCCAAATTGACGCATAAAGTTAATCATCACCTCAGGCAGAATATTCTGTGTATTACACTGGATATAATTAAAAATAAGAGGGCAATATCATATTTCTTGTTACCATTAAGTGTACATTTTATACTTATTTTACCATAATCAAATTGCAGCTGTTTTTCCAGTGCCTCCTTAGAACAGAAGTTGCTCCCCTCACGCCCTCAAGACAGATGGCAGCAGACCGCCTTCAGAGCACTCTCCCTTGCTGGAACTATTTTTGAAGGAGACTCCATTCCATCTCCCTCGAATCACAACGTGACATGTTTACCTTCAAAATTCAAATTTGTCTTTGAGAATTTTCTCAAACATCTTGAGAGAAATTTTTCTTACATAACCAAGCTTGGAAACCAGTGATACACTGAGAAATTACACAGCCTCTGCTTGCCAAAACCCAACAGAGATACTGCTCTATTGAACTACCTATGAAGTATGATCCAGAGCCAGAAAACACTGAATTATATTTAAATCTGTGATCATCTTTCCCCACAAACCTCTACATTCATTCAGTTAAATTCCATCTGCTTAACTGATCTTTGGAGAGCCCGTTGGGAGATAATAATAGCAGTAGCTTGGAAAACTTACTTTAGAGTTCACCAGCCACTCACCAAGGAGCTCCCAAGGGCTTCAGCGGCTCCGGGTGCAGGCTCTGAGAGCAGCTGAAAGCCCTCTGGGAGAAGGGAGCAGGACAGTTGATAGAAGCAAAATTAACCTCTGGCAATTTCCTGCTTTGAGGACTTAAGTCAGCGTTTAATCTCATTGGGATGTGGTTTTTCCTGTTGGCTTTTTAAAATTAAATTTGTCAAATACAATTCACCTAATCTTATGTGTAGTGTTCTTATTAGGGTATTACCGTGTAAAATATATTATCATTATAAGACTATTACAAGGGCTAAAGCTCCGAAAAATAGAGCAATTACCATCACTTATAGATCCATGGAGAAGCTGGGTGGCATAATGGAGAAAGAAGTCTAATAAATTTGATTTCAAAAACCACTAGACAGATTCAGAAATAGTTCAGTATTCATGTCCACCTTCTTCCCAGCCAGGCACTTTCTGGAGTTTCTGCCTGGATCTTCCTGGTCTTTATCTTGTCTCCCTGAGGAAGGAAGTGGGGCCTTCAAGGTGCCTCCTTTCCCTTCTCTGTGCCTAGAAGACTGACTGGTAGGTGCACCTGAGGACCAGGGGAAAACAGTGCCCCAAATACTTTACCCACTGAGAACTTTATGACGCTAAATATATCATATTAACATATTACATTAGAATATTAACCTGCTATAATTCAATCAACTTCAACCTTTCATTGTATTCTTCCAACTGATAATAAGGCTTTTTCGCCCCTCAGGTCCCATCTCTTAACACTGCCTCTGTTTCTCTGATAGTGATTTCTATAATGCTAAGCATATAGGAGAGACTGCATGAATATGTAATGATCTATGGGGTTCTTATTGTTTGTTTTTATTTCTGGGAAAGTCAGATTGGAGTGAAAGAGAAAAGGGTAGCTGTTTAATTCAGTATATTGTGGTTTTATTAAAGTGGAAAAACAAATGAAGCACGCTGTCCATTATTTCCTGAAGATTCCTCTGTGGATCTCAGGCATCATAATTTTCTAGGGCTGTGAAAATCAGGCCTGCCCCAGAGGTTAGTTATTAAAGAGAGTCAAGATAGCAATCTAAAATTTCTCAGGTGAGATGAAAGGCCTTATGATGTGCTTGCCATCTCCTTTCTCTTTCTGCAGGATTTTCTGGAAATATCTTGACTAGGACATGACACATCCCTCCCAATGTCAACCTCAAAGCCCTCCTATACCTGACCCTGAGACATCACTGATTGAGTATGACAGACACCTGATCCAAACCAAGCCAATCAAAATCGAAACTAGACTGTCTTTCTGTAAGGCTCAGCTATAATTAACTGTGGAACCAACATTCCACAGTGCTGCAGATAGTTCACCATGGTTGCTGATGAACAAAGGAAGCTGGTTTCAGACAAAAAAGGAGAGAAGAAAAAATCCCAGTGCCTATGCCCAGTCCCTTTCAGAGATCAGTCTATTTTCCTGTTTCTAGGATTCATTCTGTATTTTTACAAATAAATCATCATTTTTGTTTAGACCATTTAAATTGATTTCTGTTACTTGCAACTAAAAGTCCAAGTTAATTGAGTAGGAATCTATTTTGAAAGTCAGGATCAGGGGAGGAAAAGGAAACATAATCGGGCACCTTTCTGGACAGATATAGTCTGTCCAGAAAGAAACCTTTCCAGTGAAGATTTCTGAGTTGACTCAGGTATCTGAAATTTCAGTTACCCTATATAATCAACCATCATTGTCTTCTTCTGGCTTCTGAAAGCTGAAATACAGTAACCCTGAAGTGAGAAAAATTCTATATGGCATGTTCTTTTCCTCTAGCCTAGCAGATGCACAGCTGCCCTCTGAGACTGCGCTATTTTTCATAGGCCATAAAAGGATATTCACTGCACATGCACTCTTGGGGGGAGCCTCACATCATGAATATGTAAGAGGAAAACTATTACGGGAAATGTTACCCTCCCATGCTTGCTGATTTTTTAACTTTATCTTTATTCCCATTTTCTTTATTAATCTTTTCATGCATGCGAAGAATCCTCACTGGCCCATCATCCATTTCTAAAGCCTTGATGCAAGCTCATTTCCACTTGCCTACCATCCCCATGTCCTCCCCACAGCACCCATAGATGCCTCTATAATACTGTATTCTAAAGAACACCATTTTGTATATATTTATATCTGCCTTTCTGGACAGATATAGTCTTGATTTTTTAAAAAAAAATACCTTTCCAGTGAAGATTTCTGAGTTGACTCAGGTATCTGAAATTTCAGTTACCCTATATAACTAGCCATCATTGTCTTCTTCTGGCTTCTGAAAGCTGAAATACAGTAACCCTGAAGTGAGAAAAATTCTATACAGTACGTTCTTTTCCTCTAGCCTAGCAGATGCACAGCTGCCCTCTGAGACTGCGCTATTTTTCATAGGCCATAAAAGGATATTCACTGAACATGCACTCTTGGGGGGAGCCTACATGAAGATATATATTTATATATATCTTCATAGCTAGGCTACTTATTGGAAGAGTTGGGACTTATTGCTACAACTCCAGTATCTCATACACTGAATATACAAATACTGAATAAATAAGAGTGTGTTGGTGAGTGAAGAAACAGCTTTGCTCCATCCAGCATTTCTGATATTCCTGTCATGTATTTTAAATATATTCTTTCTCTTTTGCCAGAATAAGTGGTCATCATGCCCTCTGTCTGATATCCTAAAATTATACCCCTTTTCATTAATGCCCCGTTGCTACCATTTTTCTTTGGGTACTAGAGATTGAACCCAGGAGCATTCTATCTCCAAGCCACACCCCATTCCTTTTTTTAACTTTGAAATAATAAAGTGTCTGGCTAAGTTGCTGAAGCTGGCCTTGAACCTATGGTCCTCCTGTCTCAGTCTCCCAAGTACTGGGATCACAGATATGCGTGCTCAGCTCTATCATTTCCTTACAAGTATGACAGACTTTTATTGTGTCGACATAGCTAGGCTATAGCCCCCATCATTCAATCAAACATTAATCCAGCTGCTGCTGTGAAGGTGTTTGTGGTTGTGAATAAAGTCACAATCAACTGATTTGGAGTAAGGGAGGTCGTCCTAGCTAACCCTGGTGAGCCTGACCCAAACTGTTGAAAGGCCTTTAGAGCAGAACTGAGGTCATCTTGAAGAAATTACAACTATGTGCAGCGGGTCCAGCCCATGCCCAAGGAGTCCAGCCTTCCCTTCCTGACCACCTGCCCCATGGATTTCAAACCTTACCTGCCAGCCCCACAATGGCGTAACCAATTTCCGGCAACAAATCTTTTAATGTGTGTCTCCTACTGCTTCTGCTTTTGGGGGTTGCCCTGACAGAGATTAACAAGGGCTACACAGAGTCTAAAGTCTTACACTAGCTGCCATGTCTCACTGGCTTCATGCTTTTATTTTCTTTGTATTCAGAGATTTTAGAAATGGCCACATTGGCCCAGCATGGTGGTGAACCTCTGTAATCCCAGTACTTGGGAAGCTGAGACAGGAAGATTGTAGGTTCAAGGCCACCCTTGGCAACTTACTGAGGCCCTGTTTTAAAAATAGAAACAAAACAGGACTGCAGTGTAGCTTAGAGTTAAAATGCCCCTGAGTTCAATCTCTAGCATCAAAAACATAAATTAACTAATTAATTAAAAAGGGGTAAGGGCATAACTTGGATACTTCTGGGTTCAATCTCTAATACCAAAGGGGGAAAAAATAAGAAAGAAGAAGATATAGCCACATTGTCTGAAGGGTTACATTAAGATCCTTCAGCACATCTTAGGAGCACTACAGGTTTTATCATAGTATTTTTAAGAAAAACAATCATAGTTTGATGGATCAAACAAAAGTATATTCTTAGGAAAAACCTAGCATACATTCCATTCGCCTCTTCCTTTGGAATATTCTGGAAGTTTTTGTTCAGTTTAGGCAGGCTTTTCTCATTATGATGCTACCTCACAAAACTCTGTGACATCCTCTTTGTTACTCTAGTCTTTCAGTCAGTCGTGCAGGTAAAATCTATTGTGAGTTTTCAGTAATTGTGGTAGCCTCCAGTTGCTAATACCTTTCTTTGGTACCCATTTTTTTTTATTCCGCCATCATCCTATTTGCAGAAATTCCCCATACAGTCCTCCAAATGCTTTGTTCAAGGGCCAGGGACACGGTTCTATGGTAGTGCACATGCTGTGTGTGTGCAAGGCCCTGGGTTCAATCCCTAGCATGAAAAAAAAAGGCTTTGTCCAGCACGGCAGTGAATCTATATGCCCTGGAATGCTCATTCTTTTCACAGTGTGACTACGGAAGCTAGAGAGAAAATAACAGAATAAAAAAGACTTTGGATAAACCAGGCGTGGTGGCACACACTTGTAATCCCCGCGCTTAGGAGGCGGAGACAGGAGGATTGCGCAGGTTCAAAGCCAGCCTCGCTGGCTTAAGAGATCCTGTTTACAAATTTAAAAAAAATATATATGTATACATATATATGCCTGGGAGTGCTACCTGGAGGTAGAAGGGTTTCCAGGAACCTCAGTACCACAAAAAAAAAAAAAAAAGACTTCTGATAAATGAGAACAGAGACCACTAAATGGTGGAAGAAGATGGGGAGGGAAATGAGGAGAACAAAGAGTCTCCATGAAGGAAACAGTGCAAATAATGTTGCATCCGTATATGAAGGCATCACTACCCATCCCAGCAACATGTATGGGAGGGAGATGGGGCAGAGGGGAGACGCAGAAGGAAAGGCGCCAAGTGCTGTGAGCTTGTGTTCGTGTCACTAGGAGCCTCCCTATGATGATAATAGTGCAATGCCCTATTTTTAAAAAGGGACTGTGCTGTTCACTTCCCAAACTTCCCAAGCCACGTGTTTATTGTTAAATATTTTGATCCCTGACCCTTTGTGCCCTGGCTTTGCCTTTTCCCCAGTTTTAATTTCTTGTCTTGCCCGTGGGTCAGTTCCGCAGAAAAATTTTTGAGCTTCACAGCTTTTCCTTTAGTGTCACCCAACCTTGTCACTTTTATCTCATAGGATGATTACCCTCTTCTCGTTGTTCTAATAAGAATCTAACATTTTAAAATCATTTACCTGCCAAGCCTCCTTAATGTTTTTGGGGGGAGGGGAATTTTTTTTTAAGTTGTTGCCACAGCTGGAGTTTCAAAAGATAAATTACTTGTTATATACATCTCATCATTACTATCTGTTGTGGAACATAACTATTATTAATGCCACCGATTGCTTCCTTGTTTTATGTCTATATTGCGAGCTTTGTGGGCATGTTTTGCTTCCCGCCTCACGCTGGCCTATTCATTCTCCGTATTTGGCTTCACCAATCAGATGTTTGTTGCTTTAGGCACCACCATTTTTTTCTCCAGGTGAATATTCTTTTCCCAAATTTTCATTCTTATGACACAGAGGGTATATATCCTTAAATAGTTTCTCCGTCACATATCTTTTGAGAATGTGCATTCACATCTTCCAGCTCAGAGGCTACGCAAGAGAAATCTCACCCATTTGCATCTCCTTCCTCCTTTGGGAACAATGGGCATCCCGAGGCATTGGTATTCAGCTTCACTGTTAGAGCTAAAATACATCAAGATTCTCTTCCCTCTGGCCACATCAGTTGCCTTGTTAGTCTTCCTTCCTTCCTTTACTCTGTTATTTGTGCTTTCTCTAACTTGCATATATTTTTCCCTAACAACTTTATCTACTTCCACCCCTCCCCATCCCAGGCAAAAGCCTACCTTCCCATCTTTTCCCCTCCCTCTTCCTCAGTCCCCCTTTGCTGCCTCAGTCTCTAAGTGTTCCAGACAATTTGAATGCATTGTGCAGATCCAGCTTGCCTGCTTGGCCTTGGTTTTGAAAGTGATGATCGAGCAACCAGGACAGAGAGGAAGAACAGAGGGGTAGGTGAGGAGTATCTGGTGAATTAAAGAACTGAGTCACTCAATAAGGAGAGGCCCAGAACGAGCTAAGTTACAATACATGCCTTTAGTTCTGGCTTGGGTTAAAATGCTAGCATTTGGCTTTTACTGCAAATCAACTCAAAATCATCTTCTGCATTGGGAGATCTTTTTAAAATGCCACTGTCCTGCTTAGAATTCTTCAGTGAATCTTTCTGCACAATGAAATCCAAACTCCTCTGGTCACCTGTCATCTCATCTCTGATCACTCGCTGCCTGTGCCTCATCCTGCATCACACATTCAGTTCAGTTCATTGGCATTATCTGTGAATGTGCGTGTACGTGTGTGTGTGTGCATGGGGAAGGTGTGAGCTAAGCCAGAAGATTTAAAGAAACATTGCCGGGCGTGGTGGCGCACGCTTGTAATCCCCGCGTTTGGGAGGCAGAGACAGGAGGATCATGCAGGTTCGAAGCCAGCCGCGCGCGCTGGCTTAGGAGACCCTGTTTCCAAATAAAAATGTAAAAATAGGTCTGGGAGTGTAGGCCAGAGGTAGAAGGGCTTCCAGGAACCCCAGTACCACCAAAAATAAAAAAAATTTTAAAAAAGAAACATAAAAGTCCCAAATCCCAGTGGAATAGATATAAAGCATGAGAAATCTAGAAATGGGTGTGGGTGATGGTTGATATCAGGTATGAGCCAAATTTTAGAGTCAGAGTGAAGGCAAGCAGGTCAGAATCAAAGAGGATACCATCAGAAGCCCAGAACACTGCCAGTGTTCACAGTTAGCTCCACTTAAAAGGCTTAAAGGTTGGTACATGTCCTTCTCCCATGACCCTTCCCTGTGCAGTGGGTCTCAAGTACCAGATCATTCATGTGACATGATGGCATCATTGAGGAGAGTGGTGCTCTGAAGTCAATACCTCTCCATGAATTAGGCATTGAGAGGTATGTTGCCCCCTGGAATAATGAAATGCACGTCTACATAAGTGATTGCAGATGTGTGGGGACCAGTGAAAGCAGTAAACACTGAAATGGAATCTATTTTTTGTTGTTGTTCTAAAATATTTTGAGTAGTCCTTAAGGTTTTGTGTCTTATTAGGAAAATGAGGTTTCTTCTAATTAGATTGCTTCTCTGATGCCAAGGGTCTAAAAGATCAGTACTGAATTGCCTCCTGCATATTTTCTTAAGTGGTAATTTTTGCAACTACCATCCAGATGTTAAACTTGTAATAGTGTTTGGGAGTTCAATAGAGAGAGAGAGAGAGAGAGAGAGAGAGAGAGAGAGAGAGAGAGAGAGAGAGAGAGAGAGAGAGAGAGAAGGAGAGGGAGAGAGAAGAGAGAGAGAGAGAGAGGCCATAGGGTTTCTATATAGAGGGTTGTTTTCAGTCATTATACATAGGTTTGTCAGTGTTAAGATACATAGTATAGCAGGTTATATGTAGAAGGGGTCAGGATTCCATAAATATGTTCCATGAGCCATGAGTATGACAATAAGGAACAGAGGGCAGAAGATTCTGGACAAGCACAACTTTCAAAATCATTTTCTAGATACATGATAGAAATGAATGTCTGAAATAAAAGAGCAGGTTTTTCTTTAATTGTGGAAACAGGGATCTCCCTATTGAATGTGGTAGCATTAACTGTCATGTGCTCTTATTCTGCCATCTTAGAGAAAGTATTAATTCTCATTATGAACTTGGGAAGGAGACAGGTCCATGACAAAATCCATTATAATGGCAGTCAATGAGTCCTTGTGGATTAAGAGTAGATCTAAACTCTCTTTGAGAATTTTAAACATCTATGTCCAAGCACTGTGTCCCAGTGGTTCATATGTGGCAATAGATTTTATCATAAAGAGGACTACCGGAAGTACCTATACTTATGCCCAGGGTCTTGAATGCTTTTTTAAAAATCCGATAATTTAGTAATATGGCATATTACTAAATAAGAGAGCATTACCACTATTGAATTGCTTGCGTACATATATAACTAAAAGAAAAAATAATTCATTAGACAACATGCTCCAACTTCCATATTTAGTATATGTTAGAGGTCATCCTCGGATGAGTCTGAATTTCAGCAAGTGACCAGCATCTGCTAGCCGCCCCGACCTAATTTCCTCTAACAACAGTAACAAAATCTGCTAAACAAATTCTAAAACATGAGTTGTATAGTTGTCTTTGGTGGGTCTTTCAGAGTATGAGTTTTAGTTTTCTGTCGCCCCCTTATTATTGTGGTTTATGAGACAGTGATTGACCATTCTGGTGTCAGATATGGAGCAGATGTAAAGCTCGGTACTGGAAGACTGAGCCCCTTCTGGTCCAGTTTATCCAAAGTACCCGCTTGCCTTGCTGCTCTGCGCTCACCAAATATTCTGGCTGGTCATAGGTGATAAGGCTCTCCTAGGCTGTGCTTCCAACTCTGGAGGAAGTTAGATTAACCTGAAACTAGCTTTAGCTTTTCTTTGGGGCCAAAAGAAAAGGCTGCCACTGCATTGCTGACAGTGTGACTGTCAAAGGAAACCATCTAGATAAGCCCAAATCAGGCAGAAATTATGTGTTATTTAGGAAAATAAGCTCATTTCCCTCTTATGCAACAGTCCAAAGTGAGAGTTTCAAATTGGCTAGCAGCTTGCCTTGGGTGACATTCAGAACCCTGGGCTCTGCCATCTTCAACATGTGGCTTCCTAAGCGGTTGATAAGCTAGTAAGAAGGATGAAGATAGAGAAGGCTGCTTACTGTCTTGAGTGCCTCAGCCCAGAAGAAGCAAATATTACTTCTATTTCCCTTCTCCTGCATAAACGTATTCTCATGAACCACCGCTATCTGTCAGCAATGGGAAAATTAATTTCTATCTTGGTAGCTATTTGCTCGTCACAATCTTATTCCTTTCAGTGGAAGAAAAACCCAGTATGTTTGGTGAGCAGACAGACTAGCAGTCTCCATCATAAATGGATACAAGTAGGAAATTCTAACACATACTAGCATCTTCCAGGAGAAATTCAGGTCATGATGGTTTCAGCTCATTCATTCACCTTTGGCAGAGGATCTTAATCAAAATTTGACCTATCAGAGTCACCTGGGAAGTTTTTCCTAAGCACATATACACAAATCTTATCTGGATCCACTGACAGATTCAATATTTTACTTGGGAATAAAAGTCAGACGAATATGTATATATTTATTTTTCAAGTTTATTACATAGTTTTCAAGTTTATTACATATTACATAATTTTAGATTTCAAAAATTGCTTCATATACTTTTCATTAAAACTATCTTTAAAAAACTATATTTCATTCAATTGAAGAACCATAATTTCTCTATAATTTGGCCATTTAGGTTTCTCCCAAATTTTTGTTCTTTATCATGATCATTACTGACATGATGAAAACCTTTGTAAATTTTTTTTCTGGACACAAAACCCTTTCTTTTGACTAGCTATCCAGAAGAATAATAACTGTGTCAAAGAGTATGAATATTTTTAGAATTCTTAAAATAATTGTAAATTTTTTAAAAGAGGCACAAAAAAGGATGACGTAAGTATACATGAGCAGGGAATAGTTTTAAAAATAATATTAATAATACAACTGCTGTAAGAATTTGGTACAAATGGCTTTTCTTATATACTGAAAACAGGAGTAGAAATCGTTACTGCCCTTCTAAAGAGCAATTTGTCAAATTATTTTAAGAACTCTAAAATTATTTTGAGTAAGCGTATTTTCCCTGGGAGATTTTGACATATGGCTCTGTTGAGAACCACTGCATGAAAAGACAGGGAGGCTTTGCACAAAGAGAAGAGCAACAACCACTTGGGAATTTTCATCCAGATAGGTGACTCTTGCTGTACATCTCTGAACCCAGGTCAAATTGTCAGTGAGACAGATTCATGATTTAAGCTCTGTACGGAGCAGAAAGGAGAGATGTGAGTCTAGTTGGAACAACCTCTGACAGTGCCAGCACTGCAGACACATTAGAGGTGGTATCACACAGTGGTCACCAAGGGAAGGAGCACAGCTCTCCAGATCCCCCAACAGGGAGACCTGGGACCAATGTCCATGGCGTGGGGGTGATCAGGCTGAGCAGCAAGCTGGGTCCACTCAACCAGGGCCAGGACATCCAAAACTGGACTCAGGGATGGGGACCCATTCACTCCCTTCATTCAGTATTTGTCAGCTCTGGCTTTCTATAAGAATCCTGCAGAGAGTACTCAGATCCGTCAGTATCCTGGCCCATACCAGAAGAAATATATCAGAACCTCCAGGAGAGAGATCTCAGGAATCTCCAGGTTTGTGAATTCTCCTCAGCTATTTCTAAATCACAATAAAGACTCATACTCTTTATCTTAGCTTCTAACCTTAGGAGAAAGACACACCTTCTGACCCCAATGCCCATCTTCCAATTTACACCTACGGCCACCAGCATGGACATCTGCTGTCTTTTGTTGCCCAAGTCAGCATTCTGCTCACCCAGCCTGTGTTTCTCAGAATAGGGAGCAGCTCTGAGTAGTAGAAAGCCCAATTTCATAGGGAGAACCAAGCAGGGTGGCCACCTGTGGTGCTAGAGCTTAAAGGCAAGTGAGTTTACCAGGAAGAGACCAAGGCCAGATGGGAAAACTAAGTTAGCAGCAGTGTAGACAATGAGGGTCAAGAAGTGTTGACAACCCAAGGGAGGCCCCAGAAGGGGGCATCTACTTTAGTGCATACAAAATCAGGCACCACAAACCTCCAGGGTTTAACTAAGCTGTTCTCTCCATACAAAATGGCCATCACTCCTCCCTACCAAGCCACCTTCCCAACGTATCTCCCAGACCCTCTCCCTAGTTCCTTTGCTGGAAATGTTATTTCCTTTACTAGACCATAGGCTCCTTAGAGAAAAGAGTCTTGTCTCACTCATCTATGGCTTCACAGTGGCTGGCACATGATAGATGTTTCATAAATATATGTGAATGTGCTATACCAATAGAACATGCCCATTGTTCTGGGGGAACAAAAAACAAAAAGCGGCTTGGAAAGTCGAGAAAGGTTCTGCCACACAGGTGAAATGTGAACAGGGTCCTAAGGAAGAGTATCCCTGGCAGAGCAGAATGAAAAGGTAGAAGGAAGAGCCTGTGTAAAGACAGAGGAATCAGAGAGGCCGGCTCATCCCCAGGGTCCTTGCTCTCCTTTTCTTCTAAGCTCCTAAAGCTGGATGGTTCTTTAGCATTTGTCCACCTATGGTGGAAAATTCTTGTTGCATAGAAATACCCTCTCCTGAGGATGATCCAAGCAATTCAACTACTCTCACTCTTTATACCTAAAACCCACTTTGTAACTGAATATTCTTCCTTAAATTATTTTCATATCTACAACCTGCTTATCTTTGGTTGTCCCCTCTATCAGCTATAATTTATCTGCTGTTAAGTGGAAAATTCAAGCCTTCAGATAATCTTATTCTCCCATACCAACTCCTAAATTTATCTGTGAATAGAACTGTTTAAATATCACAGCTTCTCCCATCCAATTGACCCACTATTTGTTTTAGGAGATAGGGTTTGGACAAGCAAAACAAAAAACTAGAAGAGTAGACAGTTCTAGGAATTCTGATCCAATTGCCCTTGATTCACTCCGTCAAAGCAAAGGTGTAAGCAGAGCACCCACATTGTGTGAAGGAGGCCCTGATGGGCTTACAGTTCCTTAAAGTCTAAATTTTTGGCAAATGCTTCAAAGTTTGAATTTTAAATACTTTAGCACAACTCTGAATATTTCTACAAATTCACCTACATCGAATGCACATTTCGCACATTATCTGTATCACTGTGGCAATAGTTTTGAAATTTTCCTTCATTTTTGGAAGTCAAATCTTCAAACCCAAAGAGTAAAAGATACCTTTATTATTTGGAAGTTCCCAAACTGTGTTTTTATGGTCATTTTCTCTGTTGTATGAACAACGCCTACCCACCCCTCCTTATAGTAGAAGCAGCAGCAGCAGGAGTTAGACAGTCTGACTACTAGTTTGTGCTTGAACTGCTTTTTTTTTTTTTTCAGTACTGTAGATGGAACCCAGGGGCATTCTACCTACGAGCTACACCCCCAGCCCTATTTTTAATTCTTTATTTTGAAACAGGGTCTCACCAAGTTGCAAAGGGCCTCACTAAGTAGCTGAGGCTGGGCTTGAACCAGATCCTCCTGTCTCGGCCTCCTGGATGCTGGCATTACAAGCGTGCACCACCATGCCTGGCTCTTGAACTGTTTTGTATCTGCGCATTTGCATGTTTTATTGTCTGAAAGTTAACCTACCATACAATCATCACATGTGAGTTATGTGTTTACTTCTTCATTCATTGATATGTCAGCAAAGATTCATGAGATTGCCTTACGTCCTCACTGATCCATTCACCTTCATCCAGTCATCATTCAACAGGCATTCACTGACCCTGTTCCAGGGCCCAGGCTGGATGTGCTGGGAGAACAGAAGTGACAACACTGCCATCCTGTTGTTGAGCTAATGGAGCCTTAGGGTCCATCACAGTATTCATCATGGCCAGGGCACTGCCCAGCTTCTCCTTAGGAAGGGATGGAATGTGACAACAAAGTTACCCCTCACAAAAAGTTAGCCCTTTACAAAAACTGCTTAGCTTTTGACATCTTGCTCTTCTATTTCCCACCCACCCCCTTTTCTTCTCTTCCCCACCCTCAGGCAAGGAAACACTCCGTGCCCCTTCAGCAGGTGCACGGGCCAGCCTCACCAACAGTCTGTATAGTGGCCTAAATGCAATCATAATCTCTGGTCAAACAAGGAAATGCAGTCATCTCTCAGGATCTGCAGGCGGTTGGTTCCAAGATGCCCCATTGATACCCAAGTCTGAGGATGCTCAAGTCCTTTATATAACACGGCATCATCCCATACACTTTGTCATCTCTAAATCTTATACTACCTAATACAATATAAATGCTATGAAAATAGCTGTACTGTATTGTTTAAAAATGATAAGAAAAATCTGTACACATTCAGTATAGGCACAATGCTTTATTCCTAATATTTTCCAATTGCAATTGGTTGAATCCATGGATGTGAAACCCACAGACACAGAGGACCAAATGTAGATGCTGAAATTAAATACTTCCTCCAAACCACATAAATCCATGATGAAACCAGATCCAAGGTCTAAATCTTTTTTCTACATTATGCTGACATAAACATAATCTGCCCTGAATCAATAGATATTAATTTCTGAGCATGCCTAGTTATAAATACCTAATTTTCATAGAATCATTCTAATTTCAATTTTCCATTATTCCTCGATTTGTTCCTCTTCTTTCATGTAACATCTTTTTCAATTCACAGCTAAAAAAAAAATAACAATAAAATGACATTAAGTTGAAGCCAAATTGGCAGTTTTTCCTGACCAGGTCATGAATTTACCTGGCACTCACTGATTCCACTAGAATTTGTCTGCAGACAAAAAGCAACTTTTAAAATGCTGAGGTAGCAAGCTTGGTTCCAAGGATGTTGAATGTGTTGTTCAATAAGTGACCTAGCTTCCTTTTTATGAATGGAGGTCAAGATAAGAATCTATGGACATTCTGGCCCTCTCTAGCCTTTAAATCCAGACACTGTGGAAATGAACAACATTGTAAAGATAAATAACACTAGACACATAGACCCAGATTTCCTCTAGCAACTGACTGGTGTCTGCAGGAACAAAAGACCAATATTTCCAACATTTGGCTTAATTTACCATCACAATCTTCCAGAATCACAAGTCTCATAAGCACAGATTTTGGACTCCTGACCAGCTGGGAAATGTAAATTACCTGGGTATTAGGATTAGGATCCTAAGGTTCCCTGTTTATGGAACTGGGCCACTGACCTGAATATATATATATATATATATATATATATATATATATATATATATATATATATATGAACTAAGATATGAATATATATAAATATATATTTATGAACTAAGATATGTAGTTATTTGGGGATGAAAAAGAGGGCAAAAATGTTGGTACAAGGGTATCCAGAAGAAAGAAGCGGTAAAGGCAAGGAGGGAGTAGATAAGTATAATAGAGGGGAAGGCTGCGGCATGTGTCTTTCCTCCCAATTTAGGAACAGGTCTTGAGGCTCCATAAGGACAGTGGGAAGAACAGATGCTGTATACTGTACACACAAAAGACTTCATGAAACTCGGAGCACAGCAGTGCTGGTACGAGGCCTGAGGACCCACGTTCTTGGCAGAGCTGGGTGCTCCCTTTTGGTCGCTGAGGCAGAGCAGCACTTTGCAGTCACAGAGCAGAGCTCTGTGGTGGTGCCACCCTCCCAGCCATCAGACTGATGGGAAAGCACGTAGACAGCTGGCAGCCATGGCAGTGAGAATCTTCTCGCAGGTAACTCTAGTTAGCAGATTCTCACAAAACCTGAGAAGTCTATGTGAAAAATTCTCAGGAACTTGCAGAAACACATGGTAAGAGAAAAGCGACCAAGAACTTGAGCTGCCTCCATCAGCAGCTGGGTGCCGGAGCTGGCAAGATGTGGTCCTCAGATGCTCCTGCTCACAGCCTGCTGTGACCTGGGACATTCAGGTAGAACGCACTGGATAAAATAAGAAATTCTACTGGTCTCAAAACTGTGATCCTCCTGGCTTACCCTCTGAAATCACTGGTAATTACAATTACAGCATGCACCACCACGCCTGGCTGGTATATGTTAATCCTGTGCATTTCTACATGTTCTTTAGACTTCAATTTAAAAAAAGAACCAAAAAGTGGACTATAGAATTAAAGAAAATAAAAGAACTGAAGCCGGGTGTGGTGGTGCACGCTTGTAATCCCAGCATTTAGGGAGGCTGAAAACGAAGGATCATGGTTCACAGACAGCCTCAGCTACTTAGTGAGGCCCTCTGCAACTTAGTCAGACCCTGTTTCAAAATAAAGAATAAAAATAAGGCAAGGGTGTGGCTGGGAGGTCAAATGCCCCTGAGTTCCATCCCCAGACCCGCAAATAAAATAAAATAAAATAACTGAATTACTTATTTGCATATGGGAGTGAACAGAAATAAAATAGAAAAATAAGCCTATTCTTTTTTGAGAGAGTTGTAGGGCCTGGGATTAAAAGGGACTGAGATCAATGAGAAGACAGAAGGCTAAGAAAGTCACCCATGTAGGGGAGTACAGTGACTTTCTTAGCCACCTTAGTCACCTTAGTGACTTTCTCTAAGACCACCTTTCCATATGGCTAAAAAAAATATCAGTAAAAGCAAATTCTCTTGGATGAAGAGTAGAGGCCTGGAAGTTATCCCCTGGAAACGGAAGTGAGGCCCTCCAGGGTGAGCCAACTGCATGCGCAGCAGACCACATGATAAGCAGCTTCTTCAAGTGCCCACACTTCCCTCTTCCAACAGGAGCAATGAATGTGAATATCATGTTTACATTCAACCCTTGGGTGTAACATGTATTAGGGGCAGATCATTTGCGATGGTGGGGATGGGTAGATCTGTCTTCAAATCAAGGGACACCTACATCCAGAAACCATGTAGAGTCTCGTAAGATCCTGGACTTTGGGACTGGTGCCATGATTGAACAATAACTCAATGAGATAGACCCTATAATCTGCTGCTGCTGCTGCTGCTGCTGCTGCTGCTGCTGCTGCTGCTGCTGCTGTTGTTGTTATTGTTGTTGTTTGCAGTGTAAGCTCAGGGAGGTTTGGTAACTTGACCCAGCATCACTACTGAGCACTACAGGCTGCATTTTTTATGGTCAGTTCAGCTTCAGAATCACCCGGTGGTTACATATGAACTCAAAATTGCATTGTCTGGTGCTTCAAGGAAATTCATAAGTAATAATCCCACTTGAGGCATGAAAGTATATTATCATGTTCTTTAGAAGCTAAAAAGATTTTTAAAGACCCTTTGGAAAGTAAGAAAGAACACCAAGGAAATGGTCATAAAAAAAAAAAAAGAATTTCCCCTGCCAAGAAAAGAGGAACTCAGAAAGCAGATACACCAGGGTGGGTCAGAACCCAAAGATGCACAGTGGTTGTCTGCATTACAATGATGACCCTTGCCCCAGTATGTCTCTGTAAGGAAAGGTGAGCACAGCTTTGTCCTTCTCATCTAATCCAAACCAAGCCTTTCAGAGGGCATCCCTGCAGCAACAGCAGCAGCCGGTGCTGCATGGACCAGCAACAAGGGCATACAAAACATTTGCAAACCCGCAGGGGGCTTCCCAAGACACATAGAACACCTGATTTTGATAACTAAGTGCCAAATCACCTTAAGATATAACAGAGAGGATGCCCCTCAAAATGCAAGACCGCCTTGATGTCACTAGAGAGCCTCAAGGTCTCTTCTTACTGGAGTCACCTTGGGATTTCCAGAGTAGCAGGAAGTGACAAGCTCACATCTGCCAGGAGTGCAGCCTTTCGTCAGATACCTGCTTGTTCCAAGCGTTGACTTTTGTGGCTCTCTAAATAGGAATAAAAAGCAGTGCTTTCCTTTTCATCCTTGTCCCACCTCTAGGACCGCATGAAAGCAAAGTCTGTGCCAGGAACCTCTCTCCAAAGAACACCACGTGGAAACTGATCCCTCATCAAAAGGACATGGCACCTGTCTTTCCCACAGAGACAGGTGGACGCTTGTGGCAGGCTTTTGCAGGAGCAGCAGGCCCCTGGCAAGGCTTCTTTTCACAAGCTACCGTGTTCAGGTGCTTCTGTGGCAAGCTGCCAGCTCAAGGCACTAATTAATTAAAGGCCTCTTCTTGCAGGGATATTGGCCATTTTGACACTTCGACTGGACACCTGGGATCCTGGAGCTTTAGCTCTGGAAGAGCAGCTCTGCCTTTGTCACATTTGATCTCCCCCGTGGGAACAGCCCAAGTGCCCAGAGTTGCAGTAATCATATTAAGTACCAGTTTTCTTTGCCAAAAAACTGTGTACTCTTTTCTTTATCCTTCCCTTGGGGAAAACTCCCACTGAGTCATTTACTGGGTTCTCTGCTTATCTTGCAATTCCATACCAGCAGTATCATTTTTCTCCAACATATATAGGCAGTTCTACAAGGTTGCATAATCTGTGGTTTTAAAAGAAATCATTATATTTAGGCTCAACTCAAAATGGAGCAGGACAGAGCTTATGGTCTCTTGTCCTCTCAACACTGGAGTTATCCCATTCATATTTATGGGGTAGGTGAGTCTTTGAGAAGACCATACTCTAGCCCCTGACTTGGAACACAAATGGCCCTTGGCCACCAAGCAGGCTGAATTTAATTCAGGAATCCAGAGATGCATTTAGTTTTTGCCTAGGTAAGAATTTAGAATGGAACAGGTAGAACAAGCTAGTGCCTCTCTCAGGGAGGGTTTTTCACAACCTGTTCTTTGCTATCAAAATACTTCATTTATGTATTTATTATAAGGCTTACCCTTTTGTGATATCCAAGTATAGTTTTATTTCTGGTCTTCCCATATACACACTAAATCATGGATTAACTTATAGCAGGGATTCATTCATATTTTATCTTCCTAATAATCTTGAGAGATCTTCAATATGCATTAAATAACTAACTAATTGGGTCTAGGCGAATCCAAATCATCTTCTCAGCAATGTCTAAAGAAGATTTAAATGAATGTCATGTGTCTTTGATGGGTAGGGTGGGGAGATGGAAGTAACTTATAAGTTATATTTTGTTACCTAAAATATTAGGTGAAGGAAGGAAGAGGGAAGAAGTGAAGGGATGGAGGGAGCAGAAGATACTAAAAAGATGGGAAGAAAGTGAAAATAGATTTATGCAAAGCTATTGCAATGCACAGGCTGGAAATTATAACTGCAGAAATACTTAATGCTAGGTCATATCTACTTATAAGCCAAAATAGGATCTCCTTTAACACAATGAATTTTTTGTGGTCAAACTCACAATAATATTGAAATGCTAAAAAGCTAAATCTTCTTGTTAATCCTTCAAATAAACATATTCAAGCCACTATAATATCCATAAATATAAATAAGCTCCAGGTATCAAAATAAATTTGCCTAATCCAACACTTATCTCTGCTCCAAGCTGAGTAGACACTTAAACAATGAAAAAATAGGCTGCATGAAAATTTAATATTAGATTCAGAGATACTGTCCAGAAAAAGAAAAAGAGTAAACTACAGAGTTCCTGGAAATTTTGAATTTCATGAATTTGTGAACTTGTATTAATTTATTTCTAATTTGTTTAAGTTTTATAATAAGATAGTTAAATTAGCACTGATTTTGTGGCTATAAGGTACGTCCTCAAGTCCTTGACCTTTTTGATATTGTTACTATTATTACTGACAGGAATAAGAAAAAGCGTTATGAAACAACCTAAGCAGGAAACAACATCTATGAAGTTCAGAGAATATTTATATCAGTGCATTTCATTAGAGTCAGATAACACTTCTAAAATACCAGTGAATTAATCCAATAGGGTTCGTACATTATTAATTCCATAGTCCCGCAGATCTGACAATTGACTATTGTTAATTTATTATCAATATTTGGAGGCCCATGGTATGTAAGACATGATATATGTTGAATATTTTATATGATTTTCCATAACAAAGGCCCATTTTGTCTGGGAGAGTTAAAGATAACATTCTGAAATGGCACACATAAAACTCTAGAAAATACTATAACTTTTTTCAAAAATTGTTTTTTTCTCATTTCTAATATATCTCTTGTGGATTTTTTTTAATATGTACAAATTCTTGCCTTACAAAGTAAAATAAGAAAACTGGTAAGTATGGGAAGAGTTGTAAAGGTTCAGAGGCAAAGAATATGAGAAAAATTAAGAAAGAAATATGGCAAGATGCAGTCGAAAGCAGTGGATAGCTGTTGCTATTGCTTTTGCCTGCTTAACATCTCTTCATTTTCCTTGACTGCTTTTTAGGGAGCCAGCACCCCCACCCCTGGGTTCAGAGGTCTGAGTAGCCCTGATCAAAACCCCAGCTCAGAGGTGGGTCTATAACTCAGGCCAGGTCCATCGACACATCCAACTCTCCAGACACAGCCATCTACTCACGGATGGGTAATGAGCATGCCAGGTCAACAATGGTCAATTTGGAAATTTTGCTTTGAATTATAAAGATCAGCTCTTTTTCCAAGCCTAGTCAGTCAGTAGCCATTTTGCTACTTCATGGGAAAAATTCATCCTGCTACAGAATAAAACCAAAACTGAGGGAGGCACAGCCAACTGATGGTGAGAATAAGAGAGAAATTCCTCATGACAGCCTGAAGAATCCGGGTCCAGTCATGCCAGAGCTCAACCATTACTGGCCTTGTGTGGCAGGGAGGGTGGGTACTAGGGACTGAGCCCAAGGGCATTCTACCTCCAAGCTACACCCTCCCCAGGCCTCTTTTTTCCTTTATTTTGAAACAGGGTCTCTAAGTTACAGAGGGCCTCACTAAGTAGCTGAGGCTGGCTACAAATCTGCAATCCTACTGTCTCAGCCTCCCAAATGCTGGGATTACAAGTGTGTACCACCACGCCCAGCTTAGTCTTTTCTAATTAGCTGGGTCATTTTTCTCAAACTAGTTTGAGTTGGTTTCTGTCATTGGAAACCACATTACAGAGTTCAAATTTTTCTCACATAATATATATTTGCTAATGAATTACTAAGTGGTATTGCTATAATTAGTTAATATCCATTAATGAGTTGATACAATAAATACTGAAAAACTCTCACATTAACCTAGAAGGCTATTAACCATAAATTCTTGGGAACATGTAGGAGCTCTTCACAAGTGCTTAAGGAAATAATTTGAGCTCTGGGGTTAGACAGCCCAGATTTGAATCTTGGCAGTCTCTATATTACTAGTAAGTGGGGTGACCTTGGACAAGTTAATTAACCTTCCTGTGCCTCCATTTTATCAAATAGAAATGGAGATGGTAACTGTACGTTATAAGTCCATTGTGAGGATAAAATGATGTATGAATTCCTACAAAGGGTTTATTACAGTTACTAGCACATACTAAACCTTCAATAAATGTTATACTTACATGTATAACAGTCAATAATGTTAGTCTTTATTTTTTCCAGCCAGCAAGCCTGGCTGGCCTCCTCTAGGCATACTCTTGGCATATTGTGGTCTTAGGGTTTTGCACTGCCTGCTTCCTCTGTCTGAGAAGTTCTTTACCCAAAGGTCTAAGTAGCTAATTCCATCATCCCCTCTTTGATTAAATGACACCTTCTGAATGACTCTTTTTTTTTGTACTAGAAATTGAACGCTGGGGCATTCTACCTCCAAGCTATACTCCCTTCTCCCACCCTAGCCCTTTTTATTTTTTGTTTTGAAACAGGGTTATCACTAGATTGCTGAGAGCCTCAGTTGCTGAGGCTAGCCTCAAACTTGCAATCTTTCTATCTCAACCTCCCCAGTACTAGAATTACAGGCCAGTGCCACCATGTTCAGTTGACTATTTAAAATTGCAACCTATCCTTCCCCTAAGAACCTCCACACCTATTTTTCCCTAAGATACTACACAAATATTTTGACTATTAATTTATTCATAATGTTGTCTAAAATCACCAGTCAATTAAAAATAAATTCTGAAATGGCAGTGATACTTTTGACCTGTTTTATTCACTGATATGAACAGTACTTGCACATAGCAGTTCCTCAAAAAATAAACAAGACTAAACTGATTGCTAGTATTACTGTTAATACCATCACTATTTTCCATCACAGCATATAATAAAAACACAGTGTTTGAGAATTTATAATGGCCAGGGAGATCATCTCTAGGACAGCTCCTGTTATAAAGGGAGAAAAGGCCGCCGGGCGTGGTGGCGCACGCTTGTAATCCCCGCGCTTGGGAGGCGGAGACAGGAGGATCGCGCAGGTTCGAAGCCAGCCATGCTGGCGTAAGAGACCCTGTTTCAAAAATATAAAATAGGTCTGGGAGTGTAGCCCGGAGGAAGGAGGGCTTCCAGGAACCCCAGTACCACCAAAAAAAAAAAAAAAAAAGGAGAAAAGGCCATCTCCCCAAGACACTAGATCTTGCTGACTCTATGCCTTAGCCAAGCTTGCAGAAGAATTCACAGGTCCAGGCGTATGTCTGCATTACATCCTGGACCACAAAGTCTAGCCACCAGCTCCCTAACCAAGCAGCTCGGAGGTCATCATTACACAGCAGCTGTCTTATTTGTTGGTTGGCTTCAGCAATGATTTTAGGAGATTATAGCAATCATCAAAGTGTCGGATTAAAATGATAAAGAAAAACAATCAACATAAGAAGAGAGAGAAGGGAGGGAATGCTTTTGCCTTTACAGATCATTTATATAAACAAAAGGAAAACACAGAGCTAAGCCTTTAAATCCAAGGTTGCAATTAGCTCAATTGTGGAGAATTTGGAACAACAATAACCAGAGTGATCATTCTTAATTGAGGTAAATTAAGTATTCTGACTACTCCACTTTTATCAAAGACTTTCAAGACAGTACAGAGATCCAATTTACATGAGCGCTTTCTCCGGCTTCATACTGATCTGTCTTTTAATTTTTTCTGCTTCCCTTCACATCTAGCACACTTGGTAGGGGAAACAGGATAAAATATCTCTGTGAAAGCTTGTCCTCCATAATATATTATGTAAAATTAAATGTGTGTGTGTGTGTGTGTGTGTGTATGTGTGTTTTACTGGTTATTTAACCATAGCCCAACCTTGATTATGTAAAGATTCTGGAAAATCTGAAAGGAAAATAGGTAACAGAGAAAGGGAAAAAAAGTTCCTCTTGTATCCCTGAGGCTCAATGACATAGCACCCAAGAAGAAAAGCTCACAAAGGAAACACAATTTCCAGCCAAAAGATCACATCACGTCTATAGTACTTGACAGGGAAACAAGTGGAATTAATCTGGCAATTATGCAATTGAACAGAGCACAGTTTGTGGCACTGGCCAAAAAAAAACCTTAAAGAAAAAGAAAGAAACCTTGATTTATTGAATGCCCTTTTGCTGTCTGATTCTCAAGATTAGTCAGCACTTCTTTATTTCCACTCCCCCTTTGAACTATTTTTAGAGGTCTAGAATTGCTGTGACAAAACTTTATGTTTTAGTGTGTCAGGTGTACCTGTGGAAGGGAGGGTGTCCTGCTAATTTCCGATATATTTTAAATGTGTATTACATGGGTACTTATGCCCCAACCACAGACTGCAAAGGTCAAATTCTTGAAACTTGTTTCTATGCAGATGTAGCCATGAATATTACAGCTCAAAGGGGATCAGAGCAGCATATTTCATGACATTTGTTCTTAACTACCTTCCTTCCTATTAGTGGGGTTACTGCTACCGAAAGTGACTATATCACACAACTTCATGGATCTAAATGTGCTGCTCATTCTGAAGTGATGGTGACAATTTTAGCAGCTGCTGGGGGAGAATAAAGGGTATGCTCCAACACCAGCAATGGTGTGGTGAGCAATAAGACCCCACTCACAAAAATGCCCACACCCCAAAGGGCACCAGGTTATGCTACTGATTCCGCTGCTGCATTTAAAAAATTGGTATCATTAAACTCTAAACTTAAGATCACTGCATTTCATTCCATGTAAATTACACCTCAGCAAAGAAAATGACTATAATTCATTCCTTGATTCTTGTATAAGGTGAGACCCAAAACTGGGCAATGCATTTCTTCTGGTCCTGAGACAATTTTTCACAGCCAATTTTAATCCTGTAAACCATGACTACTTGATTTGACCTTGGGTATATGTGTCTTTCCCTTTGAAAATTACATTAGCATAAGCTTAAGAATAAAAATAAAAATTCCTAGCCTAGGGATACAACACTATAACATCGTGGGGGGATCACCAAGATCCACTCTACTCAGTTATCTCCATGGCTACTCTAATGAAAGCAAGAAAGAGCATGTTTCCAATAGCACTCTATATTCACCAGCCCAAGCCCTCACCCTGAAATGCCTCTTTTCAATAAAGAGAAGAGCCCCAAACCCACTGTACCCACAATATTGACTCCATTTACACAGGAATGCAATAAAAAATGATACCTCCCCCAACACATGAAGATGCTAGTGATCAAGAGGGATTAGCATTTAGAAAGATTATAGGTTGATATTCATTTGACTGAGATATTTTATATCTTAGTCTGTATTCCTCAGCAGGTAATAAGGTTTAAGGTCTAGATACTGGCATAAGAAGTTATAGGAAAGGGAGACTCCTTCCTCCTTCTTTTCTACTTCTAGCCTTTTTCTGGAGGCCTTTGGAAAAACAATACTAAGCCCAAGTTATGAATTAGCAAGCTTCATTGACTATCTACTGTGGACTGAATATTGGGACAGTATAGGAAATGCAGAAAAGTATATTCAACTATTAGGAAGATTTTAAGCCTCATTTATAAAGAAGTGCTTTACTTCTACACACCTGGATCCTATAACAATATTGAAATTGCATATATTCTAATTATCAAGAATTAGAAACCCATACAATGATGTTTCTCCAGGGCAACTACAGCTTGCTTTTTGCCAAATGCTGATGTTGGCCCAAATCTACTGATGTACTTCCCTTGGTATTGTTGTTCTCAACAATATCATACTCAAACCATCAAGGTTCAATTATTCTCAGAAAGCACCCAAGTAGAATAATGACCAACACACACTGAGACATTATTCTAAGAAGTTTAGATAGCTCCACATATTCAATCCTTACAATTCTGTAGGCTGACATGATTAGCCTCAGTTTATTGATGAGACAAGTGAGGTGCAGGAAAACTAAGTAACTTAGGCAAAGTAATAGAGCCCATGGGTGGTGGGGCTGGGACTTCCATCACAGAAACAGGGGCACAAAGATTGTGTTCTTAACCCCCCCCCATCCCCAGCACTGCACTGTATCTCAGGAGAGTAGAGCGAAAAACTGCCAGTATAAAAACCCAAACCAGGCAATAGGACCTGAAAGGAGAGTGCATGTAATCTTTAATCAGTTTTCTTATCCAAAACACTGCAAAGGGGTTCTAGGAGCTCTTTGTTTGTTGTGTGTTGGAGGAATGAGAGGAGAGGAAAAGACAGATGAGATGAAAGGAATGGACAGAGGCAGGGAAGACTGTAGCAACACTTCTCTTTTCAACAGTGATGCAGAAACAGGGGCACAAAGATTACCTTCCCACAAATCATTTCATATGTGCCTGTGTTGACACATATGAAAGAAAGATAGGAACTTTGAAAATGTGCACATGTCATTCCACAGCCAGCAGGGAGCCCTGCAGTAAGGCAGCAAAAAACAGTACTCTGCCAAAATTGAACCTTCGTTGCTTCCCAAAACTCTATTTTAAAAGTAAACAGCACTTAAATTTACTGGAAATGATACCCTTCCCAGTGACGGCTCCAGAACACAGGATTTTGTCATTCCAGAGGGGAACTGAGGAATTTGCTCAATGCTGACAAGGCTGACTTGGTCTCTGCGCCCTTTCTCAGGGCATGGGAAGAAGCCACTGTGACCCACCAGCCTGGAAGTCCTGCCAAGAGGCTGGGAGTCATGGGAATCTGTCCAGCCAGCTTTGTGGAGGTCAATGAATGCCAACTAGACATTAAGTCTTTAAAAGAGGAAGACAGATATAATGTAGACTCAAAGGGCTGAGGAATAAATAGTGAGTAAATATTTTAACCACTGATTATTACTATGTTGGCCCATGTTTGCCCAGATAACTCTTAATCAACATTGATGAAAAACTTGACTCTTCCAAGAGCCCATTACACTTTACATTTTAGTTGCCTCTTTCTGAAAGCAAATTAACTTCTATATAAAAGAGAATATCTGTTAAAAAAAATAAAAGCTTTAAATAAAAACACATCTTCTGCATACATTTACATCTTTAGTAATAGTGGAGGAGTCCAGGTCAGAGCCAAGGATTAAAAAGAATAAATAACATGGCTACTAATAATACCACAAAATTACTACTGCTAAGATATGTACTTCCCTTAAGTTCCACGTATTGTAAAACCAATACTTTTTTACATAATAGGAAATGGTCAATAAATATATGAAAAACTGTACAACATCATTAGTAATAATGGAGATGCAAATCAAAACTACACTGAGATTCCATCTCACTCCGATTAGAATGGCAATCATCAAGAATTCAAGCAACAACAATAGTGCTGGCAGGGATATGGGGAATAGGAACTCATACACTATGGGTGGGATTGCAAAATAGTGCAGTCACTATGGAGATCAGTGTGAAAATTCCTCAGAAAACTGAGATTAGATCTACCATATGATCTGATCTGGCTATTCTACTCCTGGGCATCTTTCCAAAGGGACTGAAATCAGAATATTATAGTGATACATGCATATCCATGTTTATAGCAGCACAATTCACAATAGCCAAATTCTGGAACCAACATAGGTATCTATCAAGATGAACGAATTATAATTTGGGGATATATACACAGTGGAATTTTTTTGTGTGTGATACTGGGGTTCCTGGAAGCCCTTCTACCTCCAGGCTACACTCCCAGACCTATTTTTACATTTTTACTTGGAAACAGGGTCTCCTAAGCCAGCTTGCACAGCTGGCTTCAAACCTGTGCGATCCTCCTGTCTCTGCCTCCCAAGCGCGGGGATTACAAGTGTGCGCCACCACGCCCGGCTACACAATGGAATTCTACTCAACAATAAACAAGAACAAAATTATGTCAATTACATGATAATAAATGGATCTGGAGAACATTACGTTAAGAGAGATTAGCCAGTCAGAGAAAGTGAAGGGTCATATGTCTTCTCTCACACGAGGAAGCTAGTGAGTAATCAGGATATAAGAGAAACTTTAGATAATGGAGGAGAAGACCAAAAGCAAGGGAGATGGTTAAGGGGAGGGAGAAGGAGAAAGAGCTAATGAAAAAGCACTTCCACTGACATTATGCACATATGAGAATATCAATGTCAACCTTAACTACACGTATGAGGAAGGAAAGGGAGTAGGGAGGGAATAGGGAATAGCATGTATGGGAAGCTCGCCAAGGGCTCTGTGCACGTATGTCACTATCACTCCAACTATATCATGATGTGAGACTACAGCGCACCAATAAAAGTACACATATAAAAATAATTTTAATTATCTTTTTACATTGTTATTTATGTGAGTGAAGATGTCAGAAGTACAGGGAGAGAATAGGGAAAGACATTCAGAGGGGGAAAAAAGTCCCCTTTCCTGCCCCTAAAAGATATAAATCTATAAAAATGGCATCTGAGTTTTAAAAGTGAACTTCCAACCTAGGGATCCTATTTTTATGAGTGTAGATATGGATTCCAGATGGAAGTTGAGGTTACGGTATGGAGACCAAAATTATACCAAGAGGAAGCAGGACATTTTGATACAAAACTAGAAAAAAAATCTATTTTTCATTGCCAAGGAACTTGTGGACCCGATGCTGAGAATTTTAAGCCATCCCTGGGATCCATTTGTCTCTGACCCTCACCCTATCTGTCACCCTAGTATGTCCATCACTTCTAACCTATCTCTGATCTGTGCCCCAGAGTGGGAGTCCCAGGGGACAGAATGAGCCTGGGGAAAAGGGTGAGCATATCGCTTTACATATAACTTTCAAATTTAAATGTCCAAAATTTATTGGTGTGCTGTGTCAGAAAACCCCTGCACAAAAAAATACGGAATCAAAATAGCTGAATCTCAGCTGGGTTAGTGGTACACGCTTGTAATCCCAGTTCTTGGGACCTGATAGAGGAGAATTGGGATTCAAGGACAGCCTCAGCTACTCAGTGAGGCCCTTTGCAACTTAGTGAGACCCTGTTTCAAACTAAAAAAATAAATAATAGGTCTGCCAGTGTACCTCAGAGGTAGAATGCCTCTGGGTTCAATTCCCAGTACTGCAAAAAATAAAACCTAAATATTTTGTGGGGAAAGCTACAAAAGCATTAAAGTATTAAGACACAAAGATATAAACATCAATGGACATAAAATAGGTGACATGAGACATTGTGGTGCTTGTCTAAAGAGTATTCCCTGATGCTTATCAACCCAACACACATCTTTCCCATGTCAACTTCAGCTAAACAGCATGGGGTGGAGAGGTCATAGAGGGTAAACCTGAGAAGAATTAGGCATATCCTGCAATAGTATGAGCTGAGCTTAAAATGTGCTCTGTACTAAGTTACATCATGTCTCAACACTTTCATTTTCTTCTGTAACACGTTAACAACTGCCTTATAGCGGGAGATACTCAGTAAATAATCCTTAATGAATGAATAAATTTATGTATCTACCAAAGAGGGTTTTAGGTTTTCCAAATTAAGGAATAAACTGATCTTTGGTCAAAAATAAGGACGAGAGTTGCTGTTGTTGTTGTTGTTGTTGTTGTTTATTATTATTATTATTATTATTATTATTATTATTATTATTATTATTATTTGGTGGTACTGGGGTTCTTGGAAACCCTTCTACTTCTGGGCTACACTCCCAGGCCTATTTTATATATTTATTTGGAAACAGCGTGTCCTAAGCCAGTGCGGCTGGCTTCGAACCTGTGAGATCCTCCTGTCTCCGCCTCCCAAGCATGGGGATTACAAGCCTGTGCTACCACACCCGGCAAGATGAGAGTTTTTAGAACTCTCTAAAGTGTTGTTTAAAACGGAGGTCTTGGAAGATTTACTATCATTGACTAAAGTGAACATTTTGATCCCCAGCTACCCATTAACACCTGATTTTAGTACAGAAGTGACTATAATAAACGAATCCTGCATATAAATATTTTTTCTCAACTCTTGGGAAAAGATAAAAAAGGACTGCTTTTTAAAACAAAATGGTCCCAGAATAACCTCACACTAATTGATATCTATGTACATAGCGAATCTATTTATTGAATAAACCTTTCTTGGGTTCTTGCTGCCTGTGAGGTACTGTTTTACTATTCCTATTGGAATCAATGATTGCTTCTCCATTGTAAGAGCTAATAGTTTAGGGAGAAGTTGGAACTATAAGTAAGTATTTAACATCTTGTGGGAGGAGAAAATAGAACACTAAAAGTAATGGTTTTAGTGTCAAACTGCCTGGATTCGGTCCTGGCTTCCACAACTGACACTGGAACAGCCCCAAGCATGTTTATTGATGCCTCAAGGCCTCAGTTTCATCATCCGTAAAATGATCATGATAATACTACTTACCCCAAAGGATTGCTGCAAAAAATCAAATGAGATAATTCACGTAAAGTGCTTCTCACAGAGTTGGGAGGGTGTAAATAGTTGATGAGTTGTATAATTGTTGCTAGGTGTTGCAAAGTTTAAGCATCCCTAGTCTGAAAATTCAAAATCAGAAATGTTCCAGAATCAGAAACATTTTGAGCACTGACATGATGCCTGAAGTGAAAACTTCCACATCTGACCTTGTGTGATGGGTAGCAGTCAAAAACAGGTTCACTCAAAATACTGTATAAAACTACCTTCAGGCTACATGTATAGGTACACATAAAACACAACTGATTTTCTTATTTAAACTTAGGTCTCATCCCTAAGATATCTCATTGTGTAAATGCAAATATTCCAAAATCTAAAAAAAAAAAAAAACCCCAAATCCAAAATACTCCTAGTCTGAAGCATTTCAGGATACTCAACCTGTACTAAATAAAAAATTCTATGAACCCAGGAAATAAAATCACAGGTCTTTCCTAGAGAAATCAAAAAATTAAAATCAAAGGAAGTGACAATGCGAGGGTTCTTTCCAAGAAAGAGTGAACGTTTTCTAGGCAGACAAGAGGGAAAAGGTGGTATTCCAGAAAGAGAAAACTGGACCGAGTCACCAAGTTATCAGATTCCACATTCAGGAGCAATTTGTCCAAGGTGTCCAGGTGCCAGCCTTCAAGCAGAGAATGAGGAGAAGAAGCTGGAGATAGTGGAAACGATTCCTCAAACTGTGTTGTGGCTGGTGACAATGGAAATCAGGGTGATTTCTCAGAAAAGTAAGGGAGATTCCACCTACCTCCAGTTAGAATGGCAGTCATCAAGAACACAAACAATAATAAATGCTGGCAAGGATGTGGGGAAATAGGAACTCATATACTGTTGATGGGGCTGCAAACTAGTAGAGCTACTATAGAGATCAGGGTGGAGGTTTCTCAGAAGATTGAAAATGGAACCACCATATGACCCACTATACCACGCTTTGGCTTTTTTTTTTTTTACAGGAATTAAAGTCAGAATATTATAGTGATACATTCATACCTACGTTTATAGCAGCACAATTCCCAATAGCCAAATTATAGAACCAGTCTAGCTGTACATCAACAGGTGAATGGATCCAAACTGTGGTTCATGTGCCCAGTGGAATTTGATGCAGCCATAAAGAATAGCAAAATAATGTCATTTGCAGGAAAAGGGATGGACTTGAGAATGTTATGCTAAGTGAGATTAGCTAGTCTCAGAAAGCAAATAGTTAGAGGTTTTCCCTCATCTTTGGAAGATAGAAGTTGGGATTAAAAAAAAGAACTCTCAGATAAAGAAGTGACAGAAGGTGCTTAAAAGGAAAGAGGGGGAGATTAAGATGTAATGAAAGTAACAGCTTAAATAATGCTATGTAAATGTATAAAATTATCAATACCAATTTTAATGACATGTACAGGGAAGGGGAAGGAGTAGGTGGGATCTGGAGGAAAACACACCAAGTGTTGTGTGCATTTATAATTCTATCACTGTAAACTTCAATATTATGTATAATTACAATGCATCAACAAAAGTATAAAAAGTAAAAAATTCATATTCCAAAAAGCTAAAAAATCCAAACTCTTAAATCTAAAACATTCCCGGTCCAAAACATTTCAGAAATAATAAATGCATCATAGAAAATGTGTTTAATTAAAAAAGAAAATTAAAGATTTACTTGGAATAAAATGAAAATTGCTCAGATTTTGTGTTTTTATTGGTGCATTGTAATCATACGTCTTGTTGAAATTCAGGTTGACAGAGGTATACATGCACACAGTAGTCACTGAGCCCTCCCCCAGTTCCCACCCAACTCCCCCCTCCCCTTCTCTCCATCCTCAGCATAGTGATAAGTTTCAACAAGTGTGTGTATGTACATCATGACATTGAGGTGTTTCTCTTTCCCCTCTCCCATCTCCCTCATTAGGTCTTCTTCTTCACTCAGTTAAGGTTTTTCCTCCTTTGTCCGGAGTCCCTCCTATGTCCCAGTTTCTCCCTAGCTTACGCATATGAGGGAGAATATCTGACCTTTCACTTTTTGTGACTGACTAATCTCACTTAGCTTAATGTTATTCAGCTCCATCCATTTCCCTGCAAATGACATAATTTTGCTCTTCTTTATGGCTGAGTAGAATTTAAGTAAGGGCTGACATAAGCTAATGTATTAGTCACTTGTGTGTATTCTGGAAAGTAACTCTAATGGTACTTTGAGAAGTGGAGTGGAGAGGGAAGGCATGTTGCTTTAAGGAAAGGGCGTGGCAGGACTTGCTGCAAAATTCCCAAGGAGGGGTAGGAAGCAAGGGAGGAGATGATGGAGACACTCCAGGGCTATTTCAAAGTGGAATCTATAGATCTTGACAGCTGGTTGGCTATGAGAAATAAAGGGGGAAATCAGAGATGATACTGAGGTTTCTACCTTAGAATGGAGAAGCCATTAACTCAGATGGTGAAATAGGAAAATAATGTTAGGGATACTGAAAAGGAATGTTAGGGATACCGAAAAGGAGGGAAAAAAAAAAAAAAAATATATATATATATATATATATATATATATATATATATATATGTATATATATGACACTAAAGTGGAAAAGGTCTCCAGTCAGTCAGCAACAGGGATCCTAGGCTCAGAAGAAACTTCATTATTTGAGACACAAATTGAATAAGTCTCCTTTGAACAGATGAGATTTCCCAGATATTTTTAGCATGTGAATGATACTATCAATGCCAAATATTGTGGCATAAAAAGTAAAGAAATATTGTCAAAGTAGTTTTTCTTTATATCAATAATATAATCAAAGCACCTCTTGATTTCCTCATCTTAAAACAGAAAAATAAGATTTATATAAGCAATTTATAATTTTTTTCTAAATAGTCTGCCCCATGAATGAAAAATAGATATGTAGAGGCTCAAATCATACCACCCCTGCCAAAAACAAACAAAGAAAAAGGTAGACAGATTAATCCATCATCTAACAGCATGTCTACACTTTGGTTTTCTTCTCCCATAACTCCTATCCTCATGAATTCTATTCTTTCTTCCTTCCCTCTAACTACAAAGCAAAACATGTCCCCTTATCTGTCTAAGGTTAACTCTGTGATTTGGCATCCAGAGTCTTCAATTTCTCAGGGACATTACTCAGTGGGTATCTCCCTTTCTCTTCTTAGATGCCTTCTCTTTCTTTTCCTATTGTCTTCTTTATAATAGTTTTTAAATGTACTTAAATGTCCCGTCTTAAGATAACTTTTCTCGACTCCATATCCCCAATCTAATTCCTATCATCTATATTCTTCCTTTTGAAATATACTTCCTTAAACAAACACACACACACACACACACACACACACACACACACACACTCTATCTGAAACTCACTGCAATACAGCTTCTATGACTAACACTTTGATCTCAATAAACCTGAAAAAAGACTATGGTACTAAGAAAACCCAAGAACACTGTACAATCAGCATTTTACCTCTCAGCAACAGTTTTGAGACTACCTCTTCTATTACTGATTTCACATTTTTATTGAGTTGACTTCTACAAATCACATATTTCTAGTTGTCTTTAAACCTCTATGATTTCTCAGTTGCCTTTGAAGTTCTTGGTCTTCTCCCAGGTTTTATATATTAACTATTCTCAAGACTCTTGTAAACTCTCTTTCTTTCAATTTGACACACCTTCTCTGGACAACCTCATCCATTCTCACCATTTCCATCATACTCGTAATGCATGGTCCTCTCATATCCATATATTCAGCCTGAAACACTTTCCTGAATTATAAATCTCATGTCCAGATGTCTGCTGTTCATCCTCACTAGGAGATTTCTCAGTAACCACAAAACTGACATGTACCAACCTGAATTTGACTTCTTCCTAACCTGTTAGTGGTTTTCTTCTTCCACTCTGTTAGTGGTTTCTGTCTCAGAATATAGCACCAATATCATGCCAGGATCCCATGTCAGAAATCTTTGAACTATCCTTAGCTACTTCTTCTCCCATCTATATAAACTATGATTATATTCTGCTGATTTTATCACCCAAATTTCCCATAATTATCACTGTCTATATTGTGAATTTGGTCACTACCATCTCCTGCCTATAGGATAGTAGGTATGTGTATATCTAGACTTCACACCCAAAGTCTTGTTTCAACTATACTTTGGCAATCAAGTGATCTTAAAATAAAAATCATGTTGTACATATCTACATTCTTACATTCAAGCCCTTTAAAATATTGTATTACCCTTAGAATAAATCTGAACTCGGTATGGTTATAATAGGCCCTCCATGATCAGTCTTCTTTCTGGCTCACTGGTCACTGTCTCCATGTTGAACTGTGATATCCAGACACTGAGCTTTAATGATTCTCCTCTTCCACATCAGTTCAGTCACACTTGCTATTCTTATGCCTCCACCTTGTCCTCATCTAGCCAAATCCCATTCATTCCTTGCATGAAGAGTTTCCTGGCCCCTGGATTAGATAAGGTACTTCTGGTATTATATCCAGTAAACTTCTAACTTAAAAAAATAATTATATCGTCCATCACAATTTTGCTAATTACTTTTTTAATGACCATCTCTAAGTTCTAGGAATACATGACTTGTTCACCAGGAAATTCTAGTGCATGTCACATAACAGGTGCTCAGTGGACACTTGTTCACTGAGATGAGTGAAAGTTCAGTCATGGAAACTAGCTATGCCAGTCTGATTTATGCATGACACAGAACCTGAAAAAGTAGTAAATAAGATGAATAACAGAATTGGGCTTATAAATTAACTTGACTGAGCAAATTTTTAAAAATGAACAGGAATATATAAAATGATACACGTTTCCACTTAAAGTATCATTTATATAAATATTAAACAGAGTCAAGTTTTAAGAGTAGCTTATGTGCACATGTACGAAGGCAAGGATTTCAAACTTGACATGGATGACAGAAGGATATGGCTTATAAATATAAACCAGTGATCTCTTACACTCTATTAGTAGAGAATTAATGCTACACTCATGAAAGGCTATCACCTGCCTTATCACAGCCTGCACCTCACACTGTGCATGACATATACCAAGTGTATCCACTAAGCTTTTTGAGCAAAGAGTGAGAGGTTCCATAGTATTTTATAGAAGAGTGCTACATCTGGAGAATGACACAATTCTTAACATTGATAACAAAGATCAGGCCCAAAACAAAATAAAGACAACCATAACAGTAGCAAATATAGCACTTAATATGTGTGGAGCATTGTTGTAAACACTTTATGTATATTAGTTCATACACAACATGAAGTAGGTGCAATTGTTCTTCTCATTTTACAAATGATAAAAGTGAGGTACTGATAGGTAATATACCCAGAGCAGAGTCACATATGTAGTTAGTGGAAGAGCCAGGCTTCAAAACCAGAGAAAGCCAGATCTCCATAGCCCAGGCTCTTGGAAATTAATCATGCCAATGTCCTGTTATAAATAATATAGAAAATCTTTAATTGAGGATTGGGTGGGAAGGAGATACAGAAGAAAGCATATTAACTGGCTTCATACTTAAAGAACTAAGTAGAAATCTAAGGAAGGCAGGCATGGGCTCAGTAAAACGAAAATCTTTCTAATTCTTTGGGTTGTCTCACCAGTGAACAATGAGGCTCATCAGGCTCCCTGTCAATAGATTATTCAGGGAGAGGCTAAAGGTCTATCTATAAAAAATATGAAAGGCAGTCCCACCCTGGGAAAAAGGTGAGACTAGAGACCGCTTAAAGTCTCTTTGTTCTATAAGATCTTTCATTTTAAAAATAATACATGGTCTTCATTCTCAAACAGCTCATAACTCAATGTAGAGAAGAAGGCAAACATAGCAGAACTCAACCAGGATAGAGGTTGCAGCGCTGTGTGCGTGCTCGCCACTATCACTGTGAATTATGATGTGAGACTACAACGCATCAATAAAAGTATATAAAGCAGGCAGATAAAACTATCAAATAATAAAATGGATGCTATTCAGAGGTCCTCACAGGACCTCTAAGTACTACCATCCACGCCTCCTTCTTCCAATCAAGCAACATTAGAAACAGAAGTAGCACAACAATATTATGGTATAAAATCCTAAAAAATGCCAACTAATATATCCAGGACAGATTAACTCTTTATGCACCTGGTTTTCCTTATCAATAGACAGTGTCAAAATTTTTGAGTTGTTTGGACTGTAAAATCATTTCTTCCCCTACATCACCCCCCAGAAGGGGAAGATTCAGTTAAAGTTGAGATTAAAGAGGTAGATAGAAGTGACCCATGGCCCAACAAGGCGAGGAATTAGCCACGCTGCTGTTGCAGGCAGTTTTGCTACGTGATGTATTACAGGGATATCTTCCATCAGATGCTAGTGAAGCTAATCCTTTTGCAAAGCATGACAGCTCCTCAAGCTTCACTGTGGTGAATCCAAACCAGATTTCTATGCTATATGATCAGCTTTCAAAATATAAAATCATTTTACTATTGTATTAGGTTTAAATTTATTAGATTTAAATTTGTGAATGAAAAGAGAGAGGCTGGCCATACAGTTCACATGACATGATTTTAGCTCTTCTGATGCTCAATTGGCATACTAAGATATCAGATGATAGTGAGATGGATATATACAGAACCAGGGATTCCCTATAACAAATGCTGCCAAATAATAACAGAGTTTCCCACATAGTTAAAGTGACCCATTCACATATTATCTCTGAATTAAAAAGGTTCATAACATGCCGTCAGAACATTCTCATTGGTACTATAGTTTTTCAGCTGAATATCATCAACTCTAAAGCCTTTCCTCTTCTGACAGACAGTATGCTGGAATTCTTGGATTACCACTTACGTTTTTGCAGTCAGACAAGGGTTTCTCACTGGCCAATGCACTGAAAATGGTGGTCTGAAAAATAGGAAAGTTGCAAAAACATTTAGCTGTCAAAGCATAAGGCTACTTGACTTCTCCTGTTCATTTCTAGTCCACAGAGGGCACTAGTACCTTGGATTGGAAATTGGTGACTTCACTGATTTCTCCAGACTTTAAAATGTATCCGCCCTTTCTCACTCCCAAAAGCTACTCCACCCACTTTGGAACATTCACTATGGACCCAAAGCCATGCAATAAGAAAAGGACTCCTATTCATCTTCATTTCACAAACAAGGTAACCAAAATATAATTGGAGTAATTGCCAAAGATCACAATCTTGGCTATTGTTAGGTCTGGAATCAAAGCCAAGTAGTCTGACTCCAGACCCACCTTCAACCAGTCATGATATTCTGTCTTAAAGAGATATGTGCAAAATGTTAAAGACTCAAATAACCCAAGCTTTTAAAGTGTCACCATTATTGGCCTGAATTGTAGAGAGCTTCTGTTTCTAAGATGTGTGAGTCTGAAGGAAAGTCCTGGGGATGGCCATCTCCTTCCCACTTTCTTTAGCATACTCATTCTCCCTGCAGTTGACTTCTTACATATTTATGTGTAGATTTGCTTGGCCTAATGAACCACTCAGGCAGAATTTGCATCCAAGACTACATTAGGATTCACATGCAGGCTTGTTCTTTTTAGAAAATCCCATGAACAGATACGTAGCAGTAGTCAGCCACACAAATGGTATTAAGATTTTTTTCCTCCAGTGAACTTTACTTTTTTCAGGAAGTTTCTCTACTCTTTCTTTAATTGCCAAACTAATATATATTTTTAATGAGTCAATCTCATTTGCGCCCTATCTTTCTGAGGAAACCAATAATAAAAAGAAAGTAGCCCAAAAAATGGCTTGAATAAATGCAAGAAAGATAATCTCAGACAAAACTGCAGTCTGTACCCTCAAAGTAGCATTTTAGAAGTTATGAAAGTGGAAAGGCAGACTCCCACACTATAGCATTAAAAAGGAGAGAAATAAAAGACTCCCAAGTGATGGTTTAAAACAATGCATCTATATTTAGCACATAGCTGTTGTCTATTGGCCACTTCATTTAACTAAATCAGGATTTTTCAATGTCAATCCTATGCATACTTGAGATCAGGTAATTCTTAGTTGTGAAGAGGCTGGGGTCATGTTATATGTTAGGATATTTGGCAGCATCTCTACCTTCTATATAACAGATGCCAATAAGACCATTCTACCCACCTCATTTGTGACAATCAAAAATATCTCCAGACATTGCCAAATGTATTCTGGAAGCAAAACTGCTCTCATCTGGGAACAAAGGGCCCAGAAGTTTCCAATTTGTTTTTTTTTGTTGCTGTTGTTTGTTTGTTTGTTTGTTTGTTTGTTTTTGGCTTACTACCACCTTTGGTACCCCCCCCCAAGAAATCGATCTTTTTTAAACAAACGAAAGAGGTAATGATAAATTTGTGTTTTTTGTGGGGGTTTTTTGTTGTTTTTTTTTGTTTGTTTATTTGTTTTTTGGTGGTACTTGGGTTCCTAGAAACCCTTCTACTTCCAGGTTATACTTCCAGACCTATTTTTATACTTTTATTTGGAAACAGGGTCTCTTAAGCCTGGCTTCAAACCTGAGCTATCCTCCTGTCCCCGCCTCCCAAGTGTGGGGATTACAACGTGGGCCACCACACCTGGCTTGTGTTCTTTTATATGTACTTATATTTCATTCTAGAACTTCCCACCCCGGGGAACTTATTACTCATTTTGGGAACCTCTGGAACTTCTAAAGGAACTCATTATAGAAATGATTCTGATTCTCTGACCAGTGCAACTAAGTTTTTTTCCAGGAAACAGAAGTCGGGTGGTAGTAATTTCTCCTTCTACTTCTGAATTTAAGTTTCTTTCTCTTCCCTAACTGGGAGTCAGATTCGGGGAATTGCCTCAATTCCAGCTACTGAAGATTCCATGGGAGGGCAACTCAAGGGACCATAATTGCATTTTTAACTAAGCTTAAGATACACCAGCACAGCCACCCTAGGGAGAGGAAATTAAGGCACATGTCTAAGAATTCAGACATTAGTGCTATATAGCCCAAGGGGAAATGATCTTCGAAATTAAACCATACCACACAACTTTCAAGAACAGTCTCGGGCAATCTGAGAAACATGTTTAGGGAAGAAATGAGGGTCAGAGATCGGTAAAGTGAGCTTTACCACCACCACCGACAAAAGTTAGACAAGTAGCTTTAAATGTTGTATTAGTAGAAAAGAATCACTTGTGCCTAAATAAAAGTATACAGTGAAATCTGAATACCTATAATCAGTGTGAAAGAGGGATAGCATGGATCAGTGATGGTCCATATCCTTAGTGTAGTGATTTTCTAAGGGAATTTTACTTACACGCTTGGCCAGCCTTGCTTCACTCCCTTCAAAAGACTTTAACTGGTATTCCAATTTCCTAATTGCAGCTATTGTGAATGACTTTAGGGGGCTTTCTAAACCTTCCAATAACATGTTCACTTTAATTACTGAAAATGAAAAACTCAAAACATGGTGATTTGCCCATGCTGTGACTGTCTGGATTACTGCACCAATATTTTTCTACTAAAGAGGAAATTCCTAGTGAGTCAACTCCAGCAAAGTTTGCATTTATGGTGTTACCACAGGAGCACAAGCACAATAAAACACGGTGTCTTTTAAATTCCTAAATCCTAACCCTATTAGTAGGGTGACCACCATGGACGAACAATATTATACATAGATACTTTTAGCAATTTCCACAAGTAAATGTAGAAATGTAAGGCCTACTTTTGCCCATTTTTTTTACTGATGCCTGAAATTTCACTTAGAGGAGCTCTGTTTTTAGCAAAAGGTCTTGAATCATGAAAGATAATTCGTGAGAGGACTACGGTTTAGGAGTCAGAATAGAGGAAAACTAGAGATTTTGTGTTTTATGCCTTATTGGTCTCTTACTCTTTAATGGTAGTGAGTCTATCAGATTCTTTTAAAAAGTTAATTTTTGAACTTTGGAGATTTTTTTGTTTTTTAATAAATTCAAAAGCAGAGTTTGATAGGAAAAAATGAGAATATAGGTTATGAGGACATTGGGCACTCACAGTGATAAAAATGGAACTAAAGACATAGGTCTCAGGTTAGATTTCCTAAAAAGAAGGCTGTGAGATGGAAGTTAGCATGTGAGAGTTTTCTTAGGAAGTGCTCTTGGGTCAGGATGGAGCAGAGGAAGAAGCTGGGCTGTGTTGCAACTCAAGTTCCCAGCCAACTAAAGGGGAGCACTGAAGCTAGGGTAGACTCATCCCTAGATAGGATGAGACAAAGGGCTGCCCTGGAAAAGCAGTAGGTAGGTGGGCAACATGACTCTTTGCAGCCAAGGACAATTTCCTGAGAAAGCTGAGAGCAGAGGCCAGTCATCTTGAAGCACTCCTAGAAGCAGGGAAATATGTGTGGTACATGGCTAAGTCCATTATGATATACTTCACTTTGACACACTTTTACCTAGGACACATCTTGGCCATGGCTTATTGACTTTAGTTGATCATGACTCCTTATTATAACTAAAATCCCCTGGTCTTTTATGATAGTATTTTTTTTACAACAAAGCAATGGACCACTTGCTTAGGAATATAGGCCCTTGAGATATCTCCTTATGAACTTAAGATAGATCATGAGTCTTGTGGTCTCAAATTCATGATGAAATGATGAAACACATACTCATTTTCTTTTAAATCATGAGATTCCTTGGGAAAAAAAGGAGCCTTGGGTTAATCAAGTAGATTGTTTGATTTTATCAAACACACAATGAATATAAATGTACTTTAGCCCTCCATTCTCTAATGAAAGAGCTGAATAATATGGTCAGGTATTGATTATCTACTAATGTAGAGAGTTTTGTAGGTATATTATTCAGGGTTCTCCCTAGAAATGGAATCAACAAGATATATAAGAGGAGGTTTATTGACTCACACAATTAAGTAAGAACATCAGTAAGAACAGATCGTCTTTACTCAAGTCTTCTGATTCTAATACATTCTCACAGACATACTCAGAAATAATGTTGTACCAATTAATGGGGCATCCCCTCACCCAGCCAAGTTGACACATGAAATTAACCATCACCACAGGTGACCTACAATATTACAACTGTAAAATACATTTACATTTGACCACAAGACATATTAATGGTTAATTTAGAAGACTTAGGTGCATAAATATGGCTTCTCTAGATTTACATTAATAACCATTTGTAGAATATTCTAAGTGGGCAGAAAGGCAAAAGTGAGCCAGATGGAAAAATAATTTGGGATGGAAAACTGATCCTATAATAAGTCCTCAATGAGAGACCTTACAGATGGAAGATCAATAAATGATGGTTCATCTAGTTCATCCTAAAAAAGAAACTTCTGGAAGGATAACTGCTTATCTGATTCTGGATGGGAATGTTCTGCAAAGTGACTGAATACTGATAAGAGACTTAGACAGTCTATACTTCTTCATACAGAAGAGTTTACCTTTGAGAATTATTACAGTGTTTATTCCCTTTAAATTAGGAGTAGAAAAGGAAACTAGGTTAATTATAACTCTACTGAGCCCATTTTTGCCACTTAATATCTATAGATAAGATATTTTAAAATAGCAAACATAGAACACTTTATTAAATTGGAATGGCTTAAGCATTGGATTATAAAAATTAAGGAATTCAGAAACCAAATCTCTTAGATGGCAATATTTTGAAACTTTATTTCAAGGATTCCATTTATTCATGGGTCTCTGTGTGTGGCCATGCTTTTTACTCTTACACAAATATCACTGGACAGAGGCTAGCTAATTCTGATGAATGGGGGAATTGAGAGCTAAGAGCCATTTAAAGGAATGATGTCTGCATAAAGCATCTCCATTTGCTAGCTCCAGTTTGCACCACACACACTGGATGATTTCTTACTCATTGGTAGATGTCAGACCTACTCACTAGACCTACTTATATTACTAACAATCTGGAAGTCTCCTACATTGAAATTGATGAGCCCCCAAAGTCCACACTACTTGGTTGCTTTCTTAGACAGTTGAGTAGGCTGAATCTAGGGTTTCTTGACAAAGTATGAGTTTCCTTTTTGTCTTCATGCTTCAGTGGACTTGTATTGATACATATACACTGAAACAGTGATACCCTCCAGGCAAAGTATGGCATTCACATTTATTTTTATAACTGCACAATTATAAAACACCAACCAAAGGAAAAAATTATACACGCAAATAAATTATAAAATTACAGTGTTTTCTTATAGTCCGTGAATACTGAAAATTTCAATTAGCCAAGTGAAAAGCCATTGAATGTGCCAGCAGGATTTATATCCCAGACTAATGACCATCATCTGCATCCTATTTAGCTAATGAAGGCTTGGAACACTTGTGGATAATTAAGGGAAGCTGATGGGAGGAAATTTGAACCGTGGAAAGATCAAATCTATTTATGTCTGCATTTAAAACTAAACATACCTAATAGTTCACTCAATCAAAGCCTAATGTTTGTTCATCTGGGATAAGATAGATATTTATCTGGGATAAGACAGTTGCCAGATTAGCTCCAAAATATCAAATTTATTCCTCATTCATTCATTCAATATATATTTATTTGACACCTACCATGTGTCTCTGCCCTTATGGACCAGCATGACAGCACCATAATCCTAATGTTTTTACAAACAAGTTCCCTCCATGACCTTAAATAAAGGCATACCTGTGGTTTTCACTTTACCCAAGTAGCTATCTTCTGCCTATCCACTGTCACAGATATAGCATGGCTGAAGCTCAGGAGCATGATGGGGAAAGTACAGGGTATAAGATGGGCACCTGGCTTCTTCTAAGACCTGGCAAAGTACCTCAGAGCAGCCCCCAGACTCAATAATATGTGGATGTTCATGTTAGGAAGACTGAGGCTATTAAAAGGATCTGAAACAGGAAGCACACTAAGAGGAACTTGAAAACTTCACTACGTAGCTTCCTAGTTGTTCCATTCAACAGTAACTATCACACTATGTTGGGATCCCCTTAAAACTCTGGGCCTCACTATCCTCTGATAAATTTTGTTTAGTAGAGGTGATGCTTGAAGGACCTGCAATTTCAGGATCTATGCCTATGCTAAAAAATGGAACACACAACTGACAGGCATGTTATAGAAATTTAACTAATGGTGACATCTTAATCTTAGGTTTATACATCTGGGTCTTTCAGAAGCCCTTTCCCATCTTAAAGGAAGCCCAAGTGAAAAACATCAGCAAAATCAGAGCCTACACATGCCCAGCTAGACATAACATTGAGCCACTAGAGCTCCAACTTTGGCATGATAATCAACTAGAGAACTTGTTAAACACAAATGCTTGCCCCAGATGCAGAGGTTCTGATTTAGAAGGCACAGGGTAGGGCCCAAGAATTTGCATATCTAGAATATTCTCAGAAAAGTTTGATGCTCTTGGTCCAAAAATTAACTGTACCTTGAGAACCACTAATCTAGCTATACCCAGAGAAAGTTAACACCAATGACAACTATGTCTTTATTACCTCACCAGAGAAGAAAATGTCTCTGGAATTTCAAAAGCATATTTTATTTATTTATTTATTTATTCATTTATTTATTTATTTTGGTGGTACTGGGGTTCCTGGAAACCCTTCTACCCCCGGGCTACACTCTCAGACACCTATTTTTTTATATTTTTATTTGGAAACAGGGTCTCTTAAGCCAGCAAGGCTGGCTTCAAACCTGCGTGATACTCCTGTCTCCACCTCCCAAGCGCGGGGATTACAAGCGTGTGCCACCACGCCCGGCTTGCTCAAGACTTTTTAACTATTAAGCCACTTCAGTCATTGGCTTCAGAAGTATTTTGTACAGTAGACTGTGCTCTGAAACCTGTGTTTGGGATCATCAGAGCATGATATGAAATTCAGTTTAAAATGAACAAAATAAGGTTATTCTAGTCTCAAAATATCAATATCTTGAATAAGTTAATACTAATTTACTCTTACTCAGTAACACTTATAAAAGCCAAAGAGCCTCTCCATTCATAGTGAATAATATAAAAGACATCATGAGAGTGTTCTTGAAAGGACCAGGTAGAAGAGAGACTGAGACAAACATGTACAGATCCATGGTCAGCAGTGACTTCAGACTATACACAGAAAATCCTGTGGGAAGAAACGTGTTACTCTTCAGCACTCACTCCCCTTCCTGCAAAGGAATTTCCACCAGGATCAGTGCCTTGTGACAGACAACCTCCCAGAGGCTGTGACTCTACAGAGGACAGAGGAATTCACAGTTTACAAATCACACAGAAGAGAAACAACAAGACCTGGATGGTATTGTCCCTAACAGTCCCCCACCAGAACCACACCAAAATGAACCCAGTCCTTTGCTGGACCCTCACCCAGACTGTGGCAAGGAGAATCCCAGGAGATAAGGGGACACTGAGCGTGAGGGGTAGGGGAGGAGTAGCTGTCAGGACGCATTTCACGCACTTCAGGACAGTGTTTGAATGTGAACAATTAGTGCCAGGAGGAGAGAACAGAGCAGCAAAGAGCCTCCAAGAAGACACAAAAAGCAACATTTTCAGATAAAAGACTTTGAGTGTTGACGTGCTCCATCCCACAAAGCCGAAGGCCAAATCTTTCCCTAAAGCCATCAACATTAATAGAACAAACCAGGCAAAAGGCCCCTGCTCAGGGTCCAGGCCATTGTCCTTTTCAGAACAGAGTATGCTAATCTGACATAGTAAGTGCTAAAGGGAAGATGGGTTGAAGGAATTGGGGCAAAAAAGAAAGGCAAGAATATTTTTGTAAATTTTGACCTTAAAAATAGAAAAATCTATACTCAAACACTCCATATATTAGCATTTACAATTTTTTAGTTATAAGCTTTGGTGTCTTGAATAACAGGATTGTACCAATGTTATTAAAGTATTTTTACTCAATATTTAGTTATTTAAATCCTTAAGATCCCGCTGTACCTTATACAAACTGTTTACTAGAACTTACCACAGGTGGTTATCTTCTGCCTTGCACTGTAAGTTCAAGTCCGAAGTCTGACTCTTAATCATTTTTCTACTCTACAGGGTAGTTCAGGAATGGACATAGGGAGAACACAGGCGAGACTTTATAAATGCTTGGTAAATATATAGTGAATAAGGCAAGGGCAGCAAGAAGAAGGAGGAGGTACTAAAGAGGAAGGCAAGGAGAGACAAGGACACCATCATAGTGGAAAAGACTTATGAATTGAATTGTGTCCCCCCAAAAAAGAGGCTGATGTCCTAATCCCCAATGCCTCTGAATGTGACCTTATTTGAAAATAGGGTTTTTGCAGATGACCCAGTTTAGGCAAGGCAATTAGAGTTCTAACCCAATATGGCTGACATCGTTATTAAAAAGGGAAAACTGGGAACACACACATCAAAGGAGGTGAAGATGACTGTGTAGTGATGCAGCTACAAGACTGTGGCCACCACTGGGAGTGAGGAAGAGTCAGAACAGACTAAACAGAGCCCTAGAGGGAGCGAACCCTCCCTGCTGACACCTTGAGTTTGTACTTCCAGGCTCCAGAACTGTGAGATGACTGTTTCAAGCCACCCAATTTGTGGTACATTTTAGAGCAGTCCTAGAAAACCAATATGGGCAGTATGCAAGCATCTCTGTTTTTTAACTTATTGGTGCATTGTAATCATACCTCCTGATGAAGTACACTTGGTGGAAGCATGCACGCACACACACAACGTTCATTTAGCCCTTCTCAGTCCTCATTCCATCCTCTCCCCTCTCCCTCCTTCTCGTGTTCAGCATAGCGATTGACTTTGATAAGCTTGTGAATATACATCATGTGCATTAGGATGTTTCCTTCTTCCCCTCTCCCATCTTCCTGGTTAGGTTGCCTCTTTTACTCATCTAAGGTTTCTTCTCCTTTGTCTGGAATCTCCCATATGTCCCATTTTTCTCCCTGTCTTCTGCATATTAGGGAGAACATCCAACTTTTTACTTTTTGTGACTAATCTCACTTAGCATGTTTTCCAATCCATCCATTTCCCTGAAAATGACATAATTTTCTTCTTCTTTATGGCCGAGCAAAACTCCATTGTGGCTGGGCGTGGTGCCCCACACTTATAATCCCAGTGCTTGGGAGGCTGAGACAGGAGGATCGCACAGGTTCGAAACCAGCCTCAGCTACTGAGTGAAGCACTCAGCAACTTAGTGAGACCCTGTTTCCAAATAAAATATAAAATAGGTCTGGGAGTATAGCCCAGGAGTAGAAAGTCACTGGGTTCCACCCCCAGTACCACCAAAAAATAAAAAAATATAAATAAATAAATAACTCCATTGTGTATATATCTCATAGTTTTATAATCTATTTATCCATTGATGGACATCTTGGCTGGTTCCAGAGTTTGTCAATTGTGAATTGTGCAGCTATAAACATAGATACATATGCATTAGTCTGGTAGTTTGGTTTACATTCTTTTGGGTAATTTAGTGGTGGGCAAACTTGTCTTATGAAGAGCCAGATAGTAAATATTTCAGCGTGTGAGGACCATAAAGTCTCTGTCACAGCTCAACCGTGCCGTAGCATTTTGAAAGAAATAAACATGTAAATGGGAAAGTGTGGCTATGTTCCAATAAAAATTTATTTTATGGACATAAGTTTGAATTTCATATAATTTTCTTGTGTCATGAAATATGTTTTGCTTTTCCCCCAACTATCTAAAAACGTGAAAGCCACTCATCCTTCTGAAACAAGGTGATGAACCAGATTTGAGCAGCAAGATACGGTTTGTCTAGCCTGAGCATAAATCTAGGAAACAGGAAAACCTGGTTTTAGTCCTGGTTTTACCAATGGTTCGTGTAAGCTTGATTAAACCACTGGCTTCAGTCTTCAAAAAAGCATAACAAGTTTTTTTTCTTGTGATTACATAAATTTAAAAAATTATATACCTTAAAATTCGTTGTACATTGTAACAATATTGATACCTTGCTATATTTTTGCTGTGTCTTACTCTCCCAGAAACAAATGTTACCATAAAGGTCAGAAGGATAATCAGTTGAGTCTGAGTCATGGAGTCAGGGCAGGTGATAAGAAACACATTAGTAGCTTCATCACTCACACCTATGGATGGGATCTGTAAAGAGGACAAGATGCACATCACACATAGCTGTGGGCAGGCAGAGACCCTTCAGAGGTAAACAGCAATTCTAAGGGCAAATGTTTGTCTTCTAGGGTCACCTTTGGCCCTGGGCTACTGCTGAATCAAGAATTTCTACTTTTCGGAAATGCTTTGGAGTAGGACAGGCCTGCTGCTAAGAGGCCGTATTAAACAAACATTTATCATCCACTAAAGCTCCTTTGGCCATCTTGAGCCCATTTCTATGATGCCAACAGCTGACAAAGCCATAAATACTGCCCTGCATGCAGAACGTCTCCACGCTCATCGCTGTGAGGAATTGGAACGCTGCCACTGTGCTCTGGAGGGGGCTGGACGTGAGTGGAGAGCTCTAGCTCTTCAGGCCTGGCACAAAGCAGAGCCAAAGAAAGTACCAAGGAGCAGAGAAGACAGCTCACAGGAGGAAACAGGATTTGCTAAAAGAGCAGGAAGCAGGAGGCCTCCCTAGTACTGAGTTAATGCCCTTGAGAAGCACCACACGGCCTTCCAACCTACTCGCATGACCAACACAGTCCTAAGTCTCAAGAAAGTAGGGGTTTTCTCCAAATTAATTGTTCCAGTTCTCCTTCATCCCTAAAAGTGTGTGTGTCCTTGATGTGTACAGAAGTGTTGTCAAGTTTGAAGTAGATGAGAGTCCATATCCTGGATAATATCCACCCTGTTGCCTGTTTTCCCATCTCCTCCACCCTGACACATCATCACTAGCAGCTTCCAAAAGAACAAAATAAGCTGAGGTTGCTGAGTAGCTCAAAGCAACTTTCTAAAATATACTCACATAAAAGCATG